>NC_138312.1:48692500-49127500 GCF_965601325.2 Salmo salar | reverse complement strand
GAGATCTCCTTCATCCCCGCTCTGTGAGATCTCCTACACCACCTCTATGTGTGTCAGCTTTACCCTTTGATTCTTAATTTCTCACATTTTGCTAATTTTTCTGTCTGTCTGTGTGCGTGCGTGTGTAACAGAGGTAAGAATGTGCCATAAAACTCGCTCCACAGCTAGCTTGAAATGGCGCTATCGAATTGGATCCTTTCCTATAGTACAACTATCGGTATGTTGTCAAGGAGGGCGGTCACCTGTGTTTGCGATCAGAGGACCACCGGTTTCGAGCCTAGTAAGGGGACAGGGACATTGGAGGAAGCGGAGCTGTTAGCAGCACACTGACGTCGGTTTCACTTGTAAGCGTGGTTTACCTGGAGAGTGGCTGAAGGAGTCAGATGAGGCATCAGACAGAGAGTGGAGAGAAGCAGCTCTGCTTGCACTGCGTGTCACTGGGCCTTCACGGACCGGAGGCTAAAGGAAAACACACATGTAATATAATATATAGTAATATATGCAATTTACAGATGTGGGATCTTAATTTGTTTGTTGGTGAGAATTGTCCTGCACAGCGGAAATGCAAACTTGTAGTGCATTTGAGTACTAAAAAGGCTTCTGAAGCTTGAAATGTCAGACTTGATTTGCCCTAATGAAATTGTATCAACCCCTACAAAAAGAATCCTGGTGTTGCAAGCGCCATGCTATACCTACTGAGCCATACAGGACTACGTGTACTCAATATAGTCTACATCATGACCATCAGACAATTAAATGCAGCGCTTCGCACTTTGGGAGGAGTGTCACATCAGGGCCTATCACCATTAGGAACAACTGTATGTAGCGTCCTCCTTTAGGTGTCGGTGTGGGGAACTATTCATGTCTGACTCTTACTGTTGTTTGCCTTGTGGTTTGTGTATGTAATGTATGAGGTGTGCTAAGATGTTCCTGTTCTAGGACAATAAACTTAAATCTAACTTTATGTACAGTGCATACTTTCATTTCAAGTTCAGATATCCCATTGGACAAAGGGCACACACGTTAGTTGACAACGCAATCCAGTCTAAATTGAAACTAAAAGTTGAACTGATGCCTTTGCCCAGTTGGATTGAGTGGAGTATGTTACGGGCTTGGCACTGGTGTTACAGGGTGGAGACTGGTGTTACAGGGTGGAGACTGGTGTTACAGGGTGGAGACTGGTGTTACAGGGTGGAGCCTGGTGTTACATACAATATTAGAGATTAGTGTTACGGAGTGAGTATGTTACGGAGTTGGCACTGGTGTTACAGAGTGAATACTAGTGTAATGGAGTAGAGACTGGTGTTAGAAATTAGAGGTTGGTGTTACGGAGTGAATACTGGTATAACGGATTGGAGACTGGTGTTACAAATTGGAGGTTGGTGTTACGGAGTGAAGACAGGTATTATAGAGTCGAGTCTTGTGTAACGGAGTGGAAACTGGTGTTACATATTAGAGACTGGTGTTACAGAGTGAACACTGGTATTATAGAGTTTAACCTGGTGTTACTGAGTGGAGACTGGTGTTACCGAGTGAATGCTGGTGTTACCGAGGGAATGCTGGTGTTACAGAGGGAATGCTGGTGTTACAGAGGGAATGCTGGTGTTACAGGGTGAATGCTGGTGTTACAGAGTGAACGCTGGTATTATAGAGTGGAGACTGGTGTAACGGAGTGGAGACTGGTGTTACAGGGTGAACACTGGTGTTACAGAGTGAATGCTGGTATTATAGAGTTTAACCTGGTGTAACGGAGTGGAGACTGGTGTTACCGAGTGGAGACTGGTGTTACCGAGTGAATGCTGGTGTTACCGAGTGAATGCTGGTGTTACAGAGGGAATGCTGGTGTTACAGAGGGAATGCTGGTGTTAGAGAGGGAATGCTGGTGTTACAGAGGGAATGCTGGTGTTACAGGGTGAATGCTGGTGTTACAGGGTGAATGCTGGTGTTACAGGGTGAATGCTGGTGTTACAGGGTGAATGCTGGTGTTACAGGGTGAATGCTGGTGTTACAGGGTGAATGCTGGTGTTACTGGGTGAATGCTGGTGTTACTGGGTGAATGCTGGTGTTACTGGTTGAATACGGGTGTTACAGAGTGAATACTGGTGTTACAGAGTGAATACTGGTGTTACAGAGTGAACGCTGGTATTATAGAGTTTAACCTGGTGTAACGGAGTGGAGACTGGTATAACGGAGTGGAGACTGGTGTAACGGAGTGGAGACTGGTGTAACGGAGTGGAGACTGGTGTAATGGAGTGGAGACTGGTGTAACGGAGTGGAGACTGGTGTAACAGGGTGAATGCTGGTGTTACAGAGTTTAACCTGGTGTAACGGAGTGGAGACTGGTGTAATGGAGTGGAGACTGGTGTAACGGAGTGGAGACTGGTGTAACGGAGTGGAGACTGGTGTTACAGGGTGAATGCTGGTGTTACAGGGTGAATGCTGGTGTTACAGGGTGAATGCTGGTGTTACAGGGTGAATGCTGGTGTTACAGGGTGAATGCTGGTGTTACTGAGTGAATGCTGGTGTAACGGAGTGGACACAGACCCTGAAGCGGTTGAAGTCGGAGTAGGAGTCGTCGTAGGTCTTGTGGTGTGCCTCCACCAGCGTGGCGATGACCTGGCTCTGGTCCTCGCTCAGCCGGGGTCGCTGCGCCTCCCTCTGCGCCTCCCGCTGCGCCTCCTCATCCTTCCTCCGCTGGATCAGATCTTTCTTCCGCTGCACCTCCTCATCTGTCAGAATGACTGGGAGATAGACAGAGACAGAGAGAGAGGTTTAGAAAGAGAGTGATGAAGAGGGGGATTGAGCGGGAAGAGATCAGAGGTCAGAGAAAGAGATACGGAAAGAAAAATATCAGGGTCAGAAAAAGGAGTAGAAAGAGAGAGAGGAAGAGAGAGGGGTTAAAGAAAGAGAAAATGTTTTATTGAATGAGCAGAAAGAAGGCTTCAGAAGAGGGAGGAACGCTAAAGAAAGAAGTGGTGCGACAGAGAGAAATGCAGATACCACACTCTGACTATTTGAGACTGAACTGATTGGGACATAAGCAAAATAGAGATGTTAATGCTGATGCTGTGTGTGTGTTTGAACTAGCATATGTAAGTGTGTGTGTGTGTGTGTGTGTGTATGTTTAAGAAAATGTGCATATTTAAGTTGTGTGTGTGTTTGAGAAAGTGAGCGTATTTCAATGTGTGTGTGTCAGTGTGTGTGCACAAGCGCGAGCCAGCGTGTGTTCTACAACGTGACTAGGTTGCGCAGCGCATGCATCGTCCTGTCGTCAACACACAAAGCATTATCTCCACTCCGTTCCCCCTGTTGTTGTTCCAGCCACTGAATTAGCTCACACTCTGCTCCGCACTAAAACAGATTGTTGTCATAGCAGCAGCAGCATAAGTGCACTGGCTCCTATTCATGTACGGTGTTGGAAGCACTGTGAATTCACTCTCTGGGAATTCACTGCTTCAAATACAAATTCAAACACCCACCTGGACCATATCCGCATTTCATGGGGAAAACAAAACAACAACCAAACCTTGTATTTACAGACTCTGAAAACAGAGTCCATTTGAAGTGTGGCAAAAACATCCGCAGGTGTCTAAAGTTCAAAAGGGAGCATAATGTACAGGCTCTCCCAGAATGCTCTAGTACTCCTGGTGGATATTATAAACATTCTTATGACGGAAATGACCTAGAAGGTCTTGACCGGGTCCAAATGCTTCTATTGGTAAATATGATGTGTGCCTTGCTCTCTATGGATACAAAAGAAGGGGTCAGGGGTTAGATCAGGGGTGTCAAACTCATTTTGCACCAGGTGCCCCATTCGGTCTTCAATGAGATCCGTGGGGCCGCACAAATGATTGGTTAGGTTTCCTCTGCGTTTAGTTTTTTACTCAAACCAACTGGGGGGCGGGATTAGATCCCCCCCGCAGTCCGGATTGGACCCTCCCGCAAGCCGGATTAGACTCCCCCGCAGTCCGGATTGGACCCTCCCGCAGGCCGGATGTTTGACCCCTGGGTTAGACAGTGCTGTGATACGAGTCCTGTTTGTTCAAAGGTCAGTGGGTTTTTTCTATGTGTGTGTGCATGCGTGCGTGTGTTTGTGTGGGTGTTTGTCATTGCTATTGGAAGGCTAATTTGTGTTTTAAAGCTGACACGTACTGACTTTTAATAACGAAGTTATTTTGACTGAAATTCCATTTTCCTCCATGAGATGAATTATCTCCTGTTATTATCAGTGTGCCATTACACCCCATTAACAGTTACCTAACAGCAGACTGATAGAAGATAATTTCTCTCTTTTAGTGCTCTCTCTGCTCTTTTCAACACACACATCTTCATGGTTCAAAACATCATTCAAAATTCAAGAGATCATTCAGACACTCATGGGAGAGAAATGAGTGTATTTCTTATTAAAAACAGTTGCCCTCTTCAGAGTCAAATGATATTTTCCTTTGTGTGTGCATGATCATATAATGTGTGATCTTACACCTCTAATCTTGTGTTTCTTAATCCTGGTCCTAGAACCAAGGACTCTGCACACCAGATTAGTACTAAACACCTGATTCAACTAGTCAAAGGTTTAATGATGAGTTGATTGTTTAAATTAGGGGTGTAGTGCTATGGCAAAAAATGAAATGTGCACCCATTTGGGTCCCCAGGACCAGGCTTAAAGAAACACTGATCTAGCCTGCAAGGCTATCCTCTGACAGCAAAATGAAAGAGCATTTCTGACAGAAGAGTTGAGCAGGAAGGATGAGTGGGACGACGTTGCCTCTAGGTACTGATTTAAGGTCAGTTTTGCATTGTTCCCCCTTAGTTGCTGACATTAGGATTTGGGGAAGGGGAACCTAATCCTACATCTGTGCAGAACGGACACTCACACTCCTTCATCATGCCGATGTCCACGCAGCGTTTGAGCCGGCAGGCCTGGCAGTGGCGGCGGTTATCCTTGGTGATGGTGCAACTGCCGTTGAAGGGGCATGTGAAGCTAGCCTTACGCTTCATACTGCGTCTGTAGAGGGGGAGAGGAAAGAGAGAGAGTGGGGCGGGGGGAGAGAAGTAGAAAGAGAGAGATGGAGGAATGTGATGAATACTGGATGACCTATGACCTTCCTTGTGACGATCTGAGCTGAATTATTACAATAATGACCAATAGAACAATACGTTTATAACATTCATGTGCATCACAGTTACTTAAAACTCAAACTACTACTTCAAATGTTATACCTATCAATTGACAGTAAGCACATACAGTGCCTTGCAAAAGTATTCATCCCGCTTGGCGTATTTCCTATTTTGTTGCATTACAACCTGTATTTTTATTTGGATTACATGTAATGGACATACACAAAATTGTCCAAATTGGTGAAGTAGAATGAAAAAAAAAATCGCTTGTTTCCAAAAATTAAAACAATTTGAAAAGTGCTGCGTGCATATGTATTCACCCCTTCTGCTATGAAGCCACTAAATATGATGTTGCAACCAATTACCTTCAGAATTCACATAATTAGTTAAATAAAGTCCACCTGTGTGCAATCTAAGTGTCACATGATCTGTCACATGATCTCAGTATATATATATATACACACATACCTGTTCTGAAAGACCCCAGAGTCTGCAACACCACTAAGCAAGGGGTACCACCAAGCAAGTGGCACCATGAAGACCAAGGAGCTCTCCAAACAGGTCAGGGACAAAGTTGTGGAGAAGTACAGATCAGGGTTGAGTTATAAAAAAATATCAGAAATTTTGAACATCCCACAGAGCACCATTAAATCCATTATTAAAAAAATGTAAAGAATATGGCACTGCAACAAACCTGCCAAGAGAGGGCTGCCAACCTAAACTCACGGAGGGCAAGGAGGGCATTAATCAGAGAGGCAACAAAGAGACCAAAGATAACCCTGAAGGAGCTGCAAAGCTCCACAGCGGAGATTGGAGTATCTGTCCATAGGACCACTTTAAGCCGTACACTCCACAGAGCTGGGCTTTACGGAAGAGTGGCCAGAAAAAAGCCATTGCTTAAGAAAAAATAAGCAAACATATTTGGTGTTCGCCAAAAGTCATGTGGGAGACTCCCCAAACATATGGAAGAAGGTACTCTGGTCAGATGAGACTAAAATATAGCTTTTTGTCCATCAAAGAAAATAGCTATGTCTGGAGCAAACCCAACACCTCTCATCACCCCTGAGAACACCATCTCCACAGTGTAGGGATGTTTTTCAACGGCAGGGACTGGGAAACTGGTCAGAATTGAAGGAATGATGGATAGCGCTAAATACAGGGAAATTCTTGAGGGAAACCTGTTTCAGTCTTCCAGAGATTTGAGACTGGGATGGAGGTTCAACTTCCAGCAGGACAAATGACCCTAAGCATACTGCTAAAGCAACACTTGAGTGGTGTAAGGGGAAACATTTAAAAGCCTTGGAATGGCCTAGTCAAAGCCCAGACCTCAATCTAATTGAGAATCTGTGGTATGACTTAAAGATTGTTGTACACCAGTGAAACCCATCCAACTTGAAGTAGCTGGAGCAGTTTTGCCTTGAAGATTGGGCAAAAATCCCAGTGGGTAGACGTGCCAAGCTTATAGAGACATACCCCAAGAGACTTGTAGCTGTATTTTCTGCAAAAGGTGGCTCTACAAAGTATTGACTTGGGGGTGAATAGTTATGCACACTTAAGTTCTGTTTTTTTGTCTTATTTCTTGTTTCACAATAAAAAATATTTTTTAATCTTCAAAGTGGTAGGCATGTTGTGTAAATCAAATGATACAAACCCCCCAAAAATCTATTTTAATTCCAGGTTGTAAGGCAACAAAATAGGAAAAATGCCAAGGGGGGGAATACTTTCACAAGCCACTGTATTAGCAGACACAATTCATTTAACTTCACATTCCTCAAGTATAGGCTACTTATACACTGCTCAAAAAAAATAAAGGGAACACTTAAACAACACAATGTAACTCCAAGTCAATCACACTTCTGTGAAATCAAACTGTCCACTTAAGAAGAAACACTGATTGACAATAAATATCACATGCTGTTGTGCAAATGGAATAGACAACAGGTGGAAATTATAGGCAATTAGCAAGACACCCCCAATAAAGGAGTGGTTCGGCAGGTGGGGACCACAGACCACTTCTCAGTTCCTATGCTTCCTGGCTGATGTTTTGGTCACTTTTGAATGCTGGCGGTGCTTTCACTCTAGTGGTAGCATGAGACGGAGTCTACAACCCACACAAGTGGCTCAGGTAGTGCAGCTCATCCAGGATGACACATCAATGCGAGCTGTGGCAAGAAGGTTTGCTGTGTCTGTCAGCGTAGTGTCCAGAGCATGGAGGCGCTACCAGAAGACAGGCCAGTACATCAGGAGACGTGGAGGAGGCCATAGGAGGGCAACAACCCAGCAGCAGGACCGCTACCTCCGCCTTTGTGCAAGGAGGAGCAGGAGAAGCACTGTCAGAGCCCTGCAAAATGACCTCCAGCAGGCCACAAATGTGCATGTGTCTGCTCAAACGGTCAGAAACAGACTCCATGAGGGTGGTATGAGGGCCCGACGTCCACAGGTGGGGGTTGTGCTTACAGCTCAACACCGTGCAGGACGTTTAGCATTTGCCAGAGAACACCAAGATTGACAAATTCGCCACTGGTGCCCAGTGCTCTTCACAGATGAAAGCAAGTTCACACTGAGCACGTGACAGACGTGACAGAGTCTGGAGACGCCGTGGAGAACGTTCTGCTGCCTGCAACATCCTCCAGCATGACCGGTTTGGCGGTGGGTCAGTCATGGTGTGGGGTGACATTTCTTTGGGGGGCCGCACTGCCCTCCATGTGCTCGCCAGAGGTAGCCTGACTGCCATTAGGTACCAAGATGAGATCCTCAGACCCCTTGTGAGACCATATGCTGGTGCGGTTGGCCCTGGGTTCCTCCTAATGCAAGACAATGCTAGACCTCATGTGGCTGGAGTGTGTCAGCAGTTCCTGCAAGAGGAAGGCATTGATGCTATGGACTGGCCCGCCCATTCCCCAGACCTGAATCCAATTGAGCACATCTGGGACAACATGTCTCGCTCCATCCACCAATGCCACGTTGCACCACAGACTGTCCAGGAGTTGGCGGATGCTTTAGTCCAGGTCTGGGAGGAGATCCTTCAGGAGACCATCCGCCACCTCATCAGGAGCATGCCCAGGCGTTGTAAGGAGGTCATACAGGCACGTGGAGGCCACACACAATACTGAGCCTCATTTTGACTTGATTTAAGGACATTACATCAAAGTTGGATCAGCCTGTAGTGTGGTTTTCCACTTTAACTTTGAGTGTGACTCCAAATCCAGACCTCCATGGGTTGATAAATTGGATTTCCATTGATTATTTTTGTGTGATTTTGTTGTCAGCACATTCAACTATGTAAAGAAAAAAGTATTTAATAAGATTATATCTTTCATTCAGATCTAGGATGTGTCGTTTAAGTGTTCCCTTTATTTTTTTGAGCAGTATATTTAACAATATCAGCATAAGGTGCTCGATAAGTGGTCTGTTCGGTTGGTGTTGGTTATTTCCGTTTTATCGTCCCGGCTCTACTATCAATCAGTTAGTAGTGACCGAAATGTGTAATCACGGTGTCATGCCATAAATATTGATGTCCTTCACCTCTTCTCTGGTTCCTACTTAAAGACGCACAAACATCCACACATGCCAGTAGAGGGAAAAAGAGAGAGAGAGAGGGGCATGCTACAAAGATATGCAAGGCATTACAATGATCAGTGCAACACACACACACACACACACTACTGTAAATATGTTAGGACATACAGTGCCTTCAGACAGTATTCATAACCCTTGACTTATTCTACATTTTGTGGTGCTACAGCCTGAATTCAATTAAATATACTTTTTCCCCTCCCATCCACACACAATAACCCTTAACGACAAAGTGAATACATTTTTGACATTTTTGCACATTTATTGAATGTTCAATGTTTTAATGATTTTTTTCATTGGCAACAAACACCGACACTACATATCCAAGTATATCTGACCAAATTATGAAAGACAAGCATTGTACTTTTGAATTTTGTAAAGTGAGTGTGGAAGAGGTGAAAAAATTATTGTCGTCTATCAACAATGACAAGCCACGGGGTCTGACAACTTGGACAGAAAATTACTGAGGATAATAGCAGACGATATTGCCACTCCTATTTGCCATATCTTCAATTTAAGCCTACTTTAAAGTGTGTGACCTCAGGCCTGGAGGGAAGCAAAAGTCATTCCGCTACCCAAGAATAGTAAAGCCCCCTTTACTGGCTCAAATAGCTGACCAATCAGTCTGTTACCAACCCTTAGTAAACTATTGGGGAAAAAATGTGTTTGACCACATACAATGCTATTTTACAGTAAACAAATTGACAACAGACTTTCAGCATCCTTATAGGGAAGGACATCCAACAAGCACAGCACTTACACAAATGTGTAATGATTGGCCGAGAGATTGATAAAACGATTGTGGGGGCTGATTTGTTAGACTTCAGTGCGGCTTTTGACATTATCGATCATAGTTTGCTGCTGGAAAAACAGATTATGGCTTTAGAACCCCTGCTATAATGTGGATAAAGAGTTACCTGTCTAACAGAACCCAGAGGGTGTTCTTCAATGGAAGCCTCTCCAACATAATCCAGGTAGAATCAGGAATTCCCCAGGGCAGCTGTCTAGTCTATTGTAATATGGTTGTATGGTGGTATTTTACATTTTGTATTGTAGATACAGTTGAACTTCGGAAGTTTACATACACCTTAGCCAAATACATTTAAATTCAGTTTTTCATAATTCCTGACATTTAATCCCCGTAAAAATTCCCTGTCTTAGGTCAGTTAGGATCACCACTTTATTTTAAGAATGTGTAATGTCAGAATAATAGTAGAGAGAATGATTTATTTCAGCTTTGATTTATTTCAGCTTTTATTTCTTTCATCACATTCCCACTGGGTCAGAAGTTTACATACACTCAATTAGTATTTGGTAGCATTGCCTTTAAATTGTTTAACTTGAGTCAACGTTTTGGGTAGCCTTCCACAAGCTTCCCACAATAAGTTGGGTGAATTTTGGCCCATTCCTCCTGACAGAGCTGGTGTAACTGAGTCAGGTTTGTAGGCCTCCTTGCTCGCACACACTTGTTCAGTTCTGCCCACAAATGTTCTATATGATTGAGGTCAGGGCTTTGTGATGGCTACTCCAATACCTTGACTTTGACGTCCTTAAGCCATTTTGCCACAACTTTGAAAGTATGCTTGGGGTCATTGTCCATTTGGAAGAACCATTTGCGACCAAGCTTTAACTTCCTGACTGATGTCTTGAGATGTTGCTTCAATATATCCATATCATTTTCCTGCCTCATGATGCCATCTATTCTGTGAAGTGCACCAGTCCCTCCTGCAGCAAAGCACCCACACAACATGATGCTGCCACCTCGTGCTTCACGGTTGGGATGGTGTTCTTCGGCTTACAAGCATCCCCCTTTTTCCTCCAAACATAACGATGGTCATTATTGCCAACAGCTCTATTTTTGTTTCATCAGACCAGAGGACATTTCTCCAAAAAGAACGATCTTTGTCCCCATGTGCAGATGCAAACCGTGGTCTGGCTTTTTTATGGTGGTTTTGGAGCAGTGGCTTCTTCCTTGCTGAGCGGCCTTTCAGGTTATGTTGATATATGACTCGTTTTACTGTGGATATAGATACTTTTGCACCCGTTTCCTCCAGCATCTCCACAAGGTCCTTTGCGGTTGTTCTGGGACTGATTTGCACTTTTCGCACCAAAGTACGTTCATCTCTAGGAGACAGAACGCGTCTCCTTCCTTAGCGGTATGACGGCTGCGTGGTCCCATGGTGTTTATACTTGCGTACTATTATTTGTACAAATGAACGTGGTACCTTCAGGCGTTTGGAAATTGCTCCCAAGGATGAACCAGACTTGTGGAGGTCTACAATTTTTTTTCTGAGGTCAGAGGCACTGAGTTTGAAGGTAGGCCTTGAAATACATCCACAGGTACACCTCCAATTCACTCAAATTATGTCAATTAGCTTATCAGAAGCTTCTAAAGCCATGACATCATTTTCTGGAATTTTCCAAGCTGTTTAAAGGCACAGTCAACTTAGTGTATGTAAACCTCTGACCCACTGGAATTGTGATAAAGTGAAGATAAGTGAAATAATGTGTTTGTAAACAATTGTTGGAAAAATTACTTGTGTCATGCACAAAGTAGATGTCCTAACCGACTTGCCAAAACTATAGTTTGTTAACAAGAAATTTGTGGAGTGGTTGAAAAACAAGTTTTAAATGACTCCAACCTAAGTGTATGTAAACTTCCGACTTCAACTGTATGTAGATGTGTAATACTGTTATATGATACTGTTTTATCTTTTTTTCTATATATGTAGTGTAAGTGACTTAATGTGTTTGGATCCCAGGAAGAGTAGCTGCTGCCTTGGCAACAGCTAATGGGAATCCCTAATACATACAAATACCCAAAACATGATGCAGCCACCAATATGCTTACAAATATGGTGAGTGATACTCAGTAATGTGTTTTATTGGATTTGTCCCAAACATAACACTTTGTATTCAGGACAAAATGTTAAAGTGCATTGCCCCATTTTTTGCAGTATTACTTTAGTGCCTTGTTGCAAACGGATGCTTGTTTCGGAAAAATTGTATTCTGTACAAGATTCCTTCTTTTCACTCTGTCATTTAGGTTAGTACTGTGGAGTAACTACAATGTTGTTGATCCATTCTCAGTTTCCTCCTATCACAGCCATTACATTCTGTAACTGTTTTACAGTCACCATTGGCCTCATGGTGAAATCCCTGAGCGGTTTCCTTCCTCTCCTGCAACTGAGTTAGGAAGGACGCCTGTATCTTTGTAGTGACTGGGTGTATTGATACACCATCCAAAGTGTAATGAATAACTTCCCAATGCTCAAAGGGATATTCAATGTTTTACCCATGTACCAATAGGTGCCCTTTTTTGCGAGGCATTTGTGGTTGAATCTGTGTTTGAAATTCACTGCTTGACTGAGGGACCTTACAGATAATTGTATTTGTGGGGTACAGAGATGAGGTAGTCATTCAAAAATCATGTTAAACACTATTATTGCACACAGTGATGCCATGCAACTTATTATGTAACTTAAGCACATTTTTACTCCTGAACTTATCTAGGCTTGAAATAACAAAGGGGTTGAATATTTATTGACTGAAGACTTTTTAGCTTTACATTTTTTATTAATTTGTAAAAATGTCGAAAAAACGTAATTCCACTTTGGCATTATAGGGTATGGTGTGGAGGCCAGCGACCCAAAAATCTAAATGTAATACATTTTCAATTCAGGCTGTAACACCACATGTGAAAAAAGTAAAACGCGTGCGCTCACAAACACACGGACGTGCACACGCACCCCCCGCATATATCCCCCGCACACACACACAAACACCCACACATGTAATTACTGTAAATAGGTTAAGAAATATCTGCTTCCTCCTTCGCTGACACACATTCAGATGTAGGATCTTAATTTGAGCCAGTTCGCTACAGCAGGAAAATAATCCTGCAGCATGAAGAAATGTGGATTATAATTAATGGACATTTTTGTCGGGGTTGATACATTTCTTGTAAGGGAAAATCAAGTCGAAATTAAAAAGTTCAGAAGCCTTTTTAAATCTCAAATACAACACATGTTTTACATTTCCTGCATTGTAGGAACATTCACCTACAGTAGGGTGATCAAATTAAGATCCTACATCTGTAAACACGCGCTTGCACACACCTGCCTGAAAACAAAGTGTAAGCCAAGGGCGGCTGGGACATAAGTATGGAAAGAATACTTATTTTTTACTCTTTGTCTTTATACATGAACTGTGTTGACGCAGGCTTGTCTGAAGGAAGAACAGTACTGGCTCTCCAGCAGCATGTTTACAAGCTGTGTCTGTGTGGAGTCTGAAGTCGCTAGGGCAACGGGCCTGCCTGCTCTACTCTGAGAAGAGGTGTTACACATGAGCTGTGGCAAAATGTACCCATGCAGGAAAACAGACATGCACACATTCACACACATAAAGGTGAGGTCATTTGGTGCATCTTACTTTAAATAGTTGAGTGTACAGTACGTGTATGTACTTGAGTGTGTGTGCTTCAGTGTGTGATGAACTGTAAATGTATGCATGTCTGGGCGCTTGAACAAGCATGCATAGTATGACACAGTACGTTTGTGCGTGCTCTTATGTAAGCGTGGACGACTGGGCGTAAAGTAGCTTTCTGTGTGTGTGTGTGTGTGTGTGTGTGTGTGTGTGTGTGTGTGTGTGCGGGAGGGGTAGGGAAAGAAAAAGCGAGAGCAAGATAAGGCTGTGTATACCCACAACAAAAGGGCTTGTTGTTGCCAGGAGTGTGTGTGTGTGTGTGTGTGTGTGTGTGTGTGTGTGTGTGTGTGTGTGTGTGTGTGTGTGTGTGTGTGTGTGTGTGTGTGTGTGTGTGTGTGTGTGTGTGTGTGTGTGTGTCCGTACCTGAAGAAACCCTTGCAGCCCTCGCAGGTCATGGCATTGAAGTGGAAACCGGTGGCCTTGTCCCCGCACACACCGCAGATCCGTGGTACGTTTCTGTCAAACTCCTCATTGGCCAGAGTGGAGGTAATCACAGCCGTATTTTCCATCACTACAGAGAGAGAGAGAGAGAGAGAGAGAGAGAGAGAGAGAGAGAGAGAGAGAGAGAGAGAGAGAGAGAGAGAGAGAGAGAGAGAGAGGGAAAGAGAGAAAAAGGAACATTTGTGACCATTGACCTGAAAAGCACACAGTGGGATTAGTCAGAATGTGATCTGTCCTATGACCTCAGGTGGATTAGAGAGAATGTGATCTGTCCTATGACCTCAGGTGGATTAGACAGAATGTGATCTGTCCTATGACCTCAGGTGGATTAGTCAGAATGTGATCTGTCCTATGACCTCAGGTGGATTAGACAGAATGTGATCTGTCCTATGACCTCAGGTGGATTAGTCAGAATGTGATCTGTCCTATGACCTCAGGTGGATTAGTCAGAATGTGATCTGTCCTATGACCTCAGGTGGATTAGACAGAATGTGACCTGTCCTATGACCTCAGGTGGATTAGACAGAATGTGACCTGTCCTATGACCTCAGGTGGATTAGACAGAATGTGACCTGTCCTATGACCTCCGATGGCTACATTGTGGCTCCTGTATATACAGTGCCTTCGGGAAGTATTCAGACCCCTTGACTTTTCTCACATTTTGTTACGTTACAGCCTTATTCTAAAATATATTAAATGAATAAAAAATCCTCCGAAATCTACACGCAAAACCCCATAATGACAAAAGCAAAAACATTCAGAAATGTTTGCAAATGTATTGCTATGAGACTCGAAATTGTGTTCAGGTGCATCCTGTTTCCTTTGATAATCCTTGAGATGTTTCTACAACTTGATTGGACATGATTTGGAAAGGCACACACATAGAGCTAAAACCAACGCATGAGGTCGAAGGAATTGTCCGTAGAGCTCCGAGACAGGATTGTATCGAGGCACAGATATGGGGAAGGGTACATTTCTGCAGCTTTGAAGGTCCCCAAGAACACAGTTGCTTCCAACATTCTTAAATGGAAGAAGTTTGAAACCACCAAGACTCTTCCTAGAGCTGGCTGCCTGGCCAAACTGAGCAATCGGGGTAGAAGGGTCTTGGTCAGGGAGGTGACCAAGAACCCAATGGTCACTCTGACTGAGCTCTAGAGTTCCTCTGTGGAGATAGTTGTCCTTCTGGAAGGTCCTCCCATCTTCAGCACTCCACCAATCTGGCCTTTATGGTAGAGTGGCCAGACGAAAGCCACTCCTCAGTAAAAGGCACATGACAGCCCGCTTAGAGTTTGCCAAAAGGCACCTAAAGACTCTCAGACCATGAGAAACAAGATTCTCTGGTCTGATGAAACCAAGATTGAATTCTTCGGCCTGACTGCCAAGCGTAATGTCTGGAGGAAACCTGGCATCATCCCTACTGTGAAGCATGGTGGTGGCAGCATCATGCTGTGGGGATGTT
Source organism: Salmo salar (assembly GCF_965601325.2). Taxonomy (NCBI): domain Eukaryota; kingdom Metazoa; phylum Chordata; class Actinopteri; order Salmoniformes; family Salmonidae; genus Salmo; species Salmo salar. The sequence goes on along the minus strand of NC_138312.1, from coordinate 49,112,421 downwards.
TTTCAGCGGCAGGGAATTGGACACTAGTCAGGATTGAGGGAAAGATGAACGGAGCAAAGTACAGAGAGATCCTTGATGAAAACCTGCTCCAGAGCTCTCAGGACCTCAGACTGGGGCGAAGGTTCACCTTCCAACAGGACAATGACCCTAAGCAGGACAATGACCCTAAGCACACAGCCAAGACAACACTGGAGTGGCTTCGGGACAAGTCTCTGAATGTCCTTGAGTGGCCCAGCCAGATCCCGGACTTGAACCCAATCGAACATCTCTGGAGAGACCTGAAAATAGATGTGCAGCAACACTACCCAGTCAACCTGATAGAGCTTGAGAGGATCTGCAGAAAATAATGGGAGAAACGCCCCAAATCAGGTGTGCCAAGCTTGTAGCACAAACAGACAAGAATATCAAAGGTTGTGTGTGTGTGTCAGGGGTGTTGGCAATGGGAGCTATATTTTTTTATGCTCTTTATTTGTCTGTGTTCCAAAGGGGACATTATTTGTATTTTTAACTAAACATGCAAACACCATAGGATAGAATGCATAGCAAGCAGTGCACTGGGTTTGTCATATTTTATGAAATATATCAGAACAGGTGAACTGGAATAACATTCACTCTCATGAGATGGGTTTCCAAAAATAACTAACTGAAAGCCACACCACCAATAAGTCACGAATATGACTCCATTGAGGCATATGTCACTGTGCTTCTATGGCTATATGCACCATGCCACTGCATATTTCATTTGTTCATTTAGCAAACAAGATAGCTCATAATCCAGAGCTTTTATCAGTCAACAGACGTATATTTTTAGCTTCAATTAGCTTTAAAACAGCAAAATGTTCCATCAGCCTAATAGCAGAATGTGTAGAATAGCATGAGATTAGCTATAAAACTACACATTTTTTGTCATTGCCCCATGGCAAAATGTGTAAAATTGCAGCAAGTTCGCTGCTTTACCTATATTTCTGGCTATGCCACTGGTGTTTGTGTGTGTGTCAGAGAAGAAGGTAGTACATTTCCAGGTGCAAATTGTTTGACGTAACGAGTCTTATTTCTTGCCCAAAATCTTATAGTCAACGCAGAACAGTGTCACAGGCCACCAGTTGCCAATATCCCACAGGCAAGTCATGTTTGCCAGAAACCTTTTCAGCAACAGTGCAATAGTTGTCTTTCTCCTGATTAAATCAAAGACTACAGGAACAAAAATGGAATTGAATTTAGACCTCTGAGGTGGTTCAATACCTTCAGAACGCAGTAATTGACTTGTTAGGCCGAGGTGACAAAACCCAGATCCACATTTTGTAAACATGTTTCTGATGGCCTAACCCTCAATACCATGGACCTCCACTCACATTTCTGAACAAATGTCATTTCCAGCTTAACTATGTGTGTAGAGGGACATGATGCAAACATTTTTAAAAGGCCAAATCTTCGTCCTCCAAATAAAGACTAAAAACAGGGTAAGAAGGTAAGAGGCCACTTTATGTAGGCTGTGTTGACATTTTGTCAGTAAAACGGCCTGTATCTATACTGCCATTATCATGGAGTCTTCGATTGACACAGTGGAGAGGTGAACTCCAGTGTCTTCGTCTGCCTGGGGGCTTAGAATATTACACAACAAAGAGTTACATTTGATTACATAGTGCACAAAGTATCTACTTCACTTAAGAATCTCCGTGAGGGGGGAAAAAAAGCATGTCACCGCAAGAGTAGCATTTCCACCGCAAGGGTAGAATCCCCACCGCAGGGGTAGCATCCCCACCGCAGGGGTAGCATCCCCACCGCAGGGGTAGCATCCCCACCGCAGGGGTAGCATCCCCACCGCAGGGGTAGCATCCCCACCGCAAGGGTAGCATCCCCACCGCAAGGGTAGCATCTCCACCGCAAGGGTAGCATCTCCACCGCAAGGGTAGCATCTCCACCGCAGGGGTAGAATCCCTAATGCAGGGGTAGCATCCTCAATGCAAGGGTAGTGTTCCCTCCACCACCACCTCTTAGTGAAAATAAACCAGGGGAGAGATAAAGGGATGGAGAAAGGAGGGGAGACAAAGAAGGGTGACAATCGCAATACTGTACTGATGTGAATATAAACACACTTACAAATCACGAGCAATGAGTTAAGGAGGCAAGCTGAATAATGTAAGCTGTTTTGACAGAGCTCTCCATCACCAGAGGTGTCTGAAAGCCTGGGTGCTAAACTCCTCCAAAACACATATGGGGCTATATGTATCAAGCATGACAGAGTAGGATCAGTTTTGCCTTTTTGATCACAATCATTAAGATTACATGGATGCTCTATACATACAAATGGAAAGCGTGATAATATGTGTTTGATAAAGATATTTCAGAAACATCCATTGAAGCTTAGATTTATTAGGATCCCCATTAGCCAACGCCAATGGCAACAGCTAGTCTTACTGGGGACTGTGAAAAGACCCCTGGTGGTATGTTTGGTGGCATAAGTGTTAGACTTGGGCGCTATCCCGTATATACTGTATACCGGGGAATTTGGAAAAAGCCACAGGATGGTTTTACAATACCATCAATACCGTTGAAACTATTTATTTGAAGTTTTTAAATACATTTTAAAATTTGTAGCAACTCTTTAAGTAAATACCTGGAGTCAACTTGTGCAATATGTTAGAAGATGAAGCAGATTGCGTTCTTTATTTGACCGGTCTCATTATTTTACATTATGAAGCTTACCATAGTTCCCCAGAACCGTTTAGTCCAAAATCACATTCGGTAGCTCCTACCTATATACAGTTGAAGTCGGAAGTTTACATACACACATATATATTATATACACACATATATATTATATAGAGTATGGGGAACACAATCACTATAATGAAATATGTGGACCAATAGGCAATAAGACACTCAAAAACCACAGCCACAGCATGTCATAGCAAACGTAACATACACATAGGCTGTGCTAATACATTGTACGCCTCAGGTATATATATATATATATATATATATATATATATATATATATATATATATATATATATATATATAATAGTATGCAAGTATAAACACCATGGGACCACACAGCCGTCATACCGCTCAGGAAGGAGACGCGTTCTGTCTCCTAGAGATGAACGTTGTCACGACTTCCGCCGAAGTCGGTCCCTCTCCTTGTTCAGACGGCGTTCGGCGGTCGAAGTCACCGACCTTCAAGCCATCACTGATCCATTTTTCATTTTCCATTGGTTTTGTCTTGTCTTCCTTCACACCTGGTTCCAATCCCATCAATTACATGTTGTGTATTTAACCCTCTGTTTCCCCTCATGTCCTTGTCGGAGATTGTTAATTGTATGTCTGTACTGGTGTGCGGCGGGTTATGTTACCCATTGATTTGTATTATTATGTTTTCCGGTGGGTTTTTTTTGTAATAAACTGTGCCGTTGGAAACAGTTATTTCTCTCCTGAGTCTGACTTCTCTGCCACCAGTTAAACACCCCTTACAAACGTACTTTGGTGCGTTTGTAAGGGGTGAGAAGCAAACTCAAACTTTGAAAATCAACCTACCTTGTCAACAAAACAATGTAAATAGCCAAGAAACACGAAGACAAAGTTTTACTTTAGAAGACTTGAGTAAATTTGACCAACTTTCATACCTGTGCTCATTGCTTCTAAAAACAAATCTTTCAGCACTCCACTCACAGCGCGCAGCTCCCCAGACGGGTGGTGTTGCTGCGCAAGGTTGTGTTACGGTGGTGACAGGACTGGGCCTTATGGTGGAAAAGTCAAGGTTATATCTTCCATTTTCCCCAGATTATTTTACCGTACAGATATTGTGACTCTCGTCATCTGTTGCTTGCCCCCACCCCAGTTCAACTCCCACGTAACCCTCACCTTCCACGAGTGCAGAGGTAAAAGTACACACAAAGGGTTAATGGTCACAGAGAACAACAACACGCTGGGTGCACCAAGCATCCGGGAGGCCATTTTAGGGCAGGTGACTAATTGGCAAATAGTGGGATCAAAGCCTATCAATCATACATTAATATGTTTAAAGAGCACTAGGTCTATATGGTAACTTTATAATATGGCTTATCTGTGACCAAATATATTTAGTCTACAATATGATCATTTCCATGGATGTTACGAAAGAACAACAATCAAACCAAATCATGGAAAAGTACACAGTAATATAGTCAAGTGTAGCCTAGTGTTTAGACCTATAACAAAATAGTTTAAAGACTTAGGTCTTTATCTAGTTACAAAAATGATATTACCGATGCACTATGTGTAGTTCAGATGAAGGCTCTGTTAAACCTATATATAACCTCCAAAACAGGACATTCCCAATGCAAACAGGATTACACAACGAAAATAGTCTCAGCTTTCCAGGTCAGGAGTTCCTTAACACTGATTTCATGGGGAAAATGGCTTCTTTTTAGGACAATAAAAAGTTGACATCAGAGACTGTCTCACGTACAGTGCAAAGCGGGAGGTCATCCGGAGTCCTGCTGAGGTTTTGAATGGTTCGCCATTTGAACATATCCTATATACCTGCACAACCACAACTTAACTAACATTAGGTTAACAACACGTAGGCAACAACCACACATACACACAGCACATACTTAGGTCTAACTTTCTGACTGACCCCCAAATCAGTGAACAGACACCTATTATGAAAATATTATTTACTTCTTAAATATCATTCTACTCTATCAGAGAAAGTCATTCAATTGCGATTCCATTCGGCTTTGACAACCTATTACACTAAACTCACAATAGCAAACAGAGGAGCTCTAAATAATGAATGAGTGCACTGTTAGAGTGAATCCACTGCCATTTGAGTGGACACACGGAACACAGGAAACTGTGAATAATATGAAGAAAAACCGCTGCCCCCATCGTAACTTTCCCAGTATAGATGAATTATTATGCATATGATGTATGGTCTGGCCAGACATTGGAGCAGTATCAATCAAAGTTCCTACATACTACCTCAATTGGCCCGACCAACCAGTGCTCCCGCACATTGGCTAACCGGGCTATCTGCATTGTGTCCCACCACCTGCCAACCCCTCTTTTACGCTACTGCTACTCTCTGTTCATCATATATGCATAGTCACTTTAACCATGCCCACATGTACATACTACCTCAATAAGCCTGACTAACCGGTGTCTGTATATATCCTTGCTACTCTTATTTTCAAATGTCTTTTTACTGGATCAGTAAGATCAGTCTGTATCTGGTGTGACCACCATTTGCCTCATGCAGCACGACACATCTCCTTCACATAGAATTGAACAGGCTGTTGATTGTGGCCTGTGGAATACTCCTCTTCAATGGCTGTGTGAAGTTTCTGGATATTGGCAGCAACTGGTACACGCTGTCGTACACATTGATCCAGAGCATCCCAAACATGCTCAATGGGTGACATGTCCAGTGAGTATGCAGGCCATGGAAGAACTGGGACATTTTCAGCTTCCAGGAATTGTGTACAGATCCTTGCAACATGTGGCCGTGCATTATCATGGGGTGATCACGTGAGGTGATGGCGGCGGATAAATGGCATGACAATGGGCCATCAGCAAACAGCTCGCCCACACCACGCCATACACGGTACAGTTGAAACCGGGATTCATCCTAGAAGTGCACACTTCTCCAGCGTGGCAGTGGACATCGAAGGTGAGCATTTTCCCAATGAAGTTGGTTATGACACAGAACTGCAGTCAGGTCAAGACCCTGGTGAGGACGACGAGCTCGCAAATGAGCTTCCCTGAGACGGTTTCTGACCGTTCGTGCAGAAATTCTCCGATTTGTGCAAACCCACAGTTTCATCAGCTGTACGGGTGGCTGATCTCAGATGATCCAGCAGGTGAAGAAGCCGGATGTGGAGGTCCTGGGCTGGCGTGGTTACACGTGGTCTGTGGTTCTGAGGCTGGTTGGACGTACTACCAAATTCTCTAAAGCGATGTTGCTAAAGAAATGAACATTCAGTTCTCTGGCAACAGCTCTGATGGACATTCATGCAGTCAGCATGCCAATTGAACTATGGCCGAGTGTTGTGTGACAAAATTACACATTTTAAAGTAGGGCTGGGCGGTATACCGTATTTTAGAATATACTGGTATTGATGCAGGGACCGGTTTGGGTTTTGACTTTACCTTCTATACCGGTATTTGAATGTTTGGTTTGTTAAATGTGATATGTTGTGTGTAACGTCCATTTTTATAGTTCACTTCACTACTTGAGTCATCTCTCTCCACTCTCTCTCCATGCCGCTTTCCACACAGACCTTTCCACACAGACCTTTCCACACAGACCTTTCCACACAGACCTCGCTCTGCCTCCTGTGACTCAAGGAGAGCATTTATTGCTGCTCAACCACGAGACACTTGCCTTCAGTCTGCATGGTCAATGTTGATTACAACAATGCTGTTTTCACTTTGCTTCTTAATATAAATCCACTAGCGTTCTACAATTACACTATTAGTGTTTCTTACTTCGGCAAACAGCTAGTTTGTCTTTTCTTAGCAAGTTGTGCCTAAATTTGGTTAGCTGCTAATGCTAATCGCTAACTAGCTAATAAATATATTGAGTCAGAGCAAACTATACAGCCTGATAATACCAGTGATGGTGTAGACCTGAATCAGCATGCTGTTTGTGCAACAGTATCTTCTAAATCAAAGAGGCACACGCGAAGCAAGAATATGTTAGCTCCATGAAGTAGCTAAGCGAAACATTCAATGTAGTAGTGATGGCTCTAAGAGTCAGCTCTTGTAGGTGAACGTTGGGAGCCGGCTCGCATATCAGAAGAGCCTTATCTATTTATAAAAATATTTAAAAAAATAAGATTTGAATAATCAAAAGATTTAAATGAATAGAATTAACTAATTCTAATAAATAAAATAATATAGGCCTAAATGATCAAGCGCGCACACATTTGTTCTGACTGTCTGCTCAGACTAACAGCCTCACCTGTTGTTCCTGTCAATCAGACACGCTGTGTCAACCAATGAACCAAAGATGCATGAGGGAGGGCTGAGCCAACTCACTCACAGTCACACACTTAGCAGCGGAGGAGAGAGAGGAAGGACAGCGGTGAAAACAACAGCTGGAAAATGAGTTGGAAACACAGTAGCATTTGGATGCATTTAAATAATGTAGACAATGTTAGAGCACGGTGTAGAATTTGCCAAAACAAAATCTCATATAAAGCCGGTTCTACGCACAACCTACACTGGCATATGCAAACTTTGCACCCAACTGTGAAGCTAGCTGTAGCGGAGCTTCCAGAAACTAGCGGGCCTGCTAGTGATAGTGGTGGAGCCAGCGTCAAGTAGGCCTACTCCGCAACCCACAGCAACGCACTCTTCTATGGACCAGTTTATGCCAAAGTCTATGTCTGTAGCAAAACAAGGCCATATTGATATTGCATTGGCTAAAATGATTGCCACCGATTTCCAGCCATTTTCAATCGTGGAGGACAGAGGTTTTAGAAATTAGAGCAATGGTCTAAATCCAATGTACACAATACCAAGCAGGAAAACCCTTTCAAAATCACTTATTCCACAACTGTACCAGAGCACACAGGCTTCAGTGCGGGAAAGAGTCCAAAAAGCTACTGCAGTTTGCCTTACCACTAACTGCTGGACATCAAGGGTAACCACTTCTTACATGTCAGTTACATGTCACTTCATTGAAGATTTTTCGATGTCTAGCTGTTTTCTGGACTGCTTTGAGTTCAGCGAAAGACACACCTCAGTGAACTTGGCAGAGGAACTGTTGAGAGTGGCCAGAGAATGGCAAGTAGATGGAAAAGTGGTCTGTTGTGTTAGCGACAATGCTGCTAACATAACCAAAGCCATGAACATTTTAAAATGGACCCATCATCCATGTTTTTCCCACACAATCAACCTGATTGTAAGAGATGCTCTGAAGGTGATGAAGCCCACTGTGGACAAAGTGAAAGCAGCTGTGGAATACTTCCACAGGAGCACAGTAGGTGCTGAAAAACTAAAGTCTACACAACGCCAGATGGGAATGCCTGAGCTGAGGCCTGAACAAGACTGCACTACAAGGTGGAATTCAACATTTTATATGTTGAAGTGGTTTCTTGAGTCAAAGGATGCCATCATCTCTACCCTGGCCATTGTCAATGCACCTGTTTATGCTCTGACCCAACAGGAATGGGAGGTGGTGGAGGAGGTGTGCAGAGTCCTGGAACCCTTTGAGCAGGTCACTGTGGAGATCAGTGGAGAGAGGTACAGTAAGCAGTTATTACTACATCATTATTTAATCCAGTATTATATATGTATATGAGCAGTAGATGAGAATGTAGTAACAGTAGACAAAACATGAAGCTGAACTAATAAGTTACTGTTCTCTCTTTTCAGCTATGTGACAGCCTCAAAAATGATACTCCTGTGTAAGGATCTGCAGCGAATCACAGCCAGCTGCCAGAGAAAAGCAAATGTAACTATAGCACATGTGACGGAGTTGATGGACACCCTATGTTCATCAATGGACAGAAAGTTCCACAGAATGGAACGTGCTATCAGAAACCGCTGCACTTGACCCCAGGTTTATGAAGTTAGCCTTCAGTGATGCCAGAGCGATTGATGAGGCTCTTCAAAGAATAACCTCAGTAGCAGGGAGGGACAGCCCCAGCAGTCAGCTGGTTCAGGCACCAGGGCAACAGGAAGAAGAGGGATCAGAAGCATCAGCAGTAGTGCCACAAACATCTGCTGTTTGGATGCTGTTTGACGAAAGAGCAACTGGGGATGCAGCACGAAGGAATCCCTCAGCAGATGCCATAATGGAGGTCCGATCCTATTTGGAGGAGCAGATCCTCCAAAGATCTGCAGATCCTCTGAGCTGGTGGAAGAACAAGGCCTCTGTCTACCCACGGCTTACTAAAGTCATGACAGGGAGACTCTGCATAGTGTCCACATCCGTTCCCTCTGAGAGGGTCTTCTCAAAAACGAGACAAATAACTACTGAGTGAAGAAACCGCATCAGCCCCTCGAAAGGGAGACAGCTTGCATTTCTGAATGCAAATCTCTCATAAAAGCAAAATATGGTCAGTATTGCTGTGTGCTGCTGGTTATAACATGGCAATAAAGAAGAGAGAGAAAAGAGGGACCAGTTTAATGTTTTAAGTGGGGTGCTGCAGTTTTGCACATTGTTATTTATTTTTCTTTGATATGGTGCAATATTCTATTATGCTGCAGATTGTATTCGTTTTGAATTGTTACATATATATGCACTTTGTTTATACACATTAAAAACGTTATACTGTAAATGCAAATGTTTAATAGCATTCTTTTTCATAACAAACCAATACATTTTTAAATACATTGTGGTTAAGGTAGAATATGATTTCATTTAATAATTTAATTAGAATTGTTTTAACACCAGTCATAGTCAAACTATCGCAAACTGTTTGACTTGAAAAAATACAAAACATATTTTTTTAAAGAGCCGTTTGGGAGCCAAAAGAGCCAGCTCACGGAAAAGAGCCGGAATGCCCATCACTACAATGTAGCCAAAGATTATAGTGTCCCCTAGGGAACACTTATCAACACTTTCATTCCTACCCTGTCACAATAACTCCTCCCTGGCATTTTCATTCGTTGTCATGTCAAACAACACTGTATTCAAAGTGCCCACTATTATATTCTAACTATTGGAATAAACAATCTATTTCCATGATTCTGAAAGTTCTCCCAAGTGTTTTGCTCTAAAGCGCAAGTCAAATCGCAATTGCAACATTTGGTAAAAAATAAGGCCTAGATTGCTAAATATAATTTTGGGTTGAATTGAACAGTATAAAACAATCCGAATGAAGAAAGACTCATTGAAATCACTTAGAATGTGTGTGTTGCCACCCCAGGATCACTCACTACTCAAAAAGCAAATGTACAACTTTTATTATTCAAAAAATAAATATACATATATTTCTTAAATACCGTGATATAATATTTTGGCCATATCACCCAGCACTATTTTAGAGAGGCCTTTTATTGTCCCCAGCACAAGGTGCACCTGTGTATTGATCATGCTGTTTAATCAGCTTCTTGATATGCCACACCTGTCAGGTGGATGGATTATGTTGGCAAAGGAAAAATGCTCACTAACATAAATGTAAAAAAATCTGTGCATAACATTTCAGAGAAATAAGTTTTTGTGCATATGGACATTTTCTGAATGGCACACATACACAATCCATGTCTCTATTGTCTTCAAGGCTTCTTTAACCTGTCTTCTCCTCTACATCTACACTGATTGAAGTGGATTTAACAAGTGACATCAATAAGGGATAACAACTTTCACCTGGATTCATCTGGTCAGTCTATGTAATGGAAAGTGCAGGTTTCTTTAATGTTTTGTGAACTCAGTGTCCTTAATGTTTTGTGTACTCAGTGTCCTTAATGTTTTGTGTACTCGGTGTCCTTAATGTTTTGTGTACTCAGTGTATGTTTCTGCAGGGGCTTTGCTTAAACAACTACTGCCAACTCACAAACAGGTTGTAGTACTACTGTATGCCATGTAGTCTAACTGTAATAGGAGTCTACCTGCTCTGTTTACAATACAAAGCCTTCTGGGATTTCCCTTGGAAGAAGAACGGGTATGTTTATGTCAATGAAACAGCAAATCTCACTGGATCCGATTCGGGACAGATAAGGGAATGGAGCCTATGGCTTTAACTCTGTTATGCTCCCAGTCCCAACTGATTTATAAATGAGGCGTATAAGATGTAGACGATTGAGAACTGAAATACTGGTTGTTGTTACTGCATATCCGCGGACATCCTGCAATATTTGACTGTTGAGACTGTTCTGTTTTTATTTATTCATAGAAAATTCACTACAAATCTGTTGGAATCTTGGTCAGGATGTTGATGTGCTACTGTCTGCATAAATATTGATATGTAGCGTTTTATCATGGAATAGAGTGGTGATGCTACTTAGTGCTGCCTGGTGGAAAGTCCCTACTGGTTTCTACTGCGTTATCACATGTAATTGTATGATACCTACAGCTAATTGACCATCATAAGCAGAGCTAATCCAGCTCAGGGATAGCGATGAAAATATACAACTACACGACGTGGAGGTCCACCGTCCAAGGATGGAGATGAGAATGTGTCTTTGGTTTGAGTTAGCGAAGCATTGCGTAATTGTGCTCTTGAACGTTACATTTACATTGACATGTTAGTCATTTAGCAGACGCTCTTCTCCAGAGCCACTTACAGTAGTGAACGTATACATTTCATACATGTTTTTTTTTTCTTCCCGAACTGGTCCCCCGTGGGAATCGAACCCACAACCCTGGTGTTGCAAACACCATGCTCTACCAACTGAGCCACACATTGCAGAGGTGCACATAAAGTGACACACTTAGAGCGACTGCCTGGGATCTTGGCTTGAATCTAGGCCAAAGAGCTACGAAAGATAATGCAGCCTTACGGTCTTCTATATAAAGTGTGTCACGGTCACTTAGTGTTACACATTTTCTATTTGATTGGCGAGCTACTCTGGGTTAGCTCAGGTATCTCTACAGCTCTACAATAGGTGGATACTTGGTCTGTTGGAGACTGGACTGACACTAACACAGTGTGATAACAGTGTTAAAGATACACTCTGTAGGATTTGATTACCACAGAAGAATTGGGCCAGATTCCACCAACAAAAACATAAACAATGGAACAATATTCCAAGATGCATTCGTAATAACAACAAAAATCTGTCTCATTTCTGCCTGATAGACTTGCAGTACGTGGCTGGTTGGATCTCTGAACATACTAGAAGAACCCAATTTGAAAAACAGCTGTGATAGTTTTATGTTAAGCAACAAATGTAGACCACATCTTGGAATCAATCACTTCCATTGCTGTGAATATTCACTCTCATGAATACCTCTGCATCTCACTGGTGTGGTCAAAGTGGAGCGGTGAATGTGGCCTCCATCATTTCACAGCCTAGTGGAGAATCCAAGATAACATAGTTGTGTCCCAAATGACATCGCATTCCCTTTATAGTGCACTACTTTTGACCACGGCCCATAGGGTTCTGTTCAAAGGTACTGAACGAGTCAGGACTTCAGGGTCTCCATCCCAAATGGCACCCTTTTTCATGTATAGTGTACTACTTTTGACCAGCCAGGGACCGTTGCCTCTCTACAGGGACTATTGGCCTTAGCCCTCCACCTAAGCTGCTGCCCTCTAAATGGCCTCTCACTGTTGACAGCCAGGGAGAGGAAGTGGCGGCCCACGGGCTGCAGCAAGCTAGCATAGGAAGGAGAGAATGAGAGAGAGAGTGAAAGAAAGAGAGAGGGGGGAAAGAGAAATCCCACAGTGTGTCATCACAGCATCAAGATTGCCACAAGCATAGGGCAACCAGTGAAGCACAAACAAAACTAATATTCATCTATGTATTTATTTTCTCTTTTGTACTTCAACTATTTAGATTAGAGTTTATTAGTCACAGGGTCTGAGATGTAATAGCATGGTACAATGACATTCTGAAGCAGTGCAGGTCAAAGGGAAGGGAAGTGGATGAAACAATAATACAAAATAATAATAATAATAATATATGAACACCTTCCTAATATAGAGTTACCCCCTCCTCCTTTTGCCCTCAGAACAGCCTCAATTCGTCGGGGCATGGATTCTACAAGGTGTCGAAACTGTTCCACAGGGATGCTGGCTCATGTTGACTCCAATGCTTCCCACAGTTGTGTTAAGTTGGCAGGATGTCCTTTGGGTGGTGGACCATTGTTGATACAAACGGGAAACTGTTGAGCGTGAAAAACCCAGCAGCGTTGCAGTTCTTGACACAAACCGGTGCTCCTGACACCTACTACCATACCCTGTTCAAAGGCACTAAAATCTTTTGTCTTGTCCATTCACCCTCTGAATGGCACACACACAATCCATGTATCAATTGTCTGTGGGTTAAAAATCCTTCTTTAACCTGTCTCCTCCCCTTCATCTATACTGATTGAATTGTTAACAGGTGACATCAATAAGGGATCATAGCTTTCACCTGGATTCACCTGGTCAGTCTATGTCATGAAAAGAGCAGGTGTTCTTAATGTTGTTTACAATGTACAATGTCCATTGGGGGTGGTGGCAGGGTAAATAAATGTCCATTGGTGGGTGGTGGCAGGGTAAATAAATGTCCATTGGTGGGTGGTGGCAGGGTAAATAAATGTCCATTGGTGGGTGGTGGCAGGGTAAATAAATGTCCATTGGTGGGTGGTGGCAGGGTAAATAAATGTCAATTGGGGGATGGAGGCAGGGTAAATAAATGTCCATTGGGGGGTGGAGGCAGGGTAAATAAATGTCCATTGGGGGGTGGTGGCAGGGTAAATAAATGTCCATTGGTGGGTGGTGGCAGGGTAAATAAATGTCCATTGGTGGGTGGTGGCAGGGTAAATAAATGTCAATTAGGGGATGGAGGCAGGGTAAATAAATGCCCATTGGGGGGTGGAGGCAGGGTAAATAAATGTCCATTGAAGGAGGGGGGAGCTTTTTGACCGTCTCCATTATGGCCGTTGATGAGGATGGGGGTGTGCCCAGCCTGGTTCCTCCTGAAGTCCACATTCAGCTCCTTTGTTTTCCTGACATTTCCATACACTCTGTTGGTAATCAGGCCTATGTGTAATGCCTGTGTAAGGCCACACAGTTGTGAGTATACAGGGAGTACAGGAGGGGGCTGAGGATGCACCCTTGTGGGGCCCCCGTGTTGAGGACCAGTGTGGAGGAAGTGATGTCGCTTACCTTCACCACCTGGGGGCGGCCCATCAGGAGGTCCAGGACCCAGTTGCATAGGGAGGAGTTCAGTCCCAGGGCCGTGAGCTTAGAGCGCACTATTGTATTGAAGGACGAGCTGTAGTCGATGAACAGCATCCTCTCATATGCATTCCTCTTGTCCAGGTGGGTGAGGACAGTGTGCAGGTCAGTGTCGATTGCGTCATCTGTGGATCTGTCGGGGCGGTGAGCAAATTGGAGAGGGTCGAGTGTGTCGGGGAGGGAGGAGGTGATGTGGTCTTTGACTAGCCTCTTAAAGCACTTTATGATGACGTAAGTGAGTGCTACAGGTCGATAATTTTATTTTTTATTTTACCTTTATTTAACTAGGCAAGTCAGTTAAGAAGAAATTCTTGTTTTCAATGATGGCCTAGGAACAGTGGGTTAACTGCCTAGTTCAGGGGCAGAACGACAGATTTTCACCTTGTCAGCTTAGGGATTCGATCTTGCAACCTTTCAGTTATTAGTCCAACCTGCCGCCCAGTTCAGTTACATTCCCTTTCTTTGGCACCGGAACTTTCCTCTTGAGTCTTTATTTGCAGGAGGAGCAAAATAGTCGTGGTTCGATTTGCCAAAAGAATGACGGGAGAGGGCCTTATACTATGTCGAAAAAAAGGCGTGTAGAATGGCTCATGAGTAGAATTTCCGAAAGTTGGACAGTCAATGTGTTGATAGATCCAATGAAGATCCATGAGAGCATTTTTGGTGTCAGCTTGGGGCAGGATATACACAACCGTGGTGATAATCTCTGAGAACTCTCTCGGAAGGTAAAAAGGGTGACATTTGATGACAAAGTATTCCAAGTCGGAAGAGCATAAGCTTGCAAGTTCCTGTAAATTTCCCCCATCACACCACCTATTGGTCATAAAGCAAAGCCCTACGCCGTTGTTCTTGCCAGAGTGCCTGCTTCCTATCCACTCGATGAACTATAAAACCCATTGGTTGTATATAATCTGTTTGGATGTTGGAGGAAAGCCAAGTCTCAGAAAAACAGAGTATGTTGCAGAATCTGATGTCCCTCTGGAAGGAGATCCTCACTCTGAGTTTGTCAAGTTTATTCACTAATGATTGAACATTGGCAAATAGCATGCTCAGTGTTGGCGACTTCGTTTCCTTCTCTCAGGTAGGACTCCCAGGCTACACGGTGCCTTACCGAAGAGGCTAGACCATTGTTCCGCCGTCTCCGGGAATTTGGGAAGGTCGGGTGGACGGTGAGTACACAGCGATTCATATACCAATAGTTCTACACGGATTTATGAAGTAATGCACAAAAACAAACTGAGTAAGACAATTAGAGAAAAACACTGGAAAAAACACTATAAAAAGAAGCCTATAACGTTTTGTATGAGTTTGAGGCGAGGCTACCGTATTCGTCGGCGCCATCTTGGCATTGGTACAATACTGTACATAGCCATAATATAACATGTCTCTATTCTTTTGAAACTTTTGTGAGTGTATTGTTTACTGTTCATTATTATTTGTTTATTTCACTTTTGTTTATAATCTATTTCACTTGCTTTGGCAATGTTAACATACTAATAAAGCCCATTGAATTGACTTGAGAGGGAGAGCGCCAGTAACAGATTAAGACAGAGGGAAGTAGAGAAAGTTCAGATACAGAGGGAACTAGAGAGAGGTCAGATACAGAGGGGACTAGAGAGAGGTCAGATACAGAGGGAACTAGAGAGAGGTCAGATACAGAGGGAACTAGAGAGAGGTCAGATACAGAGGGAACTAGAGAGAGGTCAGATACAGAGTAAGACAGAGGGAACTAGAGAGAGGTCAGATACAGAGGAAACTAGAGAGAGGTCAGATACAGAGTAGGACAGAGAGAACAAGAAAGAGGTCAGATACAGAGGGGACTAGAGAGAGGTCAGATACAGAGGGAACTAGAGAGAGGTCAGATACAGAGGAAACTAGAGAGAGGTCAGATACAGAGTAGGACAGAGAGAACAAGAAAGAGGTCAGATACAGAGGGAACTAGAGAGAGGTCAGATACAGATAGAGAGGTCAGATACAGAGGGAACTAGAGAGAGGTCAGATACAGAGGGAACTAGAGAGAGGTCAGATACAGAGTAGGACAGAGAGAACAAGAAAGAGGTCAGATACAGAGGGGACTAGAGAGAGGTCAGATACAGAGGGAACTAGAGAGAGGTCATATACAGAGTAGGACAGAGAGAACAAGAAAGAGGTCAGATACAGAAGGGACTAGAGAGAGGTCAGATACAGAGGGGACTAGAGAGAGGTCAGATACAGAGTAGGACAGAGAGAACAAGAAAGAGGTCAGATACAGAGGGAACTAGAGAGAGGTCAGATACAGAGGGAACTAGAGAGAGGTCAGATACAGAGGGGACTAGAGAGAGGTCAGATACAGAGTAGGACAGAGAGAACTAGAGAGAGGTCAGATACAGAGGGAACTAGAGAGAGGTCAGATACAGAGGAAACTAGAGAGAGGTCAGATACAGAGTAGGACAGAGAGAACAAGAAAGAGGTCAGATACAGAGGGGACTAGAGAGAGGTCAGATACAGAGGGAACTAGAGAGAGGTCAGATACAGAGGAAACTAGAGAGAGGTCAGATACAGAGTAGGACAGAGAGAACAAGAAAGAGGTCAGATACAGAGGGGACTAGAGAGAGGTCAGATACAGAGGGAACTAGAGAGAGGTCAGATACAGAGGGGACTAGAGAGAAGTCAGATACAGAGTAGGACAGAGAGAACTAGAGAGAGGTCAGATACAGAGAGGACTAGAGAGAGGTCAGATACAGAGGAAACTAGAGAGAGGTCAGATACAGAGGGAACTAGAGAGAGGTCAGATACAGATAGAGAGGTCAGATACAGAGGGAACTAGAGAGAGGTCAGATACAGAGGGAACTAGAGAGAGGTCAGATACAGAAGGGACTAGAGAGAGGTCAGATACAGAGGGGACTAGAGAGAGGTCAGATACAGAGTAGGACAGAGAGAACAAGAAAGAGGTCAGATACAGAGGGAACTAGAGAGAGGTCAGATACAGAGGGAACTAGAGAGAGGTCAGATACAGAGGGGACTAGAGAGAGGTCAGATACAGAGTAGGACAGAGAGAACTAGAGAGAGGTCAGATACAGAGGGAACTAGAGAGAGGTGAGATACAGAGGGAACTAGAGAGAGGTCAGATACAGAGGGAACTACAGAGAGGTCAGATACAGAGGGAACTACAGCGAGGTCAGATACAGAGGAAACTAGAGAGAGGTCAGATACAGAGGGAACTAGAGAGAGGTCAGATACGGAGGAACTACAGAGAGGTCAGATACAGAGAGGACTAGAGAGAGGTCAGATACGGAGGAACTACAGAGAGGTCAGATACAGAAGGAACTAGAGAGAAGTCATATACAGAGGACCTACAGAGAGGTCAGATACAGAGGAAACTAGAAAGAGGTCATATACAGAGGGACTACAGAGCGATCAGATACAGAGGGAACTAGAGAGAGTTCAGATACAGAGGGAACTAGAGAGAGGTCAGATACAGAGGAAACTAGAGAGAGGTCAGATACAGAGTAGGACAGAGAGAACAAGAAAGAGGTCAGATACAGAGGGGACTAGAGAGAGGTCAGATACGGAGAAAACTAGAGAGAGTTCAGATACAGAGTAGGACAGAGAGAACAAGAAAGAGGTCAGATACAGAGGGGACTAGAGAGAGGTCAGATACAGAGTAGGACAGAGAGAACAAGAAAGAGGTCAGATACAGAGGGGACTAGAGAGAGGTCAGATACAGAGTAGGACAGAGAGAACAAGAAAGAGGTCAGATACAGAGGGGACTAGAGAGAGGTCAGATACAGAGGGAACTAGAGAGAGGTCATATACAGAGGGGACTAGAGAGAGGTCAGATACAGAGGGAGCTAGAGAGAGGTCAGATACAGAGAGAACAAGAAAGAGGTCAGATACAGAGGGGACTAGAGAGAGGTCAGATACAGAGAGAACAAGAAAGAGGTCAGATACAGAGGGGACTAGAGAGAGGTCAGATACAGAGGGAGCTAGAGAGAGGTCAGATACAGAGGGGACTAGAGAGAGGTCAGATACAGAGGGAACTAGAGAGAGGTCAGATACAGAGGGGACTAGAAAGAGGTCAGATACAGAGGGAACTACAGAGAGGTCAGATAAAGAGGAAACTAGAGAGAGGTCAGATACAGAGGGAACTAGAATCAGGTGAGATACAGAGGAACTAGAGAGATGTCAGATACAGAGGGGACTAGAGAGAGTTCAGATACAGAGGGAACTAGAGAGAGGTCAGATACAGAGGGAACTAGAGAGAGGTCAGATACAGAGGGAACTAGAGAGAGGTCAGATACAGAGGGGACTAGAGAGAGGTCAGATACAGAGAGGACTAGAGAGAGGTCAGATACAGAGGAAACTAGAGAGAGGTCAGATACAGAGGGAACTAGAGAGAGGTCAGATACAGATAGAGAGGTCAGATACAGAGGGAACTAGAGAGAGGTCAGATACAGAGGGAACTAGAGAGAGGTCAGATACAGAGTAGGACAGAGAGAACAAGAAAGAGGTCAGATACAGAGGGGACTAGAGAGAGGTCAGATACAGAGGGAACTAGAGAGAGGTCATATACAGAGTAGGACAGAGAGAACAAGAAAGAGGTCAGATACAGAAGGGACTAGAGAGAGGTCAGATACAGAGGGGACTAGAGAGAGGTCAGATACAGAGTAGGACAGAGAGAACAAGAAAGAGGTCAGATACAGAGGGGACTAGAGAGAGTTCAGATACAGAGGGAACTAGAGAGAGGTCATATACAGAGTAGGACAGAGAGAACAAGAAAGAGGTCAGATACAGAGGGGACTAGAGAGAGTTCAGATACAGAGGGGACTAGAGAGAGGTCAGATACATAGGGGACTAGAGAGAGGTCAGATACAGAGGAAACTAGAGAGAGGTCAGATACAGAGGGAACTAGAGAGAGGTCAGATACAGAGGGAACTAGAGAGAGGTCAGATACAGAGGGAACTAGAGAGAGGTCAGATACAGAGGGAACTAGAGAGAGGTCAGATACAGAGGGAACTAGAGAGAGGTCAGAAACAGAGGGGACTAGAGAGAGGTCAGATACAGAGAGGACTAGAGAGAGGTCAGATACAGAGGAAACTAGAGAGAGGTCAGATACAGAGGGGACTAGAGAGAGGTCAGATACTGAGAGGACTAGAGAGAGGTCAGATACAGAGGAAACTAGAGAGAGGTCAGATACAGAGGGAACTAGAGAGAGGTCAGATACAGAGTAGGACAGAGAGAACAAGAAAGAGGTCAGATACAGAGGGGACTAGAGAGAGGTCAGATACAGAGGGAACTAGAGAGAGGTCATATACAGAGTAGGACAGAGAGAACAAGAAAGAGGTCAGATACAGAAGGGACTAGAGAGAGGTCAGATACAGAGGGAACTAGAGAGAGGTCAGATACAGAGGGAACTAGAGAGAGGTCATATACAGAGGGAACTAGAGAGAGGTCAGATACAGAGGGAACTAGAGAGAGGTCAGATACAGAGGGAACTAGAGAGAGGTCAGATACAGAGGGAACTAGAGAGAGGTCAGATACAGAGGGAACTAGAGAGAGGTCAGATACAGAGGGAACTAGAGAGAGGTCAGATACAGAGGGGACTAGAGAGAGGTCAGATACAGAGGGAACTAGAGAGAGGTCAGATACAGAGGGGACTAGAGAGAGGTCAGATACAGAGGGAACTAGAGAGAGGTCAGATACAGAGGAAACTAGAGAGAGGTCAGATACAGAGGGAACTAGAGAGAGGTCAGATACAGAGGGGACTAGAGAGAGGTCAGATACAGAGGGAACTAGAGAGAGGTCAGATACAGAGGGAACTAGAGAGAGGTCAGATACAGAGGGAACTAGAGAGAGGTCAGATACAGAGGGAACTAGAGAGAGATCAGATACAGAGGGAACTAGAGAGAGGTCAGATACAGAGGGGACTAGAGAGAGGTCAGATACAGAGGGAACTAGAGAGAGGTCAGATACAGAGGGGACTAGAGAGAGGTCAGATACAGAGGGAACTAGAGAGAGGTCAGATACAGAGGAAACTAGAGAGAGGTCAGATACAGAGGGAACTAGAGAGAGGTCAGATACAGAGGGGACTAGAGAGAGGTCAGATACAGAGGGAACTAGAGAGAGGTCAGATACAGAGGGAACTAGAGAGAGGTCAGATACAGAGGGAACTAGAGAGAGGTCAGATACAGAGGGAACTAGAGAGAGGTCAGATACAGAGTAGGACAGAGAGAACAAGAAAGAGGTCAGATACAGAGGGGACTAGAGAGAGGTCAGATACAGAGGGAACTAGAGAGAGGTCATATACAGAGTAGGACAGAGAGAACAAGAAAGAGGTCAGATACAGAGGGGACTAGAGAGAGGTCAGATACAGAGGAAACTAGAGAGAGGTCAGATACAGAGGGAACTAGAGAGAGGTCAGATACAGAGGGAACTAGAGAGAGGTCAGATACAGAGGGGACTAGAGAGAGGTCAGATACAGAGGGAACTAGAGAGAGGTCAGATACAGAGGGAACTAGAGAGAGGTCAGATACAGAGGGAAATAGAGAGAGGTCAGATACAGAGGGAACTAGAGAGAGGTCAGATACAGAGTAGGACAGAGAGAACAAGAAAGAGGTCAGATACAGAGGGGACTAGAGAGAGGTCAGATACAGAGGGAACTAGAGAGAGGTCATATACAGAGTAGGACAGAGAGAACAAGAAAGAGGTCAGATACAGAGGGGACTAGAGAGAGGTCAGATACAGAGGAAACTAGAGAGAGGTCAGATACAGAGGGAACTAGAGAGAGGTCATATACAGAGGGAACTAGAGAGAGGTCAGATACAGAGGGAACTAGAGAGAGGTCAGATACAGAGGGAACTAGAGAGAGGTCAGATACAGAGGGAACTAGAGAGAGGTCAGATACAGAGGGGACTAGAGAGAGGTCAGATACAGAGGGAACTAGAGAGAGGTCAGATACAGAGGGAACTAGAGAGAGGTCAGATACAGAGGGACCTAGAGAGAGGTCAGATACAGAGGGAACTAGAGAGAGGTCAGATACAGAGTAGGACAGAGAGAACAAGAAAGAGGTCAGATACAGAGGGGACTAGAGAGAGGTCAGATACAGAGGGAACTAGAGAGAGGTCATATACAGAGTAGGACAGAGAGAACAAGAAAGAGGTCAGATACAGAAGGGACTAGAGAGAGGTCAGATACAGAGGGGACTAGAGAGAGGTCAGATACAGAGTAGGACAGAGAGAACAAGAAAGAGGTCAGATACAGAGGGAACTAGAGAGAGGTCATATACAGAGGGAACTAGAGAGAGGTCAGATACAGAGGGAACTAGAGAGAGGTCATATACAGAGTAGGACAGAGAGAACAAGAAAGAGGTCAGATACAGAGGGGACTAGAGAGAGGTCAGATACAGAGTAGGACAGAGAGAACAAGAAAGAGGTCAGATACAGAGGGGACTAGAGAGAGGTCAGATACAGAGGGAACTAGAGAGAGGTCATATACAGAGTAGGACAGAGAGAACAAGAAAGAGGTCAGATACAGAGGGGACTAGAGAGAGGTCAGATACAGAGTAGGACAGAGGGAACTAGGAATCAGGTGAGATACAGAGGGAGCTAGAAAGAGGTCAGATACAGAGGGAACTACAGAGAGGTCAGATACAGAGGGAGCTAGAGAGAGGTCATATACAGAGGGAACTAGAGAGAGGTCAGATACAGAGGAAACTAGAGAGAGGTCAGATACAGAGGGAACTACAGAGAGGTCAGATACAGAGGGAGCTAGAGAGAGGTCAGATACAGAGGGAACTAGAGAGAGGTCAGATACAGAGGGGACTAGAGAGAGTTCAGATACAGAGGGAACTAGAGAGAGGTCAGATACAGAGGGGACTAGAGAGAGGTCAGATACAGAGGAAACTAGAGAGAGGTCAGATACAGAGGGAACTAGAGAGAGGTCAGATACAGAGGGAACTAGAGAGAGGTCAGATACAGAGGGAACTAGAGAGAGGTCAGATACAGAGGGAACTAGAGAGAGGTCAGATACAGAGGGGACTAGAGAGAGGTCAGATACAGAGAGGACTAGAGAGAGGTCAGATACAGAGGAAACTAGAGAGAGGTCAGATACAGAGGGGACTAGAGAGAGGTCAGATACAGAGAGGACTAGAGAGAGGTCAGATACAGAGGAAACTAGAGAGAGGTCAGATACAGAGGGAACTAGAGAGAGGTCAGATACAGAGGGAACTAGAGAGAAGTCAGATACAGAGGGGACTAGAGAGAGGTCAGATACAGAGAGGACTAGAGAGAGGTCAGATACAGAGGGGACTAGAGAGAGGTCAGATACAGAGGGAACTAGAGAGAGGTCAGAAACAGAGTAAGACTGAAAAAGCTAGAGAGAGGTCAGAAACGGAGTAAGACAAAGGAAACAGGAGAGAAGGGAACTAGAGGGAGAACAAAAGATAGTCAGAATCACAGAGTGAGAGAGAGTGAAGGGCCTAAAACAAATCAGATTTAGAAACAAAGACTAACAGAGAAAGACAGGTGTTGGAGGCAAACATAGTGAAACAGAGATTGAGTAGGATAGATAGAGAGGGAAAAAAGAAAGCGAGAAAATCCAAATCAAAGAGAAACGGCGAGGGTGAGGGAGCGGTGGTGAGCTCCTTGTCTCAGTGACACTGTGTGTCACAAAGCCCCAGTGTGCCAAAAGCAGATACAGAGGGAACTAGAGCGAGGTCAGATACAGATAGAGAGGTCAGATACAGATAGAGAGATCAGATACAGATAGAGAGGTCAGATACAGATAGAGAGGTCAGATACAGAGAGAACTAGAGCGAGGTCAGATACAGATAGAGAGGTCAGATACAGATAGAGAGATCAGAGACAGATAGATGGGTCAGATACAGATAGAGAGGTCAGATACAGATAGAGAGGTCAGATACAGATAGAGAGGTCAGATACAGAGAGAACTAGAGCGAGGTCAGATACAGATAGAGAGGTCAGATACAGATAGAGAGGTCAGATACAGAGGGAACTAGAGCGAGGTCAGATACAGATAGAGAGGTCAGATACGAGGTCAGATACAGAGGGAACTAGAGCGAGGTCAGATACAGATAGAGAGGTCAGATACGAGGTCAGATACAGAGGGAACTAGAGCGAGATCAGATACAGATAGAGAGGTCAGATACAGATAGAGAGATCAGATACAGATAGAGAGGTCAGATACAGATAGAGAGGTCAGATACAGATAGAGAGGTCAGATACAGATAGAGAGGTCAGATACAGATAGAGAGGTCAGATACAGAGGGAACTAGAGCGAGGTCAGATACAGATAGAGAGGTCAGATACAGATAGAGAGGTCAGATACAGAGGGAACTAGAGCGAGGTCAGATACAGATAGAGAGGTCAGATACAGATAGAGAGGTCAGATACAGATAGAGAGGTCAGATACAGAGGGAACTAGAGCGAGGTCAGATACAAATAGAGAGGTCAGATACAGATAGAGAGGTCAGATACAGAGGGAACTAGAGCGAGGTCAGATACAAATAGAGAGGTCAGATACAGAGGGAACTAGAGCAAGGTCAGAAACAGATAGAGAGATCAGATACAGAGGGAACTAGAACGAGGTCAGATACAGATAGAGAGATCAGATACAGAGGGAACTAGAACGAGGTCAGATACAGATAGAGAGGTCAGATACAGAGGGAACTAGAGCGAGATCAGATACAGATAGAGAGGTCAGATACAGATAGAGAGGTCAGATACAGAAAGAGAGGTCAGATACAGAGAGAACTAGAGCGAGGTCAGATACAGATAGAGAGGTCAGATACAGATAGAGAGGTCAGATACAGAGAGAACTAGAGCGAGGTCAGATACAGATAGAGAGGTCAGATACAGATAGAGAGGTCAGATACAGAGGGAACTAGAGCGATGTCAGATACAGAGGGAACTAGAGCGAGGTCAGATACAGAGGGAACTAGAGCGAGGTCAGATACAGATAGAGAGGTCAGATACAGATAGAGAGGTCAGATACAGATAGAGAGGTCAGATACAGATAGAGAGGTCAGATACAGAGGGAACTAGAGCGAGGTCAGATACAAATAGAGAGGTCAGATACAGATAGAGAGGTCAGATACAGAGGGAACTAGAGCGAGGTCAGATACAAATAGAGAGGTCAGATACAGAGGGAACTAGAGCAAGGTCAGAAACAGATAGAGAGATCAGATACAGAGGGAACTAGAACGAGGTCAGATACAGATAGAGAGATCAGATACAGAGGGAACTAGAACGAGGTCAGATACAGATAGAGAGGTCAGATACAGAGGGAACTAGAGCGAGATCAGATACAGATAGAGAGGTCAGATACAGATAGAGAGGTCAGATACAGAAAGAGAGGTCAGATACAGAGAGAACTAGAGCGAGGTCAGATACAGATAGAGAGGTCAGATACAGATAGAGAGGTCAGATACAGAGAGAACTAGAGCGAGGTCAGATACAGATAGAGAGGTCAGATACAGATAGAGAGGTCAGATACAGAGAGAACTAGAGCGAGGTCAGATACAGATAGAGAGGTCAGATACAGATAGAGAGGTCAGATACAGAGGGAACTAGAGCGATGTCAGATACAGAGGGAACTAGAGCGAGGTCAGATACAGAGGGAACTAGAGCGAGGTCAGATACAGATAGAGAGGTCAGATACAGAGAGAGAGGTCAGATACAGAGAGAGAGGTCAGATACAGAGGGAACTAGAGCGAGGTCAGATACAGAGAGAGAGGTCAGATACAGAGGGAACTAGAGCGAGGTCAGATACAGAGAGAGAGGTCAGATACAGAGAGAGAGGTCAGATACAGAGAGAGAGGTCAGATACAGATAGAGAGGTCAGATACAGATAGAGAGGTCAGATACAGAGAGAGAGGTCAGATACAGAGAGAGAGAGGTCAGATACAGATAGAGAGGTCAGATACAGATAGAGAGGTCAGATACAGAGGGAACTAGAGCGAGGTCAGATACAGATAGAGAGGTCAGATACAGATAGAGAGGTCAGATACAGAGGGAACTAGAGCGAGGTCAGATACAGATAGAGAGGTCAGATACAGAGGGAACTAGAGCGAGGTCAGATACAGAGGGAACTAGAGCGAGGTCAGATACAGAGGGAACTAGAGCGAGGTCAGATACAGATAGAGAGGTCAGATACAGAGGGAACTAGAGCGAGGTCAGATACAGAGGGAACTAGAGCGAGGTCAGATACAGAGGGAACTAGAGCGAGGTCAGATACAGATAGAGAGGTCAGATACAGAGGGAACTAGAGCGAGGTCAGATACAGATAGAGAGGTCAGATACAGAGGGAACTAGAGCGAGGTCAGATACAGAGGGAACTAGAGCGAGGTCAGATACAGATAGAGAGGTCAGATACAGAGGGAACTAGAGCGAGGTCAGATACAGATAGAGAGGTCAGATACAGAGGGAACTAGAGCGAGGTCAGATACAGATAGAGAGGTCAGATACAGAGGGAACTAGAGCGAGGTCAGATACAGAGAGAGAGGTCAGATACAGAGGGAACTAGAGCGAGGTCAGATACAGATAGAGAGGTCAGATACAGATAGAGAGGTCAGATACAGATAGAGAGGTCAGATACAGATAGAGAGGTCAGATACAGAGGGAACTAGAGCGAGGTCAGATACAGATAGAAAGGTCACATACAGATAGAGAGGTCAGATACAGATAGAGAGGTCAGATACAGATAGAGAGATCAGATACAGAGGGAACTAGAGCGAGGTCAGATACAGATAGAGAGGTCAGATACAGATAGAGAGGTCAGATACAGATAGAGAGTTCGGATACAGATAGAGAGGTCAGATACACATAGAGAGGTCAGATACAGATAGAGAGGTCAGATACAGAGGGAACTAGAGCGAGGTCAGATACAGATAGAGAGGTCAGATACAGATAGAGAGGTCAGATACAGATAGAGAGGTCAGATACAGATAGAGAGGTCAGATACAGATAGAGGGGTCAGATACAGATAGAGAGGTCAGATACAGAGGGAACTAGAGCGAGGTCAGATACAGATAGAGAGATCAAATACAGATAGAGAGGTCAGATACAGATAGAGAGGTCAGATACAGATAGCGAGGTCAGATACAGTTAGAGAGGTCAGATACAGATAGAGAGGTCAGATACAGAGAGAACTAGAGCGAGGTCAGAAACAGATAGAGAGGTCAGATACAGAGGGAACTAGAGCGAGGTCAGATACAGATAGAGAGGTCAGATACAGATAGAGAGGTCAGATACAGAGGGAACTAGAGCGAGGTCAGATACAGATAGAGAGGTCAGATACAGAGGGAACTAGAGCGAGATCAGATACAGATAGAGAGGTCAGATACAAAGGGAACTAGAGCGAGGTCAGATACAGAGGGAACTAGAGCGAGGTCAGATACAGAGGGAACTAGAGCGAGGTCAGATACAGATAGAGAGGTCAGATACAGAGGGAACTAGAGCGAGGTCAGATACAGATAGAGAGGTCAGATACAGAGGGAACTAGAGCGAGGTCAGATACAGAGGGAACTAGAGCGAGGTCAGATACAGATAGAGAGGTCAGATACAGAGGGAACTAGAGCGAGGTCAGATACAGAGGGAACTAGAGCGAGGTCAGATACAGAGGGAACTAGAGCGAGGTCAGATACAGATAGAGAGGTCAGATACAGAGGGAACTAGAGCGAGGTCAGATACAGATAGAGAGGTCAGATACAGAGGGAACTAGAGCGAGGTCAGATACAGAGGGAACTAGAGCGAGGTCAGATACAGAGGGAACTAGAGCGAGGTCAGATACAGAGGGAACTAGAGCGAGGTCAGATACAGATAGAGAGGTCAGATACAGAGGGAACTAGAGCGAGGTCAGATACAGATAGAGAGGTCAGATACAGAGGGAACTAGAGCGAGGTCAGATACAGAGGGAACTAGAGCGAGGTCAGATACAGATAGAGAGGTCAGATACAGAGGGAACTAGAGCGAGGTCAGATACAGATAGAGAGGTCAGATACAGAGGGAACTAGAGCGAGGTCAGATACAGAGGGAACTAGAGCGAGGTCAGACACAGATAGAGAGGTCAGATACAGATAGAGAGGTCAGATACAGAGGGAACTAGAGCGAGGTCAGATACAGATAGAGGGGTCAGATACAGAGGGAACTAGAGCGAGGTCAGATACAGATAGAGAGGTCAGATACAGAGGGAACTAGAGCGAGGTCAGATACAGAGAGAGAGGTCAGATACAGAGGGAACTAGAGCGAGTTCAGATACAGATAGAGAGGTCAGATACAGATAGAGAGGTCAGATACAGAGGGAACTAGAGCGAGGTCAGATACAGATAGAGAGGTCAGATACAGATAGAGAGGTCAGATACAGATAGAGAGGTCAGATACAGAGAGAACTAGAGTGAGGTCAGATACAGATAGAGAGGTCAGATACAGATAGAGGGGTCAGATACAGATAGAGAGGTCAGATACAGATAGAGAGGTCAGATACAGAGGGAACTAGAGCGAGGTCAGATACAGATAGAGAGGTCAGATACAGATAGAGAGGTCAGATACAGAGGGAACTAGAGCGAGGTCAGATACAGATAGAGAGATCAGCTACAGAGGGAACTAGAGCGAGGTCAGATACAGATAGAGAGGTCAGATACAGATAGAGAGGTCAGATACAGATAGAGAGGTCGGATACAGAGGGAACTAGAGCGAGGTCAGATACAGATAGAGAGGTCAGATACAGATAGAGAGATCAGATACAGAGGGAACTAGAGCGAGGTCAGATACAGATAGAGAGGTCAGATACAGATAGAGAGGTCAGATACAGATAGAGAGTTCAGATACAGATAGAGAGGTCAGATACAGATAGAGAGGTCAGATACAGAGGGAACTAGAGCGAGGTCAGATACAGATAGAGAGGTCAGATACAGATAGAGAGGTCAGATACAGATAGAGAGGTCAGATACAGAGGGAACTAGAGCGAGGTCAGATACAGATAGAGAGATCAGATACAGATAGAGAGGTCAGATACAGATAGAGAGGTCAGATACAGATAGAGAGGTCAGATACAGTTAGAGAGGTCAGATACAGATAGAGAGGTCAGATACAGAGAGAACTAGAGCGAGGTCAGAAACAGATAGAGAGGTCAGATACAGAGGGAACTAGAGCGAGGTCAGATACAGATAGAGAGGTCAGATACAGATAGAGAGGTCAGATACAGAGGGAACTAGAGCGAGGTCAGATACAGATAGAGAGGTCAGATACAGAGGGAACTAGAGCGAGATCAGATACAGATAGAGAGGTCAGATACAAAGGGAACTAGAGCGAGGTCAGATACAGAGGGAACTAGAGCGAGGTCAGATACAGAGGGAACTAGAGCGAGGTCAGATACAGATAGAGAGGTCAGATACAGAGGGAACTAGAGCGAGGTCAGATACAGATAGAGAGGTCAGATACAGAGGGAACTAGAGCGAGGTCAGATACAGAGGGAACTAGAGCGAGGTCAGATACAGATAGAGAGGTCAGATACAGAGGGAACTAGAGTGAGGTCAGATACAGAGGGAACTAGAGCGAGGTCAGATACAGAGGGAACTAGAGCGAGGTCAGATACAGATAGAGAGGTCAGATACAGAGGGAACTAGAGCGAGGTCAGATACAGATAGAGAGGTCAGATACAGAGGGAACTAGAGCGAGGTCAGATACAGAGGGAACTAGAGCGAGGTCAGATACAGAGGGAACTAGAGCGAGGTCAGATACAGAGGGAACTAGAGCGAGGTCAGATACAGATAGAGAGGTCAGATACAGAGGGAACTAGAGCGAGGTCAGATACAGATAGAGAGGTCAGATACAGAGGGAACTAGAGCGAGGTCAGATACAGAGGGAACTAGAGCGAGGTCAGATACAGATAGAGAGGTCAGATACAGAGGGAACTAGAGCGAGGTCAGATACAGATAGAGAGGTCAGATACAGAGGGAACTAGAGCGAGGTCAGATACAGAGGGAACTAGAGCGAGGTCAGACACAGATAGAGAGGTCAGATACAGATAGAGAGGTCAGATACAGAGGGAACTAGAGCGAGGTCAGATACAGATAGAGGGGTCAGATACAGAGGGAACTAGAGCGAGGTCAGATACAGATAAAGAGGTCAGATACAGAGGGAACTAGAGCGAGGTCAGATACAGAGAGAGAGGTCAGATACAGAGGGAACTAGAGCGAGGTCAGATACAGATAGAGAGGTCAGATACAGATAGAGAGGTCAGATACAGATAGAGAGGTCAGATACAGAGGGAACTAGAGTGAGGTCAGATACAGATAGAGAGGTCAGATACAGATAGAGAGGTCAGATACAGAGGGAACTAGAGCGAGGTCAGATACAGATAGAGAGGTCAGCTACAGAGGGAACTAGAGCGAGGTCAGATACAGATAGAGAGGTCAGATACAGATAGAGAGGTCGGATACAGAGGGAACTAGAGCGAGGTCAGATACAGATAGAGAGGTCAGATACAGATAGAGAGGTCAGATACAGATAGAGAGGTCAGATACAGATAGAGAGGTCAGATACAGAGGGAACTAGAGCGATGTCAGATACAGAGGGAACTAGAGCGAGATCAGATACAGATAGAGAGGTCAGATACAGAGAGAACTAGAGCGAGGTCAGATACAGATAGAGAGGTCAGATACAGATAGAGAGGTCAGATACAGAGAGAACTAGAGCGAGGTCAGATACAGATAGAGAGGTCAGATACAGATAGAGAGGTCAGATACAGAGGGAACTAGAGCGAGGTCAGATACAGATAGAGAGGTCAGATACAGAGAGAGAGGTCAGATACAGAGAGAGAGGTCAGACACAGAGGGAACTAGAGCGAGGTCAGATACAGAGAGAGAGGTCAGATACAGAGAGGAACTAGAGCGAGGTCAGATACAGAGAGAGAGGTCAGATACAGAGAGAGAGGTCAGATACAGATAGAGAAGTCAGATACAGATAGAGTGGTCAGATACAGAGAGAGAGGTCAGATACAGAGAGAGAGGTCAGATACAGATAGAGAGGTCAGATACAGATAGAGAGGTCAGATACAGAGGGAACTAGAGCGAGGTCAGATACAGATAGAGAGGTCAGATACAGATAGAGAGGTCGGATACAGAGGGAACTAGAGCGAGGTCAGATACAGATAGAGAGGTCAGATACAGATAGAGAGGTCAGATACAGATAGAGAGGGCAGATACAGATAGAGAGGTCAGATACAGATAGAGAGGTCAGATACAGAGGGAACTAGAGCGAGGTCAGATACAGATAGAGAGGTCAGATACAGATAGAGAGGTCAGATACAGATAGAGAGGTCAGATACAGATAGAGAGGTCAGATACAGAGGGAACTAGAGCGAGGTCAGATACAGATAGAGAGATCAGATACAGATAGAGAGGTCAGATACAGATAGAGAGGTCAGATACAGATAGAGAGGTCAGATACAGTTAGAGAGGTCAGATACAGATAGAGAGGTCAGATACAGAGAGAACTAGAGCGAGGTCAGAAACAGATAGAGAGGTCAGATACAGAGGGAACTAGAGCGAGGTCAGATACAGATAGAGAGGTCAGATACAGAGGGAACTAGAGCGAGATCAGATACAGAGGTCAGATACAGATAGAGAGGTCAGATACAGATAGAGAGGTCAGATACAGAGAGAACTAGAGCGAGGTCAGATACAGATAGAGAGGTCAGATACAGATAGAGAGGTCAGATACAGAGAGAACTAGAGCGAGGTCAGATACAGATAGAGAGGTCAGATACAGATAGAGAGGTCAGATACAGAGGGAACTAGAGCGATGTCAGATACAGAGGGAACTAGAGCGAGATCAGATACAGATAGAGAGGTCAGATACAGAGAGAACTAGAGCGAGGTCAGATACAGATAGAGAGGTCAGATACAGATAGAGAGGTCAGA
This sequence comes from Salmo salar, assembly GCF_965601325.2. Lineage (NCBI taxonomy): Eukaryota > Metazoa > Chordata > Actinopteri > Salmoniformes > Salmonidae > Salmo > Salmo salar. The sequence continues at coordinate 49,081,677 of NC_138312.1, read as the reverse complement.
TACAGAGAGAACTAGAGCGAGGTCAGATACAGATAGAGAGGTCAGATACAGATAGAGAGGTCAGATACAGAGGGAACTAGAGCGAGGTCAGATACAGATAGAGAGGTCAGATACAGAGAGAGAGGTCAGATACAGAGAGAGAGGTCAGACACAGAGGGAACTAGAGCGAGGTCAGATACAGAGAGAGAGGTCAGATACAGAGGGAACTAGAGCGAGGTCAGATACAGAGAGAGAGGTCAGATACAGAGAGAGAGGTCAGATACAGATAGAGAAGTCAGATACAGATAGAGAGGTCAGATACAGAGAGAGAGGTCAGATACAGAGAGAGAGGTCAGATACAGATAGAGAGGTCAGATACAGATAGAGAGGTCAGATACAGAGGGAACTAGAGCGAGGTCAGATACAGATAGAGAGGTCAGATACAGATAGAGAGGTCAGATACAGAGGGAACTAGAGCGAGGTCAGATACAGATAGAGAGGTCAGATACAGAGGGAACTAGAGCGAGGTCAGATACAGATAGAGAGGTCAGATACAAAGGGAACTAGAGCGAGGTCAGATACAGAGGGAACTAGAGCGAGGTCAGATACAGAGGGAACTAGAGCGAGGTCAGATACAGATAGAGAGGTCAGATACAGAGGGAACTAGAGCGAGGTCAGATACAGATAGAGAGGTCAGATACAGAGGGAACTAGAGCGAGGTCAGATACAGAGGGAACTAGAGCGAGGTCAGATACAGATAGAGAGGTCAGATACAGAGGGAACTAGAGCGAGGTCAGATACAGATAGAGAGGTCAGATACAGAGGGAACTAGAGCGAGGTCAGATACAGAGGGAACTAGAGCGAGGTCAGATACAGATAGAGAGGTCAGATACAGAGGGAACTAGAGCGAGGTCAGATACAGATAGAGAGGTCAGATACAGAGGGAACTAGAGCGAGGTCAGATACAGATAGAGAGGTCAGATACAGAGGGAACTAGAGCGAGGTCAGATACAGAGAGAGAGGTCAGATACAGAGGGAACTAGAGCGAGGTCAGATACTGATAGAGAGGTCAGATACAGATAGAGAGGTCAGATACAGATAGAGAGGTCAGATACAGAGAGAACTAGAGCGAGGTCAGATACAGATAGAGAGGTCAGATACAGATAGAGAGGTCAGATACAGATAGAGAGGTCAGATACAGATAGAGAGGTCAGATACAGAGGGAACTAGAGCGAGGTCAGATACAGATAGAGAGGTCAGATACAGATAGAGAGGTCAGATACAGAGGGAACTAGAGCGAGGTCAGATACAGATAGAGAGGTCCGCTACAGAGGGAACTAGAGCGAGGTCAGATACAGATAGAGAGGTCAGATACAGATAGAGAGGTCAGATACAGATAGAGAGGTCAGATACAGAGGGAACTAGAGCGAGGTCAGATACAGATAGAGAGGTCAGATACAGATAGAGAGGTCAGATACAGATAGAGAGGTCAGATACAGATAGAGAGGTCAGATACAGAGGGAACTAGAGCGAGGTCAGATACAGATAGAGAGGTCAGATACAGATAGAGAGGTCAGATACAGATAGAGAGGTCAGATACAGATAGAGAGGTCAGATACAGAGGGAACTAGAGCGAGGTCAGATACAGATAGAGAGGTCAGATACAGATAGAGAGGTCAGATACAGATAGAGAGGTCAGATACAGATAGAGAGGTCAGATACAGAGGGAACTAGAGCGAGGTCAGATACAGATAGAGAGGTCAGATACAGATAGAGAGGTCAGATACAGAGGGAACTAGAGCGAGGTCAGATACAGATAGAGAGGTCCGCTACAGAGGGAACTAGAGCGAGGTCAGATACAGATAGAGAGGTCAGATACAGATAGAGAGGTCAGATACAGATAGAGAGGTCAGATACAGAGGGAACTAGAGCGAGGTCAGATACAGATAGAGAGGTCAGATACAGATAGAGAGGTCAGATACAGATAGAGAGGTCAGATACAGATAGAGAGGTCAGATACAGAGGGAACTAGAGCGAGGTCAGATACAGATAGAGAGGTCAGATACAGATAGAGAGGTCAGATACAGATAGAGAGGTCAGATACAGATAGAGAGGTCAGATACAGAGGGAACTAGAGCGAGGTCAGATACAGATAGAGAGGTCAGATACAGATAGAGAGGTCAGATACAGATAGAGAGGTCAGATACAGATAGAGAGGTCAGATACAGTTAGAGAGGTCAGATACAGATAGAGAGGTCAGATACAGAGAGAACTAGAGCGAGGTCAGATACAGATAGAGAGGTCAGATACAGAGGGAACTAGAGCGAGGTCAGATACAGATAGAGAGGTCAGATACAGATAGAGAGGTCAGATACAGAGGGAACTAGAGCGAGGTCAGATACAGATAGAGAGGTCAGATACAGAGAGAACTAGAGCGAGGTCAGATACAGATAGAGAGGTCAGATACAGAGGGAACTAGAGCGAGGTCAGATACAGATAGAGAGGTCAGATACAGATAGAGAGGTCAGATACAGATAGAGAGGTCAGATACAGATAGAGAGGTCAGATACAGAGGGAACTAGAGAGAGGTCAGATACAGAGGGAACTAGAGAGAGGTCAGATACAGATAGAGAGGTCAGATACAGAGGGAACTAGATGCAGCCCAGGAAAAGGACCTGTGGGACAACAGCATGAGGGAACAGAGTAGTGAAGAGGACTAACAGACTGTTTTTGAGTTATTTATTAAACAGCGGCTAAAAATATAACTAGCTACACACAGCCTGTGGGCCGGGTAAAATTGTGGGCTAAAAATAACACACGACTCATCTCTCGACAACTATTCATCTTCTTTAGATCTATCAGCGACACAATGAAAACGCTGCAGCCTGTGTTTGTATTCCAGAATGAAAAGTGATGGAAAGGGAGGCTTTTACTTATCTGATTCCTCTTATTTCCTGAAATTGTCCAATAGCTGATGGTGTGTGTGATGTGTGTGATGTGATGGGACTTGGCTTGCGGTGTGTGTGATGTGTGTGATGTGATGGGACTTGTCTTGCAGTGTGTGTGATGTGTGTGTGATGTGATGAGACTTGTCTTGCGGTGTGTGTGATGTGTGTGTGATGTGATCGGACTTGTCTTGCAGTGTGTGTGATGTGTGTGTGATGTGATGGGACTGGTCTTGCAGTGTGTGTGATGTGTGTGTGATGTGATGGGACTGGTCTTGCAGTGTGTGTGATGTGTGTGTGATGTGATCGGACTTGTCTTGCAGTGTGTGTGATGTGATGGGACTTGTCTTGCGGTGTGTGTGATGTGTGTGTGATGTGATGGGACTGGTCTTGTGGTGTGTGTCTAATGTGTGCGATGTGAGTTGACGGAATGCGATGCAGACACAGGCCTTTTTTTTTCCACACCCTGGCCAATCCGGCCATTGTGTACATTGACTGTACAGGAAGGAGCTGGCTGATCTAGGGCACACAGGGGCCACGAAGGGAGCCGGGACGACATGTTACAGACCGACAGGGCAGTGTCCGACACGCCCCTTCATGCCATGGGTCAGGGAGTCAAAGGTCACTCACTGTACAGTGTCACTATAGGGTCTCAGGTAGGGCTGTGGCGGTCATGAAATGTTGTCAGTCGGTTACTGTCATGCAAAATACTTCTGGTCTCATGGTAATTGACCATTAATTAACATAAACATGTTTAGCATCTCCAGGCACAAGCTGCTGATACGGGCCTTTGGAACATCTACATTTTAAAAAGTCTAATAAATACATTTAATATATACCATCACAATAAATCCCTTATTTATTGTAGTCAGGTCTAAAGAAACATTATGATATGAAGAAAAAGTATTTCAGAAAAACATAATATGAGTTGGCTTACTGTATGTTATCTGGCGATGCTCCTGCCATAGGCTGTAGGCTTGTTCATTTAGTAGACTAGATACTGTATGTTATCTGACTATGCTTCTGCCATAGGCTGTAGGCTTGATTATTTAGTGCCGTGCCATTATTTTATATTATATGATTTTATAGTAAGAAGATTAGAATTGAACTTAGCTGAATAAAATAGAAAGGATATTTTTCCCATTCCGCAGTAAGTAAGCATATGAGTCGCTATGTTAAGCATACGTGATCATTTGAAACAGGTCCTATATGCTAGATTTAGACTTATTTGGAAACTTTAGTTGTGAATGATAAAAACCTAAGAATGTTTTAGAAATCAGAACATGTATGGGCTGCAGGGTGCGACTATAGGCTATTGATGGTTTGAGAAAGTAGCAACAAAAGCTTGGGTTCTGTTCCTTGCCTCTTCTTCCACCCTGTTCTCTCATCAAGTGATCATATTTTCACCCATCAGACTTTTTCAATGTAATCTTGTCTTTACTAATATGACAAAAGAGTTTTGATTTAGAGTGGTCCATTATGAAATGGGCAGGAATAGGTGAGAATAGGTGCTGTGCACTTTCCAACCAAGCTACTTGGGTTTTATAGCAGAACATTTGTTTAACATGAGCAACTGAGAAAGAAATAAGACACTTATTTTACTCCACACATCAACCACTGTTTGAGGAGCATGCTCTCATTGCGCAACACGTGATATTACGCCCAAATGTTGTATGCAATGGGTTCTCCAACCCTGGTCCTGCAAAACATTCCTTGTGAAATCCATTCGGGAACATCGATAGTAACATGTTTTCAAAAAGAAACCTATTTCACTAAACTGTTGACAGCCCCTCTGCCTGCTCCAGAAAGGAATAAAGGTGAGTGGAGGTTGAAATGCACAGTGGTGAGATATTCTGTATAGCTAAAGGTAATGTTTTAGCCTATTAATTATGATAATATTTTTTTAAAAGCCCTATTACTACGCTATGCAAAATCAAATACAAATTCACTATCATTGTAGGCTAACTGTATGCCGCCCTGCACATTAAATGAACCAAGAGCATCGCCTAGGGCTATACTGTGCCTTTGGAAAGTATTCAGACCCCTTGAGTTTTTCCACATTTTGTTACGTTACAGCCTTATTCTAAAATCGGTTAAATAAATACAAATCTTCTGCAATCTATACACAAGCAAAACAGTTTTTTGGACATTTTTGCTAATTTATTAAAAATAAAAAACATATACCTTATTTGCATAAGTATTCAGACACTTTGCTATGAGACTCGAAATTGAGCTCAGATGCATCCTGTTTCCTCTGATCATGTTTCTACAACTAGATTGGAGTCCACCTGTACATTTTACATTTACATTTTAGTCATCATTTTAGTCAATCCTCTCCGCTTCTGATTTCTTCATTCAGATTACTGAAATAACATGCATGCGTCACAACCATAATGATGCATAATTATCTATGGCCAAGACTAAGGAATGGTATCCGGGAAGCATATTAGGAACTGTATCCGGATCAGTTGGATGTTTTCAAAGATGATCTGGGCTGGTATTGAAAAACAGTGACAGAGTAAAAGTGCTGATCTAGGATCAGGTCCTCCCTGTCCCTATAGCCTAATTTAATGAATTATGTTCTAAAAGACTGATCCTAGATAAGCACTCTGCTCTGATACTTTGAGCTCTGGAAAACATGGGACTCACGGGACAGCTGAACCTAGACCAGCACTTAAACGCTGTTCATTACCAGCAACTGGGATTGTGAGAACCAATCATTTATTACATTATGTAAACCATATTACTATAGAGCCTAACTATCATACTGAATTATTGAACAACTGCGCACTACATTATTGAACAACACCAGGCAGTGGTAGTGTTTTTAGGCAAGAATTCTACTCTTGGAGGAAGTAAAGGGATTGTTCATCCAAAAATGTGAAATCTTTGATGTTTTCATACCTCAAGAAAAGGTCCAGGAAAGTATGTTTGTTGCACCATCAGTTGTGTAGGTCCTGCAACATGCATGTCTCATTACAAAATGAATGAGAAAGTTTGACACCATCTAATTAGATGAAATTAGATGAAACTAGGCCAACCTTTATCATTTCTTTAGTTTCCATGTCTCCTAATACAAATAGCAGGGTCATATAGGCCTACACAACAGATGGCAATAACAGGTTAAGCTTTCAGCTACACCTAGGACCACTTTTGTAAACATCTGACAAACTTTGACTAACGGATGAACTTTCCCTTTAAAACTCATGCAATCCCTTTAAAATGGTCAACTAATAGGCTTTAGTCTAGGTGCTGGATTTATGCTGAAACTGAAAAGTAGCATATCAAACACCTGAAGACATTCAATGAAAACGGCAGATGCCCTCTCACAATTCCAACCGATTTAACACGGTCAATAAATCAGGAGTGCATGGTGGTTTGAATCTTGTATGGAAGTGTATACATTTCCAAACATTGTGGCTGTTCGCTGTATCTTCTAGCCATTGGCACTGTTGCAGGCTCCTATTGCAAAGAGGAGAGTGGTGTAGTTGTGGGCAGGCTCAAAACTGACCATGGCAGTGTTCCAACCCTCACAAAATACCTAATTTCCTTGTTTCTTTATTGTTACTGAGCATATAGAAATGGACAGGTAAAGGGAAACTAGCCATTGGTTTCACCTATCCAGTCATTTCAGGCTTGTGGTCAAGCAATAAAAGAGACAAGGAGGCAAGGAAGGGGCACTCTGAATGACCGTATCCTGGGATTTCTTTATTCTGTATCTGCTAAAAATATTTGTATCACTTATACAGCGCACAGGCTTTTAGCATGGTCCTTTTTACACCCCTGCTGGCTTACCCCTAGAAGCCTTGAAACACATCACTTATTAGCAGTTCAGCACATCAGCATTTCTCCTACTGTTACACAAAATCAAGATAAACCTTTACCATCATAGTAGACATCGAACGCTTATGACCAAACTGGCTAAAACTCTGTTGTTAGCTGATGGTAGCTATAGCTACCCACATGCTAACCTGAGTGCTAACGTTACTAGCAGCAGTAATAGTAAATCCAGGTAAAACGGCTAACACAAACATTGGCTACCATGATATCCTACAAGTTATATTGGCCAATGAAGATCAGGCAGTTCAACTAAAATAAAGACATACCTTGAAATAAACAATTACATTAATCATTTGTATTTTACCATTCATTTCTGCAAAACGTGCAATGTTGATGGAGTTGTTGTAGCTTGCTAGCTTATTGCACGCTAGATCCGAGTGGGCCAGTTCATTTTGCATGGACCGGTGCACTTAGATAGCTGGCTATCTTTGATTTTTATCATCTACTAGCAACATAACATGACAAAACCTTTTGGGTACTTTAGTACCTACTTATCCGATTCACTCCATCACCGAAGCCACCAGCAGGCTGTTTCTTTCTTCATGTCAAAGCCACAATGTATTGTTGGTACTGTATATGAGTTTTTGATAAATCTAATTCAAAAAGCGAAAATAGAAGTATAATTATTTTAAAAATCTGAAACTTTTGACATTTTTTAGATGGAATATAATTTGTGACATATATATTGTGCAGCCTTTCCTTTAACTAAAGAAGAAGGGGAAGAGGAAAAGGATGCAGAGAGGATTTTCTAAAAGTGATCATTTGCCCTAACTTAATGAGAAGGGGAAGTAGGGGAGAAGGATGCAAACAGGATTTTCTAAAAGTGATCATTTGCCCTAACTTAATGAGAAGGGGAAGTAGGGGAGAAGGATGCAAACAGGATTTTCTAAAAGTGATCATTTGCCCTAACTTAATGAGAAGGGGAAGTAGGGGAGAAGGATGCAAACAGGATATTCTAAAAGTGATCATTTGCCTTAACTGCTCACAGACAAGCAGGAAAGAGAAGGAATAAAAAACACGGCATCATGTCTCAAGAATGTCAGCAATGAGTTTACGGACCACATCCCGACACACAAGAGTCGGAGCCGGAATCACATCCAGACCTATAACAAAGCTGGAAAAATGAGAGGGGACGGAATGCTGGTGGAGTGAGAGAGAACGGGGCCTTCTCCGAAATGACGGAGCCCAATGAGCGGCTGGCTCCCTATCACATCACATGACGCAATACCAGAAATGGCTCAGAAATGGCTCCCGACTGCCAAGATATTCCCAAACGGAAAGAGAGAGAGCGAGAGACAGAGCAAGAAAAAACACAAGGCGATGTGTTTTACTGCATAATCTGGCTGGGTCACTACAAGTACAGAACAGACATAAAACAAATCAGACCTGGAATGACCCTCTCCATGGAAAGAGAGAGGGGGAGAGAGAGGGAGAAAGAAATGAGAAACTTTACAAGGCGAAGAGAAGTGGGGGGAGGAGAGGGAGAAAGAAAGAGTCAGAAACAGAAGCAAACAGAGAGAAAATAAGAAAGGAATACATAAAAACAGGAATAGAAGTGTCAGAAAGAGGGATAGGGGATGCAGTAAAGAAACCCTAAAAAGACAGTGATCGACTGATGGGGGAAAAGAGAGAGAAAGAACAATAGAAAGAGAGAACCTGGAACAACAGAATAGGCCTGGATAGACACCAGTGATTCAGAAAATGTGAATGTCCTCAAATGTCCGCAATTCATCTTGCAGCAGTCATAAAACATATAACATTGAAAAATGTCAAATAAATAGCAAAGGATATTTATAAAAAAATAGGCAGGGTAAGCACAATTTCATAGTACAAGTGCTAATTGCAATTAGTCCAACATTTGTTAAGTTGCAGAATTGCATTCGGAATAAAAGAGTACTTGGTGAGTGAGTAACTGTCAGAGCACACCTGTCCAGTCCTGTCCAATGATTTCACTCTCAATTCCCCTCTCCCTCTCTCTTTCCCTCCTTCATTTCCCTCTGTCATACAAACTCCCGTGTCATATTTTGCCGTTTTAAATACTAATTTCCTGCAATTCTACCATTGTTCCATCAAGTGAGGAGAAAATTGAGCAGTTTTACAGCTAAAATCCTGCAATTCTACACATTATTCCAACGAGCGAGGAAAAAATTTGCTGCTACCGCCATTGTTCAGGCCTATGGTTCACGCTCATGCTCCTCGCTCACCCAATTAATTACTACTAGCTAGTGATAGTGATACACAAGCTAGGCCTACTTGAAACATCACCATCTACTGGCAGCATTTACCTGCCAGATTTAGAAGATCAAAAACCCCATAATATTTTATTTTTTTTAAACCCTATTAGATTTCTGCACAACTAAACAGAATTTATTATGTTTTTTATTTTATTTCGTTTTCGAAGATAATAGTTTTCAATAGTTTTTCTTAATTATTTTACTAAACTGTTTTTCCAATTTTAGTTTTTATTTGTTTCAGTTTACATTTACTATAATAACCTTGGTCTCCACACACACACCCCTCTCCAGGCCCCACCGCGAAGCGAGAGAGGCAGGGGCCCCACTGCGAAGCGAGAGGCAGGGGCGGCCTGCCCTTTTGCTGGGTCCCTCGCTGGACTCTGGAAAGGGGAAAGACGAAGAGGCAAGGAGAGGCCCGCTTGGACTCACACACACACACACAACCCCCCACACACAGCCCTGTCTCTCCAGAGCTCGACAGCGATTAAGTGCTATCGCTCTCTCTCTCACACACACACACACACACACACACACACACACACACACACACACACACACACACACACACACACACACACACACACACACACACACACACACACACACACACACACACACACACACACACACACACACACACACACACACACACACACACACACACACTCTGAACTAGCAAGGACAGGACCGACCAGACAACAGACATGTGGGTGACGTGGGTGTGTAAGCACTTAGCTCTGGTCCCGGTTACATAACCAAAACCCAAAAAGTACAAACCTGGGCAACGTGTACTATGCCTCAATCACCCGCAGGTAATGATGTCGTAACACCTTGTTTGTATCATCATTATGGCCGGATACTAAAGCATTCTATTTCCACTAACTCATACCTACTCACTCATACTATTTACAATGTAACTAACTCATACTAACTCACTCATACTAACAACTCATACTAACTCACTCATTCTAACTCACTCATTCTAACTCATACAGGGACCAAACCAAGCCAGGTGGGTTTCTCCTTTTCTCAACCCACTGGTGGGCCCTGCATGCAACACGTTTCCAAGAAGTCGCATTATTCTACATGACTAACCCGGCTATACTTACACACAGTATGCTTTACCTGTGACGTGTCGAGTGTTCGAACCATCAATCACTGGACATTTCAACGTGTGCCCAACACTAATAGGTGGAATTTAACGCGTCATTACTCCCAACAACAACTTAACACGTGCACTATATACAGCATACGGTAAACACCCACACAAAAGCCCAGCTTTCTGTGTCAAATAAAGGGTAGCTCTATAGGAGGCCTAAACTGTTACATATGGGAGAGGAGGAAGCAACCAATTACAGTGGTCATGGAGGGGGTGGGTTGGATCACTGTACTGCTGTCGCAGGGTGGACAGAAGGCTAATAGACTGTACCAACACGACTGCTCAACCCTCGTACACAAGCTGCCATTGTTGTGGCTGTGACTGGCTGGAACGTGAGCCTGCATTACAATGCCCTCGGCTACTGTTCTAGGTTCAGCTCTGGTTGTCCAGCTTTTTGGCCTACGACCCCATTTTGACATCTGAAAATTCTTGCGACCCCAACCGTGTGAAAAAAATGTTTTTACTTTTATATTTGGGGCTAGGGCAGTCAATTGAAAAACATTCTAACAGTATTTCCGATTGTCTTCTCAACTCACCATCACATACTTTTAATGTGGGGCTACGACAGTCAATTACAAATGAATCTGACATAATGTATCTTATCTCACTACCACTAATGAGATGGGTGTGCTTGATGCATGTCACGTCGGAGCTTCTAAAAGTCAAGGGGCGTGCATGGTCAACCGTGCGCACCTCATCTCTGCAGTCACATCCAACCTGGTTCGATATTTGGTTTTAATGCAGACGAGAGCACTGATGGTGCTTTCAAAACAACTGGATACTCTGAAAAATACGAGATCAAATCATGACATCAGTGGTCTTCAGGTCAGAAAGTCGGGGCTCCAGAAAGAGAATTCAGAGTTGGATGACCGTTCAAAAAATAATTTTTCCCAGTCTTAGTCTGTTTTTTTCAGAGTTCCCAGTTGTCTTGAACGTGGCATTAATGCTCAGAGGGAGACGCCAGCGTATATTCCCTTTGAGTCAGGAACCAAAACTCCGTAGTGACATGCAAATGCGTTCGGTCACATGACCGCTCGACCAGCTGTTTGATTTCACTTGCCGGCATGTTCAACTGAGCCAGGATCACAGTCAAATGGATTGGGAAGTAGGTCCCAAAGTAGGGTTGGGCGGTAAATCCTCATACCATCCTTCTCTCACACCGGGATTTACGGTATTACCGGCTTAGTACACAAGGGGCGCCAAAACCCCCCGCAAAAAATCCCATTGGCAGTCTACTACAAGAATGCTAACAAAATGTGCACAAGTAATGGGGAATTTCCATGGAGGCTGCTAGCTAAATATGTTAACGAGCGTAAACGAAAATAAACAAATTGCAAAGACAGGATATCCAGCTATACATTATAGGTAGGTTATACATATATAGGTAGGAGCTACCTAATGTCATTTTTGGTGAGTGTGAATGAGATACATTGTGAAAATTAACAACATTTTGAGGCAAGTATGTCTGAAGGAAGAACAGTACTGGGTACACACTGTTTCTGTTTGGAGTCTGGGAGTCGCTAGGACAAAGGGTCTGCCTGCTCTGCTCGGAGAAGATGGGGAGGAGCATATGGGCCCAGAACTTAGAGGAGAAAAAAACACAAGGAAATCAAGCTGCAGTGGCAGCTGTACAGATAACTCATCCAAAGGTCTTTGACCACTCAAACACGGCAGAAAGCTAAAACAATATGATGCGCCGTGACCTTATTCATTCAGCCACTTACTTACAGTACCAGTCAAAAGTTTGGACACACCTGCTCATTCAAGGGTTTTTATTTATTTTGACTATTTTCTACATTGTAGAATATTAGTGAAGACATCAAAAATATGAAATAACACATATGGAATCATGTAGTAACCAAAAAAAGTGTTAAACATATCAAAATATATTTTCTATTTGAGATTCTTCAAAGTAGCCACCCTTTGCCTTAATGACAGTTTTGCACACTCTTGGCATTCTCTCAACCAGCTTCATGCGGTAGTCACCTGGAATGCATTTCAATTAACAGGTGTACCTTGTTAAAAGTTAATTTGTGGAATTTATTTCCCTCTTAATGTGTTTGAGCCAATCAGTTGTGTTGTGACATGGTAGAAGGTGACAGAAGATAGCCCTATTTGGTAAAAGTCCAAGAACAGCTCAAAAATGCAAAGAGAAACGACAGTCCATCATTACTTTGTCAGTTTCCTCAAGTGCAGTCGCAAAAACCATCAAGCGCTATGATGAAACTGGCTCTCATGAGGACCGCCACAGGAAAGGAAGACCCAGAGTTGCCTCTGCTGCAGAGGATACGTTCATTAGTTACCAGCCTCAGAAATTGCAGCTCAAATAAATGCTTCATAGAGCTCAAGTAACAGACACATCTCAAAATTAACTGTTCAGAGTTGTTCATACCCCGGTATTCGGTATACACGGTATACCGCCCAAGCCTAGTACAATGTTACCACTGTGTCAGCTCCCCCTAAATGCTTTCTAATAAATGGCCTAAAGAAAAGCCCTGTCTGAAATGAAAACAACCCACTACACCTTTGGTGTTTCAGACCGGAAGGAACTGGATAGGTGTAAGATGAGGTAAGCAATATGGTCGAAGCTCCCATAAGACCATTGCAAAAGACTAAAGGGAACCGCCACCATCACATTGCTGACTTAAGGCGTCAGCATGCTTCAATTCGGCTGGCCCCTAGCTGAGTTCCAAACGAGTGTGCTCGCATACACCTGTCACGTTCGCTGGAATAAATGTCAGACCAAGGCGCAGCGAATGTTGAGTTCCACATTATTTATTAGAAAGTGAAACTAAGCAAAGACAAAAACAAATAAACTAACAACAAACCGTGACTACAGAGATGCTACGTGCACTAACTCAAAACAATATCCCATAAACACAGGTGGGAAAAACAGCTACTTAAATATGATCCCCAATTAGAGACAACGATTACCAGCTGCCTCTAATTGGGAATCATACAAATCACCAACATAGAAAATCAAACCTAGAACCCCACATAGAAATAAATAAACTAGATCACCCCCAGTCACGCCCTGAACCACTTCACCATAGAGAAACAATGGCTCTCTATGGTCAGGGTGTGACAACGCCTTTAAAATACCTTCACTTGACAAATTATAAAAAAGCTGCAATAGTACTGTTTGTCCATTTTGAGACGCCATAGCCACTTCCTCAAAACAGTCATATTTAATATAAGATAACTCAAGAAATCTGTCATTAATTTTGAAGTTTTTGCAGAGAAGATCTTAGTTTGGTGTAGTATTTCTCAATGAAAAAATGTGCATGGAAATTACTTGTTTCTCATTGAATGACAACAAGTCTTTATTGAAAAATCCATCTATTGACCAATCACCAACGAAGGGCCATAGACTTTGGCTAGCGACTTAGGCTTGCCTCAAGAAAAAATGTTGTGTGCCTGAAGAGCCAAAAAAATCCTTACTAAAGTCCATAACGAACAAAAACATCACAAAATGTCTACATTATATATGCAAACTCTTCCGAACTGTTTTGACTGGAAAGCAACCGGATGCCTTTACACCTATCCACTCAGTCAGATCTGAAAAAACTGAAGACGTGGGGGCTAGGGGAAGGGAATAGGCCAAGGAGTTGTTTTGTTCATCCTGCTTTCTTTCGATCATATCATGTTTATCCAAGATCTCCCATTCTCTAGACTGGAGCTGCATGTACCATACATTGATTCTACAGGCCTACAAACATGTCCGCTAGGCGACTTGACTTCTCTACTTCCCTCATCATCACCTCTTTGGCAGGGGAAATGTGACTGAGCGAGGGAGTGAGAGGGAGTGTGTTGGGGAGAAATTTGGCATATTTGACAAATTGTACAGAGCAACCAGGAACTGCACGTTCTACAACAACAGTGGCGGTTCCAAGTGTTGCTGTGTGCCACCGACTTAATTAGGGGCGTGCCGCAGTGTACGGTGCTTCTTGTCAGTGCGTTATCATGCACTTAGAAATGCTCTCGAGTGCATTATGAGGTGATAGTGATGGCAGCCGATGGCACTGGCAGAAGAACCATTACATTATGGCAATTTCCACCTCCAAAATGGGTTACATAGGATAGGATAAAACGTTATTGTCCCCGAGGGAGAAATTGTCTTGGACACACAGTACTGCTGTATAAAACATAAACACTATTAAAAACAAAAATATATATTTAAAGTGAGAAGCAGGCATTGGTCGAAAAAGGAAATTCACGAGCACCACAATAACTATTCCACCCATGCTGTACCAAGGTTTTCCAGCACACAGCGATGACTTACTACAGTAGCTATGTTGGTATTGTACTTCAGACTATGTGTAGGCAGGCGCTTAGGATTCAACCTCTGGGTCTGCCGACATGGCCATACTCGTATCCGCAAGTTGACAGTTGATAATCGGATGACACATAAGTGTTTTAATATGCCTAACTAGATGTTGGCAAAATAACTCACTGCACATTCTCACTGCAAAAAAACCTGCAGATTTGGAGCAGCGTGCAGAGGGGTGGGTCTGTGTGCTTTCAACTTGCAGCAGGCAGCCAAGTTTGCTGTCTCTCAGTCAGAATGTGCATATTCTAATCTGGGAGGAAAAGTTTTTTTTTTAATCAGCATGGCCTTATTTCTATTAAAGCATATTGAATGACTGTCATTCATATTCCATTCACCCAGTTCAATGTAACATCAATAGGTTTAGGCTACTACATGATACTCAATGTTTCCCTATACCCATCATGAGGTTGCTACAACCTAGCCTACGAATGAAGGTTTTTAAGGTAGAAACAAATCGAGAGACAAATTGGATTAATCAAGGTGACAGATAGTGACACATTCAATATTGCCTTGAACACTCTTGCCTGCATCTAGCTGATGTAGGATGTCCAAACAGTTGCAAATGAGAGTTTCTATTGGACAAATTCAGGTAGGTTTATCCCTGTTTCGTTCCATTTTGCAATTGTCATCTCAGTCTCTGGACTTGAACCCCATTGAAAACCTGTGGTTTGAATTGAAGAGGGCCGTCCATAAGCGCAGACAAATGATATCAAGGATCTGGAAAGATTCTGTATGGAGGAATGGTCTAAGATCCCTCCCAAAGTGTTCTCCAATCTCATAAAACATTTTAGAAAAAGGCTCAATGTTGTTATCCTCGCAAGCGGACCGTGGAAACAGGGGATCCAATAATTTTGACCCCTACCTTCTGAGGGTTTTTTTGTATTAATTGTTAAACAACACCTATTTTTCAGCACAATTGTATTAGTATAAAATAATATCATTGTTTTCTCTTTTGGAGCACACAATATAGCTCAGTATTTGTATTATTTATTTTATACAGTATTTGATCATCTCTATCTAGGGATTCAATAATTCTGGACCCCAGTGGACTTGATTTAACCTACATATTGAACCCATTAAGAACATGGTAGACGTTAAATCAGAGAAAAAAGTTGCCAGTGTGAGACACGAGAGGCCCATTTTGAAGGTCTAGTAACAGAAGCCTAAAATGTAACTCACGTTATGTCATATAGTAGTAGTCTGGCAATTTGGGGCAAGGGTGTCTGCAATACACTCAAGCTTTTAAAGAGCTTATCTAGCTCATTTCTTTTAAAGCTTTGACAGATAATAAATATTTCCGGAATGTCGAGCTGAGCTTAATTGCATGAATGGATAGATGTATTGCATGAATGGATAGATGTATTGCATGAATGGATTGATGTATTGCATGAATGTATATGAATGCATGGATTTAAATCAGATCAAAGTACCTTACCTGAGATTTTGGCATGCCCTTGTTTGTAGATGGCGGATAAAGACTTGACAACTCTCTTAACCATTAATATATCTCTAATCCTGAAAAAGTAGAAAATGACTTTGTTTCAGACAGTTTGGTTGCTTGAATAATACAATTTGTATCTCTGTAAAGAAAATGTAAGACAATTATTTGAGCAACATGCGTGGTTGGATTGTAAAGATTATTTTGGTACACTGACATCCTTGTAACACTGCGTTAATTTGGAGCTCGAGCAGCAGAATAGTTTTAGCTTTCACATTCTTTCTCTGCATGCGAGTTTCATACCTGTGTCCAACTTTTCCCGAGACCAAGTTGCCCTTAATCCGTTTTTCGTCGTCAATATCTAGAGAAAAAAAATCCTCTCCATGTTGACCTGTAGTAAATATGTTCGATACTGTGTAATAACTGCGTATTACAAAGACCCGTATGTGATCGACTCGAAATGTCAGAACTATCACGCCCAAACGAAGGCTCTGAACGCTGGCTCGGAGAGCTGATACTGATCGTTACCGTGTAGCTGGCTGGTTAACCCTAATCGCGCAATCGAGTTCAGGCGATGTATCAATTGTATTCAGACCGAACGCGACTGCTATGAACGAAAACGCCTAGTAATAAAGGTTACGGTATTTACCTTTTTTGTCATGCTCTACAAAAGGCGAATTCTATAGAATAACTGAAATCCACTGTCTTGCCAGACCCTACATAAATGGCCATTACTTTTTGTTATGCCCCGCCCCTGGACGTCCACAGTATATAATATGTTCCATAAACCTCTCCAATAGCCAATCAAAGGTACAATCTGCGTTAATCCCGTGTTTTGGTTGGTGGCATTTTACACCAGCCCTGCTATGCTTGGTCGAGCCAAATGTTCGTAACGTGTGCGAGCTAGTCCCCTTCCCCCAAACACAGGGGTGTGTCATGACGTCAGAGGTAACGAAGAGGTAAACAACTTTGACCGCGTGAGCTTTAAAGCGACATTGTTTCACCGCAAGCACTGATCCGCTATTATGCTACTATAACATTGCAACAATATGATAATATATGCACTGAAAAGGAAACGATATGATTATCTGCCACAAATATGTGCTATGCACTATCCTTTGTTACGTGGCCAGAGGTTTTTTGAGGTGGCAGCATCGTAATAAAGTATTGCGTTACAGGCTAGGAATTGAACATAGTAGTGTAGGGATACATGACACCGATCATTTCATTGTCTCTGTGATTGTATTATTATTTTAATCTTACTCAGCATTGTGCGTATGCAGAAGCGTGTGCGCATGAGAGCAAGAGAGGGGTGTGTCTGCAGTGTGCTGCGGATATCGTGTCAGCTGCCTAAAGTAGCAGAAACATGCTTTGATGCCAAGATTGTTATGTAAATGCTTCAAACTATAGTTTACCTTGATATTCTCTCCCTCTCCTTTCGGACAAACCAGGATACCCACGGAAGGAGGGTAAGGACTAAAATCCTGCAATTTATATTTTTAGGTGGTTTCAGTTCGGTTCACCTGCATCGTCATGATTGATTGTAGAGTTTATTGATTTATTGTGTCAGTGACATACACGTTGTGTGTGACAGGATTGTGGGAAGCGGGTTCGGTTGAAGGTCTGGGGTGTGTCGACTGTGTAAACACAGCAAATGCGACATAAAGAAAGGAGAGAGGGGCCCCATCGGCCCATACATACCCTTCGAATCTGAACTCCCTAGTCCCTACAAAGTCAACGGAATTAAAGGCAGGGCACGGAATAGGTGCTACTAGAAGGTATGATTTGTTAAGGAATAGTGGGCTACATATTTAAGAAATGTTGGGAATTGTGACTTTCAATGAAATGTGATTACATTTAAATGTCTGGTCAATGTAACAATACAGTAATACATTGAAGCTTCCATGGCCTAATCAAACTGGTTAATATTTTTATTCTGGGGTCTATTTTGATGACCTATTCACCTAATCAAATAAGATAGTGTCTTCATATTGTGTGTTTATTAATGCAATATACACCATGTACTCCAAAGAGGACCAAATGCAGTGATATCTTCTTTCAAATCTACTTGTGCCATATTGTGTTTCTCCAACACCCATCAGATATATTGCAGCCTCATCACCTTCCCACTTATCTCAGGATCGATCCAACCATCAGCACAAGGTCCGTGCTATCCTAGGGACATTACTAATCCATTGAAGTTGAAATGTAAAATGATTAAGGTAAGGGTTAAGGTTAGGGTTAGGTATGGGTTTTGGTTAAGGTTAGGGTAAGGGTTTAAGGGCAGGCACGTCCCAAGGACCCCAGATAGCATTGATCATCAGCACAATGCTGGGGGCTCTATGTCCCCCCTGCTGCTTCGGCACCACTGACCGAAGGTTCCACTTGCATCTGGAACCTGGGCCATTTTCTGCAACATAACAAATTCAATTCGATTCCACAATCTCAGCCCGACATCTGTGTGGTTTAAAGTGAAGGGGCATCACGTCAATTCAAATCATAAAATGGAATCACTTCATCCATAGATATAATTGACCGTATGCGACGTGCAACGCCAACCTGCTAGGCCTACATGTAGGCAACATGTTTAGACTTATCTATTAATTCATTATTTTTAATCTCATCCTAAACTTTAGAAATACTGGATCTGGCATTGAGTGAGTGTGTTAATACATTTATCTTAGAAGCCTTGGAAAGTGTGTAGTGGAGAGTTGATCCTTGTCCTGAGGCTTGGGTCGCCTTCAAACTGGCACCAGCTCAGGATCAAGCTTTTCTGTTAATGGGGATTTATTTAGCTCCATGACACCTCAGTCAGACATATTTTCTGGCACAGCCATTTTGTGTCCTCAAATACCCAGTAGCCAGGTTGGCCGTTAAGCTGGTTGGTAGGGAGTAACCAAACGTGGCATGGAGTGACGAAATAAGCTCTAGCTGGCCAGAGTTGAGTGGGTGGGGCTAATGCTGGGACACGTGTGAAAGGAAATATAAATCGAGTCTGTTTCTGGAAATCACTTCCAGATCACTTCAAACTTCTACGAGAGTTAGATACATTTTTCACAGAAAGTGGGAAAAAAAACTGGTTTTAAAGAATGGCAAGCATATGTGCCCCTGTGAACCATTTGATATCATGCTGTTTTGTTTTCTTCTTCTGCCCCAAATCTGTGGAACAATCTGCAAAATTCACTGCAATTAGATGTGCTGGTGCCACTTAGGCAGTTTAAATTATTGATTGTGTATGTAGTTGAATGTGATTGCTTTTATTAAAAACATTGTTTTGTGGTGCTCAATTTTATTGTTTTATACACATGTGTATGTTTTAATATTATGTTTTTATTGTCATGTGGTCAGTGCTCTCTTGAAAAAAAGATTTTCATCTCAATGTGACTCCCTGTTTAAATAAAGGTTAAATAAAAATATTTTAAATCCCATCTAGGGTACCATCAATTTATTTTCAAAGTCATTTTCATGTAGGGTCTGGCTCTGGGAATTACTACAAAAGCATTATGGTGTTATGCATCTTATGTTTATGTGTGTCAGCGTTTTAATTGTATCTGTCCCTATTCAAATAAATGAGTATGAAAATATATAGCTCTGTATGTTGAGTCTTAACTCTAGGTTTATCAATCATACAAAATTGGGATGCTACAGTACAATCTCTGTCTTGCATTGGACATCATCAAAACCTCAGGAGAGGGGAATGATATTACATTAATGAACTGTATGAATTAAAGATCTGTATACCCCTATAAGCACCAATATGTAGACATGCATTGGTCTGCGAAAACATGGCCACATGACACATTTACTTAGGTATCTATATATGGATATATCTGTCTTTTCAGGGAAAACATCCTTAAAGAGATTCTCCTGTACTCTTGTATACATTTTAGCCAGTAGTTCAGAAAATAGCGGCTCACAAGCCAAAAGTGGTACTACGTCACATATGTGCAGATATGTGCACCACATCATTGCTCTCTCTCGTTCTGCTGTGTGTGCATCTTGCTAGCTATCACTCAGATAGCTCATTGGATATAACTCGAATTGTTAGGGGGCTGGCCCAAGTGGGGGAAAATGCAAGGAAAATGGCACAGCACCACTTCTAGAAAAACAGTCGCTTTCAAACTAGGGATTTTGTGGCTAATTGGGGTAAAACAGTAATTCTGCATGTATGAACTACACATTGATTAGGGATGGAAATTTTAAATAACTTCACTATTCAAATAGTATCAAACATTTTTGTTGGATATCTGGATATATATTTTTTTAAACGTACGTTTTAACCTGAGGACTGCTGCACACGGGAGAGAGACTGGTGCTCTATTGCTGCAGCTGTGGAGGGGCCGGTGTGTCACGATCGCTATCTTCAAAGTCCCGATCATAAATAAACCAAGGCGCAGCGTGCATGGAATTCCACATCTTTTTAATGAAAATGAAACTCACCAAAACAACAAACAGGAGAAAAACGAAAACGTGACGTTCTGGGGCTGCTCACAGGCAGCTACACAAAAACAAGATCCCACAACTAAAGGTGGAAAAAAGGGCTGCCTAAGTATGATTCCTAATCAGAGACAACGATAGACAGCTGCCTCTGATTAGGAACCATACTCGGCTCAGCACAAAGAAATAGACTAACTAGATTGCCCACCCCACATCACACACTGACCTAACCAAACCCCCCAAAAGGTGCGGACTCCCGGCCGCAAACCTGAACCTATAGGGGAGGGTCCAGGTGGGCATCTACTCTTGGCGGCGGCTCTGGTTTGGGGCGTAGCCCCCACACTGCCCACTGATCCCCCCACTTCTGTGTTGCCGGAGGAACCAGACCGTGGATCATCGCCGGAGGCTCTGAACTGCCGACCGCCGCTGAAGACTCTGGACTGCAGGCCGCCGCTGGAGGCTCTGCACTGCAGACCGTCGCTGGAGGCTCCGGACTTGGGAACGTCTCAGGAGGCTCCGGACCGTAGGCCGTCTCAGGAGGCTCCGGACCGTAGGCCGTCTCAGGAGGCTCCGGACCGTAGGCCGTCTCAGGAGGCTCCGGACCGTAGGCCGTCTCAGGAGGCTCCGGACCGTAGGCCGTCTCAGGAGGCTCCGGACCGTAGGCCGTCTCAGGAGGCTCCGGACCGTAGGCCGTCTCAGGAGGTTCCGGACCGTAGGCCGTCTCAGGAGGTTCCGGACTGGGGACCGTCGCTGCAGGCTCCATGCCATGGATTATCACTGCAGGCTCCGCGCCATGGATCATCACTGGAGGCTCCGGGCCATGGATTATCACTGGAGGCTTCGTGCCATGGATCATCTCTACAGGCTTCGTGCTATGGATCATCACTGGAGGCGTCAGACCATGGATCATCACTGGTGGCTTCTTACGTGGAGCTGGAAACGTCTCACCGGACTGGGGAGACACACTGGAGACCGGGTGCGCAGAGCTGGCACAGGGTATACTGGGCCGTGGAGGCGCACTGGAGGTCTGGAGCTTAGGGCTGGCACAACCCGTCCTGGCTGGATGCTTACTTTAGCCCGGCAAGGGCGGAGCACTGGCACAGGACGAACTGGGCTGTGCAGGTGCACTGGCGACACAGTGCGTAGAACTGGCACAGGATATACTGGGCCGTGGAGGCACACTGGAGGTCTGGGGCGTATGGCTGGCACAACCCGTCCTGGCTGGATCCCGCCCTTAGCCCGGCAAGCGCAGGGAGTTGGAACAGGCCGCACTGGTTTGTGCTGGTGAACGGGGGGTACCGTTCGTAGAGCTGGCGCAGGATAACCTGGGCCGAAGAGACGCACTGGAGACCAGGAACGCTGAGCCGGCACAATTCTTCCTGGCTGAATGCCAACTCTAGCATGGCAACTGTGGGAAGCTTGCACTGAGCGCACCGGGCTGTAGCTGTGCACTGGCGACACAGTGCACATCCCCGCATAACATGGTGCTTGCTCAGTCACTCGCTCCCCACGGTAAGCACGGGGAGTTGGCTCAGGTCTCCACCCTGACTCTGCCAATCTCTCCGTGTGCCCCCCCCCACCAATTTTTTGGGGGGGCTGCCTCTTGTGCTTCCGTTGATGTTGGTTCTCCCCGGTCCAGCTTGTCTTCCCAGTAAGCGCACGCTGCTTGGCTTTCTTGTGGTGGGATCTTCTGTCACGCTCGCTATCTTCGAACTCCCAATTATAAATAAACCAAGGCGCAGCGCGCATGGAATTCCACATCTTTCTAATGAAAATGAAACTCACCAAAACAACAAACAGGAGGCAAACGTGACGTTCTGGGGCTGCTCAAAGGCAGCTACACAAAAACAAGATCCCACAACTAAAGGTGGGAAAAAGGGCTGCCTAAGTATGATTCCTAATCAGAGACAACGATAGACAGCTGCCTCTGATTAGGAACCATACTCGGCTCAACACAAAGAAATAGACAAACTAGATTGCCCACCCCACATCACACACTGACCTAACTAAACTAGAAGAAAATAAACGTCTCTCTAAGGTCAGGGCGTGACACGGTGTGTGATCAGATAGGAGCGATCGGAGGTAGAGAGAGAGAAACTTGGCTAGAGCCAAGACTAGCTAACTTGTAACAGCCACAATGTTATTTATAATCCCATATAACAGTGCCTGTCTTGACTGGAGTAGCCTCGAGAAGCTAGCTAGGCTAATTGAGGCAACATGCTGCGCTTTGTCCCCAACCCCATTTAGATAAAACATCAGCCTACCTGTTGGTTGCTTGTTGTAGCCTACTCCTTCTCATTTCGCTAACTTTTAATTCTGTAACTTTGTTCCATTTTGCATTGCATTAGTGAACTCTCACTCCACTTGCTAGACATTGAGCCTGTTTGCCGCTTTGATTGGCCAACATAAACAACAAGCTACACACATGAAGGCTACCGGTCAGCTACCAGCTTTTTATGGGACGCAAGTCATAAAAACTACATAGAAAAGTTTGTTGTTTTATTAAATGAATCATTTGTAATGTCATGGTAAATCCTTGTATGTAAAAATGTCAACGGATGCTTAAGAACTAATCCACTGGGCACAGACGTCAGTTCAACATCTAATTTCGATTTACATTTTGTTGAGTTGTCAACCAACTTGAATTCAATGTGAAATCATTGTATTAAGGTTAAAAGTTGAATAAAAAAAAGACAAAAAGCCCTTTAATACGTTGATTACTTTTTGCCTACGTTGACTCAACGTTAGTTTTTGCCCAGTGGGAACCTGCTCCGGGGCACGCTAACTCATTGCTAACTCCATTTATCCTGAATGAAGAGTCTGAGCCATGAGTTGAGGACCAATTCAAACAGATTCCCTCCCTCTAGCAAAGATTGCATTATCATCCCCTTCATTTGAGGAAGATGACCGATTAAATATTTTATTAATCAAATGTTTTTTTTGTGTAATAAAAACAGTCATTTTAAAATACCTATCACATACATTTAGTAATAACATGATGCATTTGAAAGCTCATGCACAGTAAAAATTTGTAAGACATTATCATAGGAGTGTGGAAAAAGTGCTGTGTATATTGATAAGCCCACCAAAGCACATCAAAGACGGCCTTAACGATAGGGCGTAATGTACGGCACTTCAACAAGCCTAATTCACGTCATAGTCTGCTGAATTTGCAAGATAACTTTTATTTCATGTTGATTTTGGCAAAAATGAAAATGTGACACTGACTTGCCAATGGATTGATGTTTCAACATTGCCTCAATGAAGAGTTCGGCCTTCGACTAGCCACATGCGACATGCACGCGCAGTTGCAAACCTGCTAGATTTAGCAGCAGATGGACAAGCAATATCGATTCAGTCTTTTACGATGATACGTCATACTGTGCGATGTTACCAAATTAAAATCTTGATGTCAACCTGGACAGATTGTACGATTTGCTTCAGTTCTATCGTCACATTCTGCGATTGAGTTGAGAAGCTACGTCAACTACAGGCAGTGTATGTGGTCTCTCCTATCATTGCTATGCAGACGACACACAATTAATCTTCTCCTTTCCCCCTTCTGATAACCAGGCGGTGAATCGCATCTCTGCATGTCTGTCAGACATATCAGTGTGGATGACGGATCACCAGCTCAAGCTGAACCTCGGCAAGACGGAGCTGCTCTTCCTCCCGGGGAAGGACTGCCCGTTCCATGATCTCGCCATCACGGTTGACAACTCCATTGTGTCCTCCTCCCAGAGTGCTAAGAACCTTGTCGTGACCCTGGACAACACCCTGTCGTTCTCCACTAACATCAAGGCGGTGACCCGATCCTGTAGGTTCATGCTCTACAACATTCGCAGAGTACGACCCTGCCTCACACAGGAAGCGGCGCAGGTCCTAATCCAGGCACTTGTCATCTCCCGTCTGGATTACTGCAACTCGCTGTTGGCTGGGCTCCCTGCCTGTGCCATTAAACCCCTACAACTCATCCAGAACGCCGCAGCCCGTCTGGTGTTCAACCTTCCCAAGTTCTCTCACGTCACCCCGCTCCTCCGCTCTCTCCACTGGCTTCCAGTTGAAGCTCGCATCCGCTACAAGACCATGGTGATTGCCTACGGAGCTGTGAAGGGAACGGCACCTCCATACCTTCAGGCTCTGATCAGGCCCTACAGCCAAACAAGGGCACTGCGTTCATCCACCACTGGCCTGCTGGCCCCCCTACCTCCACTGGATATCATAAGGTGAATGCACCATTTTGTAAGTCGCTCTGGATAAGAGCGTCTGCTAAATGACTTAAATGTAAATGTAATGTAAATGATCTGCGCATGTGCCCGCAGCGCAGGCCTCTCTTTATACTTATGCACGAGTGAAGTGAGTTCGAAAAAACTGAAAGTATGCAAAGTTTACACATACACACTTTATATGTCTGAACTCAAAATCAAATAGTCTACCCCAAAATAACATGGCCTGTGTGGTAGAATGTTTATTTTGATTGGCAATTTTGTGCATTATCAAAATCCCATCAGGTAACCGGATTTCAGATGTCAGGAAAATCATTGTAATTGCAAAGCATGTAGACGTTTAAATCAAAGTCATATTATTCTGACTACTATACAATAATCATATTGTAACAAAATGGTGACTGTCTTAACAATGGAACACTCATAGGCACTTTGGTATCACATGCAATTATTTCAGTCTCATTAAGAATGCAGAACTGGAAGTGTACAAGCTTGACATTTACAACATAATAGATTAACTAAACTGACACTTTCACCCACGGTTTTCACAACAGAGCTAACCTAAGGCCACGCCTCCAACAAGCCACACCTCCAGATCCTCTAATAGGCTGCTGCCGCTACATAGCCCCCACCTGAGGGGTCAGTTGTCACCGACAACCCCTAAATCCAACACAAAGCCCTGAAACCTGGACGGGGGTAATCGGCGGCGTGATTGCTGTGAAAGGGTGCAATCCTGACCTCGAGATGTGAGCCTGCGTCAGTGGTGCCCTGGTGGCATTGTCCGATGGTCCAGGGCTGTGAGGAGGAGTAACAAGATATATGAGGTTGGTAAGGCGCCAGCTGATCTTGATGGAGGACCAAAACTCGTCTGAAAGTCGTTCAATAACCATTCATGGGCTTTCCCAGTGACTCGTTAGTTTCGGCCTCAGACCATGCTTGCACCGGGCTCTGTACATCCACACTTCTTGGCCAGGCTGGAAAGGCTGACCTTGACAGCGGGTGTAATGTGCCCTCTTCTTTACCCCTGCTTCCATCAAGCGATGCCGTGCAAAGTCGTGGGCTGTGTCCAGGTGTTGCTGAAAGTGGTGGAGGTACTCCAAGCCTGCGGCTCCTGGAACCTCGGGCTCCGGAGGTCTTCCAAAGGACAAGTCCACTGGAGTTCATAGTTCTCGGCCAAATATCAGCGCTGCTGGGGTGCAGACTGTGAACTCCTGCACTGCTGACCAATAGGCCCACAAGCCCAATGGCAGATGTCAGTCCCAGTCCTTCTGGTGGTTGGAGGTGAGAGTGGCCAGATGTATCGTCAAAGTCTGACTAAACCGTTTGATGAGCCCATTGCTTTGGGGGATGCAGGGGGGTGGTCCCTTTATTGCACACACCCAGCTTCTCACAGACTTTGTTGAACACCTTAGCATCAACATTTCTCCCCTGATCGCTCTGGAGTTCTTCCACCAGCTTGATGGCATTGGCTGTGGTACCCTGGTGGTCTGCCCCCACCGACCCATGGACAGCTCGTTCCATGGGCACACATGGAACGAGGCGCCAGCCGCTGCCACTGGGTTGTGTGTTGGTTCCCTCCATCTTCGAAACAGCACCCCATTGTGAATGGCAAGGTTGTTCCACTGGGAGTAGTAGGCCTTGGCTTTGGGGCACAGGGGTGAGACTCTGTTCCAGGCAGGTTGCTGGCCGGTCTCCAACCAGCACCGAACAGTTGCCAACGTTGCTCCATAAGACGCTCTAAGGTTGGCAGAGCGTTGCAGACCCCAAAAGGCATCATGGTGAACTGCCACAGTCCATCAGGGGCAAGCTCCAATTGCCAATAACTGCTGCGGAGGTCGAGGGAACTGAACCACCTTGCCCCACATAGGTCAGCTGTCTGTAGTCCGCCAAGAAGCGCCATGAGCCGTCCTTCTTCTTGACAATGACTACTAAGGGCTGTTGGATGGCTCGATGAACCCTGTCTTCGCCACCTTAACCCTGTCTTCACCACTCTGTCAATTAGATTAGTATTGTGAAGTAAGTACAATGTTGTTGATCCATCCTCACTTTTCTCCTATCACAGCCATTAAACTCTGTAACTGTTTTAAAGTCACCATTGGCCTCATTGTGAAATCCCTGAGCAATTTCCTTCCTCTCCGGCAACCGAGTTAGGAAAGACACCTGTATCTTTGTATTGATACACCATCCAAAGTGCAATTCATAACTTCACCATGCTGAAATGGGTATTCAATGTCTGCTTTTCTATTTTTACATTTCTACGAATAAGTGACCTTCCTGCATTGGAAAACCTCACTGTTCTTTGTGATTGAATCTGTGTCCCCCTGGTCGACTGAGGGACCTTAAAGATAATTGTATGTGTGGGGTACAGAGATGAGGTAGTCATTCAAAAATCATATTAAACACTATTATTGCACACAGAGTGAGTCCATACAAATTATTATGTGACTTGTTAAACACATTTTTACTCCTGAACTTATTTAGGCTTGACATAACAAAGGGGTTGAATACTTATTGACTCATTTCAGCTTTTCATTTTTAATGCTGTCTTGAGGTCATGCCACAGCATCTCAAATCGGGTTGAGATCAGGACTCTGACTGGGCCACTCCAGAAGGCATAATATTTTTGTTGAAGCCATTCTATTGTTGATTTACTTCAGTGTTTTGGGTCATTGTCCTGTTGCATCACCTAACTTCTGTTGAGCTTCAATTGGCGGAAAGATAGCCTAACATTCTTCTGCAAAATGTCTTGATAAACTTGGGAATTCATTTTTACATCAATGAGAGCAAGCTGTCCAGGCCCTGAGGCAGCCCCAAACCATGATGCTCCATCCATCATACTTTACAGTTGGGATGAGGTTGGTGTGCCTTTTTTTTCTCCACACATAGTGTTGTGTGTTCCTTCCAAACAACTCAACTGTAGTTCCATCTGTCCACAGAATATTTTACCAGTAGCACATCCAGGCGCACCTTTACAAACTTCAGACATGCAGCAATGTTTTTTTGGACAGCAGTGGCTTCTTCCAGTGTCCTCCCTGGGGTATTGGGATATTCTTTAGACCTGAGGAAAGAGTGCCTCCTTCTGGCCCTCCAACACCACTTCCAGCAGCATCTGGTCTCCCATCTAGGAACCAACCTGGACCAACCCTGCTTTAGCTTCAGAAGCAAGCCAGCAGTGGGATGAAGGGTGGTATGCTGCTTGCTTAATCAGCAAACACTTAACCAATTTCCTGCATCTTCCCACAAAATATATGCAGGTTGTCAAGGTGCTTGGCCACATGGCTCAGTGCTCCTGAAACCCTCTGGATCCGACAGTGTGCACTGGAAGAATATTCAGGAATCAGTTCTACTGTGGGGTTGGGTTAAGAATAATCTTAGCACCCTAGGTTAAGAACCAGCAAGAAGAGAGGGATACAAGAAGCTTACCTTTTCACTGTGGCCTTTTACATTTACATTTAAGTCATTTAGCAGACGCTCTTATCCAGAGCGACTTACAAATTTCACTGAAGACCAATAATAAATCATGAGGTGAAATCAGTTCATCAGTAAATGTATCTCAAATAATATCTCGTTGTCACAGAGCTATTGCTTCTTACCTGTAGTAATGAGATATATTCTGGTTTCAGCTCCTCCTCTAGGATGTAATAATGAGATATATTCTGGTTTCAGCTCCTCCTCTATGATGTAATAATGAGATATATTCTGGTTTCAGCTCCTCCTCTATGATGTAATAATGAGATATATTCTGGTTTCAGCTCCTCCTCTATGATGTAATAATGAGATATATTCTGGTTTCAGCTCCTCCTCTATGATGTAATAATGAGATATATTCTGGTTTCAGCTCCTCCTCTATAATGCTGATTGTCTGAAAGGAGCAGTATACTTCAGTCTTGTTTAGTCAGATGTGCTTTCAAGTCTCAGTATTGATGCAGTTTTCTCCTGTTCTTCAGAGTTGCTATCTTGTAATGGTAGAAAAAGTTAGATTAACTTTGAGTCCTATATCGTATCCAATGTCAGGACCCGGTTTCCCAAAGTCATCTTAAAGGCTAAGTTCATCGTTACAACCACAGGATCCTAAAATCATCTCAATCACCGTAAGATGATTTTGGGAAACCGGGCCCTGGTAAACTACACCTATAACTGATGCAAGCTGAATGATGATTTTGGGAAACCGGGCCCTGGTAAACTACACCTATAACTGATGCAAGCTGAATGATGATTTTGGGAAACCGGGCCCTGGTAAACTACACCTATAACTGATGCAAGCTGAATGATGATTTTGGGAAACCGGGCCCTGGTAAACTACACCTATAACTGATGCAAGCTGAATGATGATTTTGGGAAACCGGGCCCTGGTAAACTACACCTATAACTGATGCAAGCTGAATGATGATTTTTGGAAACCGGGCCCTGGTAAACTACACCTATAACTGATGCAAGCTGAATGATGATTTTGGGAAACCGGGCCCTGGTAAACTACACCTATAACTGATGCAAGCTGAATGATGATTTTTGGAAACCGGGCCCTGGTAAACTACACCTATAACTGATGCAATCTGAATGATGATTTTTGGAAACCGGGCCCTGGTAAACTACACCTATAACTGATGCAAGCTGAATGCTACAGTGTGAGGGACTTTACCCAGGACAGCTGGCATGAATTCACTGTCATAAAAAGTAAGTCACATGTAAAGTATTTTGATGACCTATCACTACCAACATACACAAACAAACATGAACACACACCAGGTTTGGAAATAGAAAATCCTCCAGTGGAAAATCCTTGAATTCAATGCAGTTAGGTTCAGCCAAAGATGCTTTATTTCCTGAATATCCCTCTCTGGTTGAGCGTTATTGGTGACCATTGCCTGACCCTGGCCTGTGACTCTAACCCCCTCTACAGGCTATAACTACATAAAATGGAAAAGCTTGCATTTCTGAAGAAACTTTCTGTGCTTGCTCCAGATGTCAAAAAGCATGCTATACTAGTGTGAGAAGATTAAATCATGGGATTGTCAGTGGGTTAGGATAGTAGTTTGGTGTAACATTATGGTAAGACATGATCAGCTTTTACTGTGCTACATGTAAGCTGTTCCACGCTTACAGACAGAAACCCAAAAAATAGCATGTATTTGTTTTAATCATAGAATAAGGAATGACAGTTACATTATGGCTTTGTATGTATATGTAATTGATCAGCAGTCATGTACATAACTGTATTCTTAAGAGAATAAGAGCTAATGATTAACAAATCAAACATATCTAAGACAAATAAATAACATGGTTATCCTCCACTAAGCTTAGACTAAATCAAATCAAATGTTATAGGTGGCGTACACATATTTTGCAGATGTTATCGCAGGTGCAGGAAAATGCTTATGTTTCTAGCTCCAACAATGCATTAATACCTTACAATAAACACAAATCCCACCCCCCCAAAAACTTAAGCAATATCAGAATGAGCAATGTCAGAGTCCGCAATACATATATATAAAAAATAATGGTGTGTATAGTCAGTATATGAATAGAAAAGGTGTGTACAGCAGTAGTTATATAGGATGAGCCTTAACTAGAATACAGTATATACATATGAAGTGGGTAAAACAGTAGGTAAGCATAATTAGTGACTAGTGTTCAATGACTATGTCTTTAAGGCGCAGGGCAGAGTACTAGGTGTCCGTTTTTTAATATTAAGTTCAAATCGATCAAGTCACTATAATATTTTAACTTGTTTTCAAGCAGTAGCTAGGTGGTTGATTCAACATTGTATGGTAAGAAACATTATCAGCTCTAACTATTTTTCCACTGTCATGGCACAATCTTTAGAGGCTTCCGTTTAGAGAAGTTACAAAAGCAAGGAAAGACTGTCTCATTAAAAGTTTGTGTGATTGTGTGTAGGTGTCTTTTATTAATAGGGTCAGAGAATGACAGCTCTCCTCTGTCCCAGTCCAGCTTCACTCTGATCCTCTGGGGTGTCTGTCTCACTGTGAGGGAAATGGTTGGCTTTGGTGGGGATTCTGCTGAGTATTCACCTTCAGAATTATAATCCACTGCATATACGCCCCTTCCTCTGTACAGATTCTGTGATCACACCCAGAGCCCATGATGCGTTTTCCCCAACCTCAACATCCCAGAAGTGTGTCCCTGAGTTAAAGCCCTCAAAATCCAGGACAAATGCACAATCAAACCTCTCTGTGATGTCAGGAAGCTTTTGAGCCACACCGAATCTCACACTGGCCAAATCCTCAGATAGGATGACACTTGGGTGAGCAGTCTTGGGGTTCAGAGTCACAGCAGCTAGACAGAAAGTAGACTGTCAGACCTGGGTTCAAATACATGATTTATGTATTTGAGTTTTTTCAAAAACATAGCCCAAAACAACTACCTCTATTTGAAGTATTGGAATGTGTACTTGTAAAACTCTACCAAAAGGTTTTTGAAAGTGTTGTCAAATACTTTCCTATTTCCAAATACATTCCAATATTCTCAAATCACTATATCTAGATCAGTGGATGCTGCTGAGAGAAGGATGGCTCACAATAATGGCTGGAACGAAGCGAATGAAATTCCATCAAACACAAGGAAACCATGTGTTTGATGTTTTTGATACCATCCCCCTCATTCCGCTCCAACCATTACCATGAGCCTGTCCTCCCCAATTAAAGTGCCACCAACCTCCTGTGATCTAAATACTTTTTTAAACATGTATTTTCCAGTAATTGAAACACTGCATTATATGTAATTGATTCAGGCCTAGATTCTAGAGGGGGCTTTCACACAACACATTTTTCGTCTTAGTCCAGGACCAAGCAGCGTTTCACAATTGCATACTTTAAAAAAAGGGCCATTATGTATTCACTTCAGTTAGTAAATAAATGTGTTCATTGTACCATAATCATACTCACTATATTGAAAAACCTCTAACAATTTCCTGTATCTTCACACATGATCTATGTAGGTTGCCAAGGTGCTTGGCCACATGGATCAGTGGTTCTGAAACCTTCTCTGGATTCGTCAGTGTGCACTGGACTCTGGAAGAATATTCAGGAATCAGTTGTACTGTGGGGTTGGCATAACTTTGTTAAGAACCACAGAGAAGAGCGACAAGAGGCAGATCCCTTACCTTTTCACTGTGGCCTTATAGTTCTGCAGAAGAACAAAATACCAAATTAATAATAAATGTAAACAGTGCAATACATGATATCAAATCAGTTCATCAATAAATGTATCTCAGATAATATCAACAAGTTATTGGTTCTTGCATGCAGGAATGAGATGTCTTCTGCTTTCAGCTCCTTCTCTACGGCTCTGTGTGTCTGAAAGTGACGATATCCCTCCGCTCATCTCCTCAATCATCTCACTATTCTTCTTCTCTTCCTTCTTCAGAGTAGCTATTCTAGCTGCCTTGTCCTCTCAAAGTAACTGGTGAAGCTTCTCAAACTCCTTCTCAATCTGCCTCTCTGTGTCCTGGCCCTGTAGCTGGAGGCCGTGAGAGAAATATGTCAAATATACTTGAATATAACTACCATTCTTACATTCAGTACACAAACTCACTTCTGCGCAGTTGTATTGAACAGCATTATTCAGCAAACTCACCTTAAATTACTTTGCCGTTTCATCACAGGTTAGTTTTACTTCTTTAACTTCAACTTCATCTGTAAAGGCTTCAATGTAGTTGTGAGTTCCGCCTGGAATGAAAAATGGACACTACTTTGAAGAAAGTCTATTTGGGTTTTATTACTATATATAAATATGCTGGTATAAAATGTCCAAACCTCAGCAGAATGAGGTTGTAGTCATAAATGTATTGCCTTATAGTGTTTGTGAGTAGTGAACTACATGTAATTCAACTAGTAAATCGAATTACGTTTTGCAGTAGCTTGGTGGTAGTTGAACTAAATTCAAATCTTGGTAGTGTTTTCAGTAGTTCAGTAGTTCATTACTTAGTGGTGTATCTAACTACTACAATAACGACACACTCCTTTTTTTTGTTGCTAAAATGTAATATAGGTGAAGTAGGCAAGAATTTCCTTTCTTTTTCGACATCAGACCTGTCTTATTCTCTCACTTGAAACACTGTGCCTAACTCTCACTTTTTGTGCAAACTCACATAGAAATGTGAGTTATACATCTGTCATTCTCATTGAAAGCAAGTCTAAGTAGCAGTAGCTCTGTTCTATGTGTGCTATTTCTATCCTTCTCGTTCTTAAGGCTGAAATGACATTTTTGCATCTACCTATCAATTCTGAGATTTGTTGGTATTTTGGTCCATTATTATTAGTATGTTCAAATAGTAAACATACAAATGTCAAATTTTGTGTGCTTATCCTCAGATATATTCTCCAGACTTGCCCAATTCATTTTAGATCAGAATTTATTTTAAAGAAAATGACATATGTCTTTAGTATTTTACAGATAGAAAGCTGAAAAAATTATTCATCCACAATCTGCTCTGGACAAGTCCAGTCCTGAAGTGTCTTAAAAAAATGAAACAATATTATTTTGTCTCACTTCAGCCAGTGTCAAGAAAAAGAGATTTGCGCAAAATGCAAATACTGTAGGTGCACAGTATTTGCACCTACAGTATGCTCTTTAATTACTTGTTACTTTTATTTCTTATTCTTATCCGTATTTTTAAAAACTGCATTGTTGGTTTGGGGCTGTAAGTAAGCATTTCACTGTAAGGCCTACACCTGTTGTATTCGGTACATGTGACTAATACACTTTTATTTGATTTTGATTGACAATATTTCAGAGAAATTTTAATACAAAAACTATCAAATTTGTGTCTACATTCAACTGGTAAAACTTGATTGTGATATGATTATGGGGGGAAAATACCCTCAGGTGCATTGGCTGGCCTTAAGTTTCGTTTTTGCGTCTTTTACTTTCGGTTTTGTACACCAGCTTCAAACACTGAAAATACTATATTTTTGGTTATACCATGGCATTGTTGAACACTCGTTTCTGATTGGCTTGAAGGGCATTCCAGAGCGTGCATATTTGCACGGTATAATTCTATGTCTATAGTTCATTCTTACATGTTAT
Organism: Salmo salar; assembly: GCF_965601325.2. NCBI lineage: Eukaryota > Metazoa > Chordata > Actinopteri > Salmoniformes > Salmonidae > Salmo > Salmo salar. The sequence goes on along the minus strand of NC_138312.1, from coordinate 49,048,044 downwards.
ATGTTTGAGCTGCTTTTGAAAGCAAACGTCAAATTGAAAACATCATTGGCATTGTTGAATGATGGTTTGGTTAGCAAGGCAACTACTGTGTATGTCGTAAACTTTCAGCTACTTCAGTGGATGTTGAATGTGTTAAATTATAGCCATGGTATAAAAGGCATAATAAATTCGTGGCTCTGCGTTCTCTGGAAAATAATGCAACTCCGTGGAAGGTTAATTACACTCCATTGGCGCATCATTATTTTGCATAGAACGCGTAACCTCTTGTTGATTAACCCTTACTTATTGAAAATATATTTCACAGCGGCTTAGAATGATGGTACAATGATTTTCTACACTTGCTTGTTTTGTCACAAACTGACATTAGGCGAACTAATATCTGACTCCAGTGATCTGTTGTTGCAATTTATAGTCTATGACATTTACATATTTCACGAAGTAGTGAAATACTTTTTCAAACATTACTTCATTTAGCTTCGATGTAGCTTAACTTTTTCCAGTGTGACGTCATTTTTAGCTTTGGTAAACTACAGTATATTTTCAGAGTAGCTTCCCCTACTTTATAATTCTGTGCAGCTTCATCGATGGGACAGAACTTGTAGGTTTGCATGTTTTTTTTTAAAGTATGACACACCAAACACGCTGGCTGTTTATCATACAGACAGAGAGGTTTGCGTTTCTCGCCATGCAGACTGTAGAGCACCTCAGACCCTGCTGAAGCTCTGACTCCTCTCATCTGAGAAGCCCACACACAGCTTCTTTAAAAACAGGTTAAAAGGAGGTTCTACCTTTGAGGATCTTCTACTACAAACGGGACATTCCCGAGATGCCCTTTTATCTCCATAATTCCTTCAGACAGTCTATACAGAGGATGTGGCTACTCTACAAGACTATGGAATCCCTGAAGATGACACAGGATAAATCATCTTATTGGAGAGAATGTTTGGAAGCCTTTTTCTTTAAGAAATCCCACCCTGTCACGATATTCTGTAATGGCCTCTGAAGGAAGCAGTATACTTCAGTTTGTTTAGTCAGACGTGCTTTCAAATCTCAGTATTGATGCAGTTTCTGTTCAGAGTTGCTATCTTGTAGTTGTAGAACGTTAGTTACATCGTATCGTATGTACAAACTTTAGCTGATACAAGTTGTAGAATATGACACGTCAACCAAAAACCAGTCACCCCCCCCATTTCCTGTTCCCTGCAGGGGCGGAACTAATTCTTCTTCTTTGACATTATGGCGCTTACACATTTTGTTTGTGCATGCCGCCGCCTACTGTGCGGGAGATTACATTTACATTTTAGTCATTTAGCAGACGCTCTTATCAAATGTATTTATATAGCCCTTCTTACATCAGCTGATATCTCAAAGTGCTGTGCAGAAACCCAGCCTAAAACCCCAAACAGTAATCCAGAGCAATTTAAGGTCCTTGTGTAATGTGATATTGTACCCCCTTGCCCAATTGTCCTTTGTATATTATTTATACATCCTGTATTGATTTGTTGTTAATAATATTAAAAAAATATATATAATAATAATAAAAAATAGTTACGACCTTAACGTGAACGCGGCATCTATCCCACTCAAAAGGGCTGTATATGTCAGCTGCAACATAACCAGGGCCGGAAGTAATGCCATCATGAACATGCAGCATACACACTTGCAGCGCAGCTAGCTAGGCTAATTTAATTTTCCTATTTGTATGCCGTATTATGTCCAGCAGAAACCAGTATTCGTCTTCTACATTTACGAACCGTCATGCCTTTATTGGTTCAATGTAGCTAGCTAGCTAGCTAGCAGATAGCCTAACTATGCTTACGTTAGCTGGATGGTGCTAGGAGGAGAAACCCTCAGCTAGCAGTGAAAATAGAATCGAGGACGAATTAATTCATAAGATCGGTGTTATTTTCTAGCTGTACGTAGGTAGATAACTAACAGAACTACGAGGGGAAAGCTAGCTAGCTGTTTCTGCTCTATTCAGTAGCTGGTCAGCTAGATAATTAGCTAGTTTGCTAGCTAACCATGTATTTTTTTTTGCCCTCATTTAGGCTTGCATGCTTTTGCAATTCCACGTTGTAAATGGCTGCTTTCAAAGTTGCAACTATAAACTTGAATTGCGTTACTAAAACACGAGTAGCTAGTAACATATTTGACGAGGTAGAATTGTTACGACTGCATAACAACACTAATTGTAGAAGTATAAAACGAGAGTGGTCCTATGGTGTAATGGTTAGCACTCTGGACTTTGAATCCAGCGATCCGAGTTCAAATCTCGGTAGGACCTCGTCCTTTTGATTTAAAATATCCTTAGTTACACAATTTATAAATTGCCCAACTTATTAACATTACAGTTAATGGTGGTTATATCTCAGATTTAAATCATGGATGAATGTGAATTTGTTGTCTCATATCCATTCTCTGATATCCCCATAAATAGTCTACAAGCCTATTTTGATGGATCTAATAAAATCCCAATGAAATATCAATTTTTTCAGAGGGAATTGCAATGAAGGCAGACATAATTCATTTTCAACCCTTTTATTTACTAAATTTTCAGTAAAAAAAAAGAAATGTTTCTTACACCATTTGTTAGGCCTATAAACTTTTTCAGACACTTAAAATATATTATTTCTGTCATATAAACGCCATAAGAAAAATACAAACGTAATTATTCAAAATACTTTTTTTCATATAAAAACACTCGATAACAACAAAACAGCAAAAATAGTATAAAATAACCAAGTCTCAATAATACAGTATACCTATACAAAATATGAGTGCTTGGTTATTATCTTTGGCTTCAGTGAAACTTAAAACCTAGGCAATTAGACAATACGAATTTGTACCCCTTTAGTGTTGATGGAAGGCTTTTCTATTGTGATATTATAGTTGTCCTCAGAAACCAGTAAGCTACTTCTTTCTCCAAGATAACACAGTAAAAATAAGATCATCATACAACTATTCAGTTATGGTTCTTCTTTTCTTGCTGTATCCCATTCTGTGAAGCATGTTGAGCTAGGACTATTTTTAAGCTACAGTTGACTACACGGTTCATTAGCAGGTTGATTTCATTTGCATATGAAATATAGTATGATATATCAAACACAGGTTTATTGGGGGAAGGATTCTTTCCTGATTCTCAATGCGAGACCAATGTCACTTACATTGTGAGCTACGCTCACATTTAATAATTGCTACACTAAACTGCATAATGCACAATCATTAATAATGCATAAACATAACGTAGAAAAGCTATTTTAAGGTTTGGAAAATATTATTTGGGATACTGTGTGTGAATTAAAACATTGGTGTAAAAAGTGCACAGTTCATATGGCTTTTTATCAACTTTTGAAATCGCTTTCTTCATCTTCCTCCATAGGATCACTTGCTTTTCCTCTCTTTGGCATGTCAGAAACCATAACAAAGATTATGGTGGTCATGTTCATCAGGACACGCAAGGAAAAACTTTTTCTAAAGGTTTTCCAACAACAAGTTCAGGTAGTCCCTCCCTGTTTCAGTTCGTTTGGTACATAATGAACCCGACCCAGGAAATGCTGACATTCTAATCCAACTATAAATGCAGTAAAATGACTCCCAATCCGATTCCTATTTCTGACATTCCATTCCACACACACACACAGTGTATAAAACATTAAGAACACCTTCCAAATAAAGAGTTGCACCCTCCTTTTGCCCTCAGAACAGCCTCAATACGTCTGGACATGGACTCTACAAGGTGTCGAAAGCGTTCCACAGGGATGCTGGCCCATGTAGACTCCAATGCTTCCCACAGTTGTGTCAAGTTGGCTTGATGTCCTTTGGGTGGTGGACCATTCTTGATACACACGGGAAACTGTTGAGCGTGAAAAAACCCAGCAGCGTTGCATTTCTTGACACAAACCTGTGCGCCTGGCACCTACTACCCTACCCTGTTCAAAGGCACTTACATTTTTTGTCTTGCCCATTCACCCTCTGAATGGCACACACACTACCCATGTATCAATTGTCTCCATGCTTAAAAATCCTTCTTTAACCTGTCTCCTCCACTTCATCTACACTGATTGAAGTGGATTTAACAACTGACATCAATGAGGGGTCGTATCTTTCACCTGGATTCACCTGGTCAATCTATGTCATGGAAAGAGCAGGTGTTCTTAATGTTTGCTACACTCAGTGTATTTACTGTATTTACTGTTTTCTCTTCAAAGAGGTTGACTATACAGACATTGGGTAACATAATACGGACCAACAAAACAAGTAATTTTCCATATCTGCATTGTGCAAACTGGGTAGTCATTGACATCGTACAGACTTTTTACAAGGCTTGCCTATTTAAAATTACAAATACTTCATAGTCATGAACAACATGATTAAATGAAAGGTGATGGCAAACAGTAACTGAATGGATGTTACAAAATAATGAAATGCGAAATCTCCCCTGGCAGAGGTGGTGTTAATCCACCAATTGTAGAGGAAAAGCTTAAAGCTATCACCTCAAAAGTTATTCTGTACCTTTGTAATATACCGTCCTGATGGAGAAGATTGTGCCCAATCCGGTTCTTCACCAGTGGACAGCTGTCTTCAAACATGCAAAAACACACACAAACACACTGACCAATTTGCAGACACACATACCCAAACCACCAATATCCTCCCACACACCGATTTACACCCAGTTATGCCCTTGCTCTGTGGCCCCTGGGAGTCCTAACTCAGCTGCGTTGCTGCTGCCCCAGCATGACCTTGTTGATGAAGTTGACGATGGCCACAGCCGGCTGCTCTGTGTCCATCTCGGCAAACAGGTGACACACATTCTCCGATGTGCTGCCAGTCCGCCTGGCCACGAAACCGAACACCCTGCAGGAGTGAGGGATGAAGAGAGAGAGAGGGATGAGAGGAGGTGAAAGAGAATAGGATGTGTTTTTTTAATCTATGATGGTAGAAAACAGTTTTTTCAATGCGCTCTTCTCATGAGAAGCACAGATATTACAAGAATCTCTGGAGCATCACATTACTTATATTCACTGTCGTTCTCTTCAGGTTCATTCAATGTAGGGATATATTTGATAAGAGTCATCTTTTTATAAAAGGAGAACACTATGATAAATTGCCATGATGCACACACAATTATATCCAAACACAGTCAGAAGCAGAGAAACAAGCACTTACTTGCTTGACTTTTTATCAGAATTAGTCCACCTGAAGCAGACAGACAGACAGGGACATAAAGACAACATGTCTTAGATGCATTGAGCAAGAAGAGCAGTCATACTGTCATGGTTGTTGTTCTTAACCAGAAAAGGCATACTATACTGTAGTTGCACAATACACAAAAAGGTTTATACCATACCAGTATGTACAGTAGAAACACCCATAGAAGGCCCTTCTAGATGTTGCAGAATTCAGCCATAATGGTGCAATCCAGGGTTAATTTGCGGTAGGCTATAGCAACATTTAGCCACAACAGAGTTGGGACCCATTAGATTTGAAATACATTTTAAGTTAAAGGTGCAATCAGCAGTTGCTACATCCATTTTGGACTTATAAATTCATGATATGTACCCAATGACGCTTGAAGAAAATAACTTAGAAATGCCTCATGAGATTAGTTCAACTGTCGTACCCCATCAGAGCCCAAAATATAAGCTTGTTTTACTCCAATGTTTGTAAACCAAGTAAATGTAAACCAACAAACATGGTTAGAACTATCATTTTGATATTATGGATGGTCAGTCCTTGCATCCATAGCTCTGGCTAGGAATTTGAGAGTGATTACATTCCTCCAGCCCCATCCCTCAGCTTTTTACTGAAACAGGGGCGGGGAATACGCTTTGTTATTGTTACTACTGCTGATTGCTGTTTTAACATTAAACAATTTAGAGATTAATTGACCCAACCCTGAACCACAACAAAGCAGTGTTCAGCCATGTCAAAATACAAGGTCAACGTCTCTACGCAGCACGTATAAGTCATTGCTCACGACACGTCACATTTCAACTTTCATTCGGTGGTATTCACATGTGGTCTATGTCGCAGTGATTGCATATAGGCCTAAAGCCAGAGCATCAGACCCCATTGTTCCATGCGTTGTCTTAAGGCTACTCTAACGTTAGCCTGACGTTGGGCCCACCTCTTGTCCTGAGGATCCACGCTGCTGAAGGTCACACTGTTGATGGGGTAGTGTCTCCTGAAGAAGAGTCTGTATAGTGGTTGTATTCAATAGGCACCAAACGGAAGAAAACAGAATCAAACAAGGACGGACTGCCAAACAAGGAGAGACTGTCTATACTTACAACATGGTCCAAAAAGAAATGCTAATTTTAGTGTTCTGTTGCAAAATGTTTTAAAACACACCTCCTTTGACTGTCGGTCAGCGTGATGCCCTGAGTGGACACTTTGAAGTGGACCATGGTGGCCATGGGCTGAGGGCTCTGGGTCAGAGTGCACCTGGTCGCCTTGGAGACAGCCTGAGGCCCCGTTAGTGACTCTGTCTCCACAGAGTTTAGGTAGAGCACGTTACAGGCTGGAGGGAGGGAGACAGAGAGAGGGAGGATGGGAGACGATGGTGGGAAGGAGGTAGATAGAGAGAGTGACAGAGATTAGGAATGATGGATGAACAGTATTTCGAGATGTAGTTGGGTCATGTCACACCTACACAAGGCCCCACCGAACTTGAGATAACTTGCCGAGCTCAATGCATTGATAGAATATGAGTGTTCGTTGATGTAAATGGGGTATATTTTACTAAGTCATGCTAGCATTCCACTCTGTTTACCCATCTCTCTACAGGGACCTTGAGCAGCCACTACTGGCCAAAGCCTTCATTGCAGCTGTATTTGACCCTTGAACATTCTCTCACCTGCGCCCTGTTTGAGGAGGTCAGCTGCCGTACTGGTGTTACTGGCACTCTGCAGCTCTCCGACCAGATCTGGAACACCACAACAACGTTAGGACATTTCCCCATGACACCACCAAACCATGCTAACGCTCTGTGTACGTACATGCACAACACACATCCTTACACACTCCCAATACACATTTCTCATATACACGTGCACCCCATACACTCTTTTTAATGTAAATATACATTGAGTGTACAAAACATTAAGAACACCTTCCTAATATTGAGTTAATGTTTTGTACACTCAGCGTCTATTGTATATTGTGTCGTGCACACACACATAGGCCATGCCATATTGATACAGGTATAGTATACATATAGTATCGGCCCCCATACTGTTTGATACAAAGTGATTCCGTTGAAACACAGGGATTTACCTTTCTCAGGGATGAATAGGGCGCATGGCAAGGAGATAGGGGTGAGTGAGCGCTGGTACACCAAGGCAGATAAACTTCCTAAAACACATACGCATATCAGATCATCACAGGTGAAGGAGCGGAGGCGAGGAAGGAAAGTCACTTTCTAACCATTTTCACACTACTGAGCCGGGCAGAGCTGTACTGCGCTGACCTGGTTACGCATACACAATAGTTACTGGAAATGTACTGTGAAGGATAATGTGAAATGAAATATCTGAGCCAGCACTGAATTCCATGATAGTGTAAAAAAGGGTATCAAAGCAATGATAGACTTAATTGTGAGGCCCACAGTGACTTCTGCAGGACAGAAATAAGACTCACCGAAATAGGACTCATTCTGACAGCCCTTTATCTTGACCCCCCGAGAGCCTGTCTCAATGAGGAAGTGTCTGACCAGATGCTCCTGATCAAACACTGAGACAGAGAGAAAAAGGAGGGAGGAAGAGAGAGAGGAGCGAGGGATAGGGAGAGACAGGGCGAGAGAGACACAGAGAGAGAGACAGGGGGATAGGCAGAGAGCGGGAGGGATAGTGAGGGAGGGGGACAGAGAGCGAGAGAGGATGAGAAAGATATATATACATACACTACCGGTCAAAAGTTTTCGAACACCTACTCATTCAAGGGTTTTTCTTTATTTTTGCTATTTTCTACATTGTAGAATAATAGGGAATACATCAAAACTATGAAATAACACATATGGAATCATGTAGTAACCAAAAAAGTTTTAAACAAATCAAAATATATTTAATATTTGAGATTCTTCAAATAGCCACCCTTTGCCTTGATGACAGCTTTGCACACACACTATATATATACACAGTTGAAGTTGGAAATTACCGTAATTTCCGGACTATTGAGCGCACCTGAATATAATCCGCACCCACTGAATTTAAAAAAAAGTATTATTTTGAACAGAAATAAGCCGTACATGTCTATAAGCCGCAGGTGCCTACCGGTACATTGAAACAAATTAACTTTACACAGGCTTTAACGAAACACGGCTTGTAACAAAAATAAATAGGCTTTAACGAAACACCGCTTGTAACAAAAAAGAAAAAATTTGCAGTAAACAGTAGCCTACCAAGAAAGTCATTGCTCCAGACCAAGCTCCCGTGCAGCAGCTCTATTTCCTTTTCCAACAGCCAGATCAATCGCCTTCAACTTGAAAGCTGCATCATATGCATTTCTCCGTGTCTTTGCCATGATGAGGGTGACAAAATGACTACCGTAATCAGAATGATGGGAAGTTTGAGCTCGCTTGATTTAATCTAAACAGTAAACAAAAAAGTTGCTTGATCTTAACCCGTTCGGCAATTTCATTGGTCTAATGAAAGCTTCATGCCGCCAAAAAACTGAGCACGTCACAGAATGTGTTTTTTTTTAAAAAAATTATTTATTTGAAAGCAGGAAAAATCCATGTATTAGCCGCGTCATTGTTTAAGCCGCGAGGTTCAAAGCGTGGGAAAAAAGTAGCGGCTTATAGTCCGGAAATTACGGTACATACACTTAGGTTGGAGTCATTAAAACTTATTTTTCAACCTCTCCACAAATTTCTTGTTGATAAACTATAGTTTTGGCAAGTCAGTTAGGACATCTACTTAGTGCATGACACAAGTAATTTTTCCAACAATTGTTTACAGACAGATTATTTTACTTATAACTCACTGTATCACAATTCCATTGGGTCAGAAGTTTACATACACTAAGTTGACTGTGCCTTTAAACAGCTTGGAAAATTCCAGAAAATTATGTCATGGCTTTAGAAGCTTCTGATAGGCTAATTGACATCATTTGAGTCAATTGGAGGTGTACCTGTGGATGTATTTCAAGGCCTACCTTCAAACTCAGTGCCTCTTTGCTTGACATCATAGGAAAATCAAAAGAAATCAGCCAAGACCTCAGAAAGAAAATTGTAGACCTCCACAAGTCGGGTTCATCCTTGGGAGCAATTTCCAAATGCCTGAAGGTACCATGTTCATCTGTACAAACAATAGTACGCAAGTATGAACACCATGGGACCACGCAGCCGTCATACTGCTCAGGAAGGAGATGCGTTCTGTCTCCTAGAGTTGAACATACTTTGGTGCGAAAAGTGCAAATCAATCACAGAACAACAGCAAAGGACCTTGTGGAGATGCTGGAGGAAACAGGCACAAAAGTATCTATATCCACAAAACGAGTCCTATATCGACATAACCTGAAAGGCCGCTCAGCAAGGAAGAAGCCACTGCTCCAAAACGGCCATAAAACAGCCAGACTAAGGTTGGCAACTGCACATGGGGACAAAGATCATACTTTTTGGAGAAATGTCCTCTGGTCTGTTGAAACAAAATAGAACTGTTTGGCCATAATGACCATCTTTATGTTTGGAGGAAAAAGAGGGAGGCTTGCAAGCCGAAGAACACCATCCCAACCGTGAAGCACGGGGGTAGCAGCATCATGTTGTGGGGGTGCTTTGCTGCAGGAGGGACTGGTGCATTTCACAAAATAGATGGCATCATGAGGCAGGAAAAGTATGTGGATATATTGAAGCAACATCTCAAGACATCAGTCAGGAAGTTAAAGCTTGGCCGCAAATGGGTCTTCCAAATGGACAATGACCCCAAGCATACTTCCATAGTGTTGGCAAAATGGCTTAAGGACAACAAAGTCAAGGTATTGGAGTGGCCATCACAAAGCCCTGGCCTCAATCCTAGAGAAAATGTGTGGGCAGAACTGAAAAAGCATGTGCGAGCAAGGAGGCCTACAAACCTGACTCAGTTACACCAGCTCTGTCAGGTGGAATGGGCCAAAATTCACCCAACTTATTGTGGGAAGCTTGTGGAAGGATACCCGAAACATTTGACCCAAGTTAAACAATTTAAAGGCAATGCTACCAAATACTAATTGAGTGCATGTAAACTTCTGACCCACTGGGAATATGATGAAAGAAATAAAAGCTGAAATAAATAATTCTCTCTTCTATTATTCTGATATTAAACATTCTTAAAATAAAGTGGTGATCCTAACTGACCTAAGACAGGGAATTTTTTGTCGGATTAAATGTCAGGAATCGTGAAAAGCTGAGTTTAAATGTATTTGGCTAAGGTGTATGTAAACTTCCGACTTCAACTGTATGTATGTATGTATGTATGTATGTATGTATGTATGTATGTATGTATGTATGTATGTATATATATATATATATATATATATATATATATATATATATATATATATGATATTACTTCTAACAAAATAGAATAGGCAATGGATTTTTTTTTTAATGCTTTGTCAAATAAATAATGAATTCCCCGTTACCTTTGTTGTTGTTGACATTGTTTAAAGGATGGCTGGCCACCTTGAGGGCCAGACCGTAGGCCCCTTGAAAGGAGTTACTGTTCCTGATCAGGAAGGAGCCAGGCTCTTTGTCCTTCAACAAAGCGATGGCTACGAGGGGGAGGAGGAACACTAGAGTAAGTATTACTATGGTAGAAATTAGTTACCTTAGTTAATTCAAGTATACACTACAACAGTATTTCTCAAATCAAGATGATCGTACAAGATGTTTGCTTGTCAACACAGTTGCAATTGACACTAGTTGTTGAGAGTGAGCTTCTCTATATCTGTGGGGGGTTATCTAAATAAAGGGGAATCCTTCAAAACTTTAACCCAGGCCTGTGCCCTTACCTTGGTCTCTGGAGATGCCAGGCTTGTACCAGAACTTGGAGCTGTCCTGGACAAACTTGGCATTGACTTTGCTGCTTTCCTCTCTGACACTAGGGGGCGCCAGTCCTCGTCTGACTGGCGGGGGGAGCCCCCCCACCCCCACCAAGGGGGAGATGATGACGTGGAGGGGGCTAGATTGGGGAGAGGTACCCATGGGTCCTATGGCACCCAGGGAGGAACTCAGGATGGACTGGGAGCCGTGCCCGTTGCGGTACCCTGGCATGGAAGACAGGCGCCTCTTTTCGGGGAGTGGGGGCTGGGCGGCGGGGATAGTGACAGCGGTGTACCCCGAGTAGGGGACGTGGGGGATGTTGAGAAGGGGATAGTAGTAGGACGCTAGGGGGAAGGTGGGGGTGTTGTACCCGTCAGAGACAGGGGATGGGATTTTGGGGTCACTGTCACTCACAGGGGTAAGTCTCCGCCCAGCTGGGTCCATTGCCAATGGAGAGGGCTGAGGGGAGGGGCGTCGCTCTGGGGAGCCAATGTAAAGGTGTGGTGAGGGAGGGGCAGAGCTGCGGGTAGAGCAAGGGCTCGGTGATGCAGTGCAGCCTCTTTCTGATTGGGGTGAGCCGCTGCCATTGAGTTTCACTTGGACAGGGATGATTGAATGCCTTGCGCTCGGGACGGCAGCGGTCTGAGTGGACATCTCTCGTACTCTCTCCACGACCTTCAATTCTCCATCCTCAGCTGTAGTGGGAGGTGGATGAACACTTGTACTTACAGTGTGCACTTCCATGTGCACTTGTTGTGTGTCACTAGGGTTCACACATTCACTCAGCATCTGTATGGACTCTTTAGAACAGCTGTCACTGCCTTGGTTTTGTGAATTTGTCGATGCTGTCGGTGTGGATTTTACGGCTTGGTGCGGTGTCCTTTCGGTCTCCGGCGTGCTACTGTTACTATTGGTGTTAGGCTCCAGGATGGTGGAGGTGGAGGCTGGCTCTGCAGAAACGGGGGTCCCACTGAGAGGCTCTACCTGCTGGGGCCCTTGACTTGGCTCCTGGGGACCGTCTGGAGGACTCGGGGGGGAACCTTCTACAGTGTCGTCAAATGTCTGTTCATCTGGCTTCTTCTCACTGGAGGAGAGAGAGAGAGAGAGAGAGAGAGAGAGAGAGAAAGAGAAAGAGAGAGAGAGAGAGAGAGAGAGAGAGAGAGAGAGAGAGAGAGAGAGAGAGAGAGAGAGAGAGATTTGTTTATGCTCATTTACACATTTCAAAAGTGCTGAAGTAGAAAAGGTACATAATGATTTTCCAGTATTCACTAAGAACCCAACGGAGGCAAGCGGGCCAAAATGGGGAGGGACCTAGCTGAATTTGTCAGGTTTTTAGATAAACTCAGAAAATAAGGTCTGAGGTAAACACAGGCTTAGGAGATCTTATATTTTTTGTTCTATGAGATAATCTTCATCAGCTAACGTCACTTTTGGTGAATTTTGAATGAAATCAAAAATAAAAAAAAGCACACAAAAGCTTCCTAATTCATAAAGGTCATGTTAACTGACTGATATTATCTTATAGAACAAAAGATCTCCTAACCCTGTGTTCACCTCAGACCTTATTTTCGGCGTTTACCCCAAAACCCTATTCTTTCCACATTCATTTTCCCCATGGGAATGGCTGAACAAACCAGAAGTTACTAATTTTGTTTTTTAGGACTACAAGCTGACGAGCTCCATTGGCAGAATACATCACTGGTTTATTACATCACTGTATAAAGTGTTGGGGAAGCTACTCTGAAAATATAGTTTACCACGCTACCAACTACTTCACACTGGAAGAAGTTAGGCTACACTAAAGCTACCCTTAAGAAAAATATAGTTTACTGAACTAAAGTTTGAAAAAGTAGTTCACTACATCCAAACTACTTTGTAAAAAAAATTATATGTAAATCTGAAATGTCATAGACTTCAAATTGCAACAGTTCACTTTGGGGTCATATGTTAACAGAATGTGTAATTTAGCTTATTAAACACAAAAACAATGTTTAAAGTGAGAATTAGGGAGGTCTGATGCTGAAAAAGATTACATCTCCTGCTCCAGAGTTTTCTTCACCACTATGTGTCACACAATTCACACTGAAAACACAAACCTAAAGAAAACACCACAAGAAGAAAATAGATCCATGATACGGGTGAAGTGTCCCCAAGATACAGATCTAGGATCAGCTCCCACTCTCCCAATACTAACCTTTGCCCCAATGACCCCTGGGAAGAAGAGTCCTCCATACCCACACTGTTTTGCACCACATCTGATGCACCAAGAGAGAAATTAAGAGAAAGAGAGCGAGAGAGACAGAGTGACCGAAGGAGAGAGGGGGGAGTAAATGAGAGAGGAGAGTTCAAGAAAGAAAGTCCAGTTGCATTTTATCCATCTAGTGTAAACATGTGCATAATACAGTACCTGTGAGATCAGTGTGGAACCGTCAGGGCCTTCTAGGCCTTCAGAGAAGGTCTAAGGATTTATAAAAATATATAATTTTATAAATTAAATGTTGTTTTAATTTCTTTTTCATCTTTACAATAATTGTAATAATTTCCTGATTTCATCTCTTCAGTTTGTGTTGGAAAGAGAAGGGTTAATACTGAATAGAACAAATAATCCAATCAGGATTTTCTTTGGTGGTCTCTGGGTAGATAAAACTAGCTAGCACAGCCAGCCATTGGCTGGCCTTCAGAAACTGGACAGAAGGCCTCTGCCATTCAGCTGTATTAGAGCAGAATTTTGGAGTGACAGTGGAATTAACCAATCATATTTTGACTTGCAATGGGTGGGACAAGGCCTCAACAGGTCACTACTGAGAGCGCAAGAGGTCATGAATTCATAATACAGAATAGTAGGCTGACAGTAGCCAATACAGTAGGTGGCGGAAATACATTATTAGGTTGTAGTCTGCCATAAAACCTTAAAGAAGAAGAAGAGAGCGCAAGACAAAAAAAATCTGTCGCAAGCACTAGTTTTCACATGCTAATGCTAGTTAGGCTAGGTAGCTTCCATTGTAGTAGTGTGACAATGGTGACGGCGGCTGCAGCAGCTGTTGTTGTTAATTTGTTAGCATCACCCTTTTCAAGATTAACTTTCAAACTTAATTTACAATTTATCATTATCTGGTGAGTGAAACCGTTTGTTGTTGCAGTTCGCTTGCTGTTAGCTATCTCTTTGAAAATCATGACTGTGAAACATTGTTGCATTTAAACTTTAGATCACTGGTTAGTGTGATGAACATGATAAAATATATTTGCAATGGGAAGAAATAGCTGGTTTGTTAATAAAAATGTTGGCGTGAAATGCTTGCGATTTTGTAGTGGTATGATTTCATGGGGCCTACTGGAGTGAATGGGCTGCTTATCCTTTAACATTATTTGATGCTGTGTGTGACTGCTGTCGCCTGTCTATCAGCCCTGTCTATGTGTTAGACCAAAACTGGCTCTCCTTCAGCACCATGGAGTGGACAAGTATTACAGTCGCTGTACTTTCAGCACCATGGAGTGGACAAGTATTACAGTCGCTGTACTTTCAGCACCATGGAGTGAACAAGTATTACAGTCGCTGTACTTTCAGCACCATGGAGTGGACACATATTACAGTCGCTGTACTTTCAGCACCATGGAGTGGACATCTATTACAGTCGCTGTACTTTCAGCACCATGGAGTGGACAAGTATTACAGTCGCTGTACTTTCAGCACCATGGAGTGGACAAGTATTACAGTCGCTGTACTTTCAGCACCATGGAGTGGACAAGTATTACAGTCGCTGTACTTTCAGCACCATGGAGTGGACAAGTATTACAGTCGCTGTACTTTCAGCACCATGGAGTGGACAAGTATTACAGTCGCTGTACTTTCAGCACCATGGAGTGGACAAGTATTACAGTCGCTGTACTTTCAGCACCATGGAGTGGACAAGTAACTTTCAGCACCATGGAGTGGACAAGTATTACAGTCGCTGTACTTTCAGCACCATAGAGTGGACAAGTATTACAGTCGCTGTACTTTCAGCACCATGGAGTGGACAAGTATTACAGTCGCTGTACTTTCAGCACCATGGAGTGGACAAGTATTACAGTCGCTGTACTTTCAGCACCATGGAGTGGACAAGTATTACAGTCGCTGTACTTTCAGCACCATGGAGTGGACAAGTATTACAGTCGCTGTACTTTCAGCACCATGGAGTGGACAAGTATTACAGTCGCTGTACTTTCAGCACCATGGAGTGGACAAGTAACTTTCAGCACCATGGAGTGGACAAGTATTACAGTCGCTGTACTTTCAGCACCATAGAGTGGACAAGTATTACAGTCGCTGTACTTTCAGCACCATGGAGTGGACAAGTATTACAGTCGCTGTACTTTCAGCACCATGGCGTGGACAAGTATTACAGTCACTGTACTTTCAGCACCATGGAGTGGACAAGTATTACAGTCGCTGTACTTTCAGCACCATGGAGTGGACAAGTATTACAGTCGCTGTACTTTCAGCACCATGGACTGGACAAGTATTACAGTCGCTGTACTTTCAGCACCATGGAGTGGACAAGTATTACAGTCGCTGTACTTTCAGCACCATGGAGTGGACAAGTATTACAGTTGTTGTGCTTTCAGCACCATGAGCCTGTCACCTTTGATGTGACACTGTTCTTGTTGCTATTGGTGATCGTGTGATAGTGGTGTTGGCCAGAGGTGTGGACTCGAGTCAAGATTGAGCTACAACTGGCTAGGCAGTTACTGATGTTACTGCTGTTCCTAAAACCATTGATATACGTTAGCCTACTGTAACCACACTTAGAGAGAGAGGGAGTGTGTGTCTGTGTGTGTGTTAAGGTTGGGCGATTGTGTACAAGCCTACATCGCCCAATTGCGCCCCATAGCGATCCTCGATAGTCGATCACTATTGGGGTGGGGTGTCTTTCTCATGGCTACCCATGTATTTCCATGGAAATATGACGTTTATTTGGAAAGTAATAATTATATAGATATTTTGAAAAGCATTCATGATTTGCGTAAATGTAATATACTATTACTCTTGTTAAAAATATGAAATGGTATTACATTTGGTGAAGAGCACATTATGACTTGTTTAGGACTCGAAACTCAAAGTTAAGGACTTGAGACTTGACTTGATACTTGGCGGTCTTGACTTGAGACTTGACTTGGGACTTGAGTGCTATGACTTGAGACTTACTTGTGACTTGTAAAACAATGACTTGGTCCCAACTCTGGTGTTGGCTACCATAAATTGTTTAAACAATGCATTATTTTATGCTGTGTGTCATGTTGTGTCCATGCCGGTTCTTTCTCTCTGTGTGTGTGGCAGCCCGAAGCGAAGCCAGGCCTGTTTAATTCATTCCTAATGTCATCAAAAAGTATTGCTCCTCCTTCACTACAACTAGATGTATTGTCGGGTGCATTAAGTGATGCTATGTTTTCTGTTATTTTCTGTATTTTTTTTGTTTGATACAACATATTGGAAGATTTTTGGTCCCTCTGAAGGCCTAGGTCCTATAGTCACGGTTCGCCACTGTGTGAGGTTGCATCACTTACAAGTGTGTCCATCAGTCTGTTGCTGCCGGTCGGTGGGTGGTTTCGATTGGGAGTCACCAGGGTTTGGGCTACCAGGGGGCAGGGGTAAGGTGGACCCAGACTGGTACCCCGAGGCATACCTCGGGCTCCCGTGGCTCTCCGAGGGGGAGGCCTGCTGGTAGAGAGAGCAAGGGCAGGAGTGGCGAGGGGGTTGGGGTGTGTTGTACCCACTGCTGCCACCGGGGCTGTCCAGGAGTGGTTGGGGGCTGGGGTACCCGGGACCTCTATAGGGTGACATCCCTCCCACTGACCTCCGTTGACAAAACTCTGCTTCTCTCTCCGCCTCCCACGGATTCTCCGGCTCCCAGAGCTGAGAAGGCCCCTCCCTCCCCCGCCCCAGCCAGGCATCCCTGTTCCACAGCTCAGAGTCCTGCCCTTGGGGCCAGTGCAGGCTCTCTGGTTGGTCCGGGCACAGCGGGTGGAAGGCTCTGGCCGAAGCCAATTGGTGCTCTTGCCTGCAGGTGCAGTCTCGGCATGGGCAGCCATCAGAGCGAGGACGAGCCGCCGGGCTGAAAAACATCTCCCTATACGGGCTGGAAGGCAGAGATTGGTGGGAGAGGCGAGGTGGGTCAGGGCGGGGGGCGGGGTAATGAAAGACCCGACACTCCTCTCCACCACAGAAGAGCCTATTGGAGGCCGGGATGGTGTGGGCGTTTGGGTGGGCGTGTTCAGGGGCGGGGTAGGGGTAGCATGGCCGATGGAGACAGGGTAAAGGGGGCGGGGGACATTCCCACGGCAACTTGGACAGGGTGTGGGCGCTATGGCGATGGCACATGTCCAGATGGGGCTCCAGGGGGCGAGGAGACACCGGCTGCTGGGAGGGTAAGGCGGGTAATGCTCGGCTCTTTGGGTGCCCCTTGGTGCTGCTGTTACAGCGGGCCATACAATGTCCGTTAGCAAAGCACAGCTCCCTCTCCCAACCCGATGCCTCCCCACACCTCTGACATCTTCGACCGTGGCCCGCTCGAACGCAACATGACCACTGCTCCCGCCTCAACCCTATATCTGGAACAGAGTCTCCATCATCCAAAATTGCCATCTCCCGGTCCCTCTCCCTCTGCATTTCCCTGTCTCTCTCGCCACCCTCCCCCCTCTGCAGTAGACAGTCCACCACCTTCTTCTCTTTCTCCAGGCGGGACAGGGGGCAAGGAGGGGGGTCCTCCATGTGTTCGGAGGGGGTGGAGGAGTGTCCCGAGTCAGAACTGAGGGACAGGGGCGGAGGTTGAGATTGAGGCTGGGCCGGTGGAGGGGGCTTGGCTGTGGGGTTGCCTGTGGGGCATGCATTGGGAGAGGCATCAGCGACATTGACAGAGCCCCGGCCTCGATGCTTCTTCACCTGGGCGTACAGGCTGCCATCCAGAGGACCACGCGTGTGGGAGATGTCTGACAACCAGAGAGGGATTCAGAGTTAGCTTGTGTGTACGTGTATGAGTCCAGGAATGTTGTCTTGGTGGCGTGAGTATATACACCAGAGATGTGTGGGTGTGGGTATAGTTGCGTGCATGATAAACTATGTGTGTCTATAGGGCAGAGTGAGGTAAGTTGAGCCATTTTTTACATTCAGCATCACTCCTTCAAGGGAAATCTATTATTCTTTCTAACAAAGATATCTACATATATTTCAGGATGTTATGTAATGTATCTCTAGAAATAATCAGAATTCATGTAAACATTAAATGTTTTTTAAACATAGCTTATCCAAAAAATCTTGGCACATATTTTAACACAGGCTTAACAGATAACAAACATTTTGTACTTTTTTAAACACTCATAACATAGGCCATTGTTACCTCATAACCCAGTGATAATGCCTTGCATTATGCCAGTGAAGAAAACGTTTCAATTTGCTCAACTTGCCATTGGCTCAACTTACCACATGGCCATTGGCTCAACTTACCCCAAGGCAAACATTTTAACAATATAAGACCACACAGCTACAAGGATGCACTTTCATGCTAGGTTTAGGACCTCATATTGAAGCTTATAGAGACCCCAACTTATGTATAGAACAATCTTAAAATTGTCTACTTAGGTTTAGATACAACCATCATGAAACCTTTAACACAATAAATACATTTGAAAATCTGTTTTTTGGACGTAACTTGCTTACCACTTTTTCCATGTGGTTTCTTCCTTCACAGACTCCATGATTCATTTTGAGTATGGTTTCCTAGAAACAAGGGTGACTCAACTTACCCCCTTGGCTCAACTTACCCCACTCTCCCTATGTGTATGAGTGTGTGTGTTTAACCCTTACCCTCAGTGCTATCCTGGTGGTGCAGATTGAAGTTCTCATAGGAGTCCCAGCGCATCACTGGGTCCGAGGTGTTGCAGTCCACTGTAACAGATGGGTCATTCTTACGGTACTCTTGCCCTGTGATGAAAGAGATTGCTATTAGATATCACACACACCTGGAATGCACAGACACACACATAACACACTAACAAGGATGTGCACACACATGTGCACACACAGCTTTGTACGCTCACACACAGCTTTGTACGCTCACACACAGCTTTGTACGCTCACACACAGCTTTGTACGCTCACACACAGCTTTGTACGCTCACACACAGCTTTGTACAATCACACACAGCTTTGTACGCTCACACACAGCTTTGTACGCTCACACACAGCTTTGTACGCTCACACACAGCTTTGTACGCTCACACACAGCTTTGTACAATCACACACAGCTTTGTACCGCTCACACACAGCTTTGTACGCTCACACACAGCTTTGTACGCTCACACACAGCTTTGTACAATCACACACAGTTTTGCTCTCTCTCTCTCTCTCTCTCTCTCTCTCTCTCTCTCTCTCTATCTCTCTGTACCTTTCATTTTCTCTGGGCCGTAGGAGAATATAAACTCCACCGTAGCATCTGGAGGGAAGCGGTCATCTACGGAGAGACAAACAGCCCAGCCCAAACCCAAACTATATATATTTAAGCAATAATGCCTGAGAACCCGAGAATTATTGTGTGACAACTCCCAACAAGGGCTGTTCTGAGGCCCGAGGGGAAGCCAAGGGCTGTTCTGAGGCCCGAGGGGAAGCCAAGGGCTGTTCTGAGACCCGAGGGGAAGCCAAGGGCTGTTCTGTGGCCCGAGGGAAAGCCAAGGGCTGTTCTGTGGCCGAGGGGAAGCCAAGGTTGCCAACATATTAAAAAAAAATATTAACGATATTTTTGCATTACAAATCTTATTTTAACAAGTAACTTTGTTTTTGTATTCTGGCTGCAGGACAGTGGAACTTTGACATTAACACGTCATGGTATTTTGCGGGAATTGTCCCACATATCAACCAATCAGCATCCAAACAAGCTGTTTTATATAAATGTCTCTCTCTCTCTCATATAAATCATACATAAAATATACATTACATATGCTGTATAATATACACACATGAAATATGTCATGTGTGTGTATCTTATACACAGTATATTTCATTTTAATTGAAGTATGTTATAAATACACTGAGTGGACAAAACATTATGAACTCTTTCCATGATATAGACTGACCAGGTGAATCCAGGTGAAAGCTATGATCCCTTATTGATGTCACTTGTTAAATCCACTTCCATCAGTTTAGATGAAGGGGAGAAGAAAGGTCAAAGAAGGATTTTTAAGCCTTGAGACAATTGAGACATGGATTGTGTATGTTTGCCATTCAGAGGATGAATGGGCAAGACAAAAGATTGAAGTGCCTTTGAACGGGGTATGGTAGTAGGTGACAGGCGCACAGGTTTGTGTCAGGAACTGCAACGTTGCTGGGTTTTTCACGCTCAACTGTTTCCCGTGCGTATCGAGAATGGTCCACTACCCAAAGGACATCCGGCCAACTTGACAAAACTGTTGGAAGCATTGGAGTCAACATGGGCCTTCTAGAGTCCATGCTCCGAGGAGTTGAGGCTGTTCTGAGGGAAAAGCCTGACTTCACCATCTCAGTAAGTGACTTCACTACCTTAGCCTGACTTCACCAGCTCAGTAAGTGACTTCACCACCTCAGCCTGACTTCACTACCTCAGCCTGACTTCACCAGCTTAGTAAGTGACTTCACCACCTCAGCCTGACTTCACCAGCTTAGTAAGTGACTTCACCACCTCAGCCTGACTTCACTACCTCAGCCTGAATTCACCAGCTTAGTAAGTGACTTCACCAGCTCAGCCTGAATTCACCAGCTCAGTAAGTGACTTCACCACCTCTGCCTGACTTCACCAGCTCAGTCTGAATTCACCAGCTCAGTAAGTGACTTCACTACCCCAGCCTGACTTCACCAGCTCAGTAAGTGACTTCACTACCCCAGCCTGACTTCACCACCTCAGCCTGACTTCACCAGCTCAGCCTGAATTCACCAGCTTAGTAAGTACTTCACTACCCCAGCCTGACTTCACCAGCTCAGTCTGACTTCACCAGCTCAGCCTGAATTCACCAGCTTAGTAAGTACTTCACCACCTCAGCCTGACTTCACCAGCTCAGCCTGAATTCACCAGCTTAGTAAGTGGCTTCACTACCCCAGCCTGACTTCACCAGCTCAGTAAGTGACTTCACTACCCCAGCCTGACTTCACCAGCTCAGTAAGTGACTTCACTACCCCAGCCTGAATTCACCAGCTCAGTAAGTGACTTCACTACCCCAGCCTGACTTCACCACCTCAGCCTGACTTCACCAGCTCAGCCTTAATTCACCAGCTCAGTAAGTGACTTCACTACCCCAGCCTGACTTCACCAGCTCAGTAAGTGACTTCACTACCCCAGCCTGACTTCACCACCTCAGCCTGACTTCACCAGCTCAGCCTGAATTCACCAGCTTAGTAAGTACTTCACTACCCCAGCCTGACTTCACCAGCTCAGCCTGAATTCACCAGCTTAGTAAGTACTTCACTACCCCAGCCTGACTTCACCAGCTCAGTCTGACTTCACCAGCTCAGCCTGAATTCACCAGCTTAGTAAGTACTTCACCACCTCAGCCTGACTTCACCAGCTCATTCTGAATTCACCAGCTTAGTAAGTGGCTTCACTACCCCAGCCTGACTTCACCAGCTCAGTAAGTGACTTCACTACCCCAGCCTGACTTCACCAGCTCAGTAAGTGACTTCACTACCGCAGCCTGACTTCACCAGCTCAGTAAGTGACTTCACTACCCCAGCCTGACTTCACCAGCTCAGTAAGTGACTTCACTACCCCAGCCTGACTTCACCAGCTCAGTAAGTGACTTCACTACAGCAGCCTGACTTCACCAGCTCAGCCTGAATTCACCAGCTCAGTAAGTGACTTCACTACCGCAGCCTGACTTCACCAGCTCAGTAAGTGACTTCACTACCCCAGCCTGACTTCACCAGCTCAGTAAGTGCCTTCACTACCCCAGCCTGACTTCACCAGCTCAGTAAGTGACTTCACTACCGCAGCCTGACTTCACCAGCTCAGCCTGAATTCACCAGCTCAGTAAGTGACTTTACTACCGCAGCCTGAATTCACCAGCTCAGTAAGTTACTTCACCACCTCAGCCTGACTTCACCAGCTCAGTAAGTGACTTCACTACCCCAGCCTGACTTCACCAGCTCAGTAAGTGACTTCACTACCCCAGTAAGTGACTTCACTACCGCAGCCTGACTTCACCAGCTCAGCCTGAATTCACCAGCTCAGTAAGTGACTTCACTACCGCAGCCTGAATTCACCAGCTCAGTAAGTGACTTCACCACCTCAGCCTGACTTCACCAGCTCAGCCTGAATTCACCAGCTCAGTAAGTGACTTCACTACCCCAGTAAGTGACTTCACTACCGCAGCCTGACTTCACCAGCTCAGCCTGAATTCACCAGCTCAGTAAGTGACTTCACTACCGCAGCCTGAATTCACCAGCTTAGTAAGTGACTTCACCACCTCAGCCTGACTTCACCAGCTCAGCCTGAATTCACCAGCTCAGTAAGTGACTTCACTACCGCAGCCTGACTTCACCAGCTCAGTAAGTGACTTCACTACCCCAGCCTGACTTCACCAGGTCAGCCTGACTTCACCAGCTCAGCCTGAATTCACCAGCTTAGTAAGTACTTCACCACCTCAGCCTAACTTCACCAGCTCAGCCTGAATTCACTAGCTTAGTAAGTGGCTTCACTACCCCAGCCTGACTTCACCAGCTCAGTAAGTGACTTCACTACCCCAGCCTGACTTCACCAGCTCAGTAAGTGACTTCACTACCGCAGTCTGACTTCACCAGCTCAGTAAGTGACTTCACCACCTCAGCCTGACTTCACCAGCTCAGCCTGAATTCACCAGCTCAGTAAGTGACTTCACCAGCTCAGTAAGTGACTTCACCAGCTCAGCCTGTATTCACCAGCTTAGTAAGTGACTTCACCACCTCAACCTGACTTCACCAGCTCAGCCTGAATTCACCAGCTCAGTAAGTGACTTCACTACCGCAGCCTGACTTCACCAGCTCAGCTTGAATTCACCAGCTTAGTAAGTACTTCACTACCCCAGCCTGACTTCACCAGCTCAGCCTGAATTCACCAGCTTAGTAAGTACTTCACCACCCCGGCCTGACTTCACCAGCTCAGCCTGAATTCACCAGCTTAGTAAGTACTTCACCAGCTCAGCCTGAATTCACCAGCTTAGTAAGTACTTCACCAGCTCAGCCTGACTTCTCCAGCTCAGTAAATACCCGTCTATCTACTTCTCCCTTGCTCTATTCTGCTCCAGTGTAGGAGGCCATCCCCAGTCTTCAAGTGTTGTACTGGCCCACCACAAAGAGTTGCTAGAGCGCAATGGGACAAGATAATCCCGACCTACCAAACCCTCCCCTAACCCAGACGACGCTGGGCCAAATGTTCGCCTGGGATCGAACCCGGGTCTGTGGAGATGGGCTTACTCTCTGCCTCTGAGCTATCAGTTAGAATATTGGTAGGTATAGGTTTGCTAATACATTATTTATTTGTATATCAATATTCTATTTAAAATAAATAAATAATTGTATCATAAAAAACTGTTGGTTCTTGTCAGATTGTGTTGCGTCTTGCCTACAAGTCAGATTTCTGTACGTGTGTGTGTGTGTGTGTGTGTGTGTGTTAGTGAGCGAGCAAGTGTGTGTTTGCAAAGGAGTGAGACTGCGTGCTTGCATGTCTATCTATCTGACTGCCTCCAATAATAAGCAACTGCATATCATCCTGAAACACAACCATTCCCTTCTCCCTGCTCCCCTCCCTCCTTCCTAAACTCCCTAACATCCCCTCTCTTCCACCCCCGTTAAAGGTACCTGTACAGGCCAGGTCCAGTTCTCCCTTGCTGAACCACAGCTGAGCTCTGTGGACCGTACAGGTGTGGAACTGCAGCCTGAACACCACCTCCCTCTCTGAGCCACGCAGCCGCCGGTGGTAGCACTTCACCTGGAGAGAGAGAGAGAGAGAGAGGGAGAGGAAGAGACAGAGGGTCGGGATAGAGAGTGGGAAGGGAGAGAGGGAGAGAATACAATTTGGAGTGTAAATGCTTATTTTTGCGCCACATTGGCAACAAAAGCTCTAATCAATTGCATTCTTATTCAAATGCAATATGGAGGATAGTTTGTTTACTTCTGTAGCTATAATCCAATAGGAGAACAGGTGAAATAGGAGATAGTAGAGTATGATTGACAGGAGTGAAAGCTCGCCACTGGGCATCCATTTTGTGTCTAACAGTGCTCTCTCACCATTATGTCCCCCTTCAACAGAAGCGCCGGCTCGAGTGTCACATACAGCTTCCTCGCCCTGGAGCCCTGGGGGTCGCTACGCATACAGACAGACGTAAACATAGTCAAAACACATGCTAACATAGTCAAAACACACCTCAACATAGTCAAAACACACCTCAACATAGTCAAAATACACCTCAACATAGTAAAAATACACCTCAACATAGTAAAACACACCTCAACAGTCAGAATACACGCCTCAGCATAGTCAAAACACACGCCTCAGCATAGTCAAAACACACCTCAACATAGTCAAAACACACCTCAACATAGTCAAAACACACCTCAACATAGTCAAAACACACCTCAACATTGTCAAAACACACCTCAACATAGTCAAAACACACCTCAACATAGTCAAAACACACCTCAACATTGTCAAAACACACCTCAACATTGTCAAAACACACCTCAACATTGTCAAAACACACCTCAACATAGTAAAACACACCTCAACATTGTCAAAACACACCTCAACATAGTAAAACACACCTCAACATAGTAAAACACACCTAACATTGTCAAAACACATGCTAACATTGTCAAAACACAACTCAACATAGAAAAACACAGGTAAACCATGTTCAGTTGGAGTAAACTCAAACCAGCACACATGTAAACACAGACAGTAGCACGTATAAACAGTATAAACAAGTCCCAACAAAGGTACACAAGTACCAACTGTGTGTGACGGTGGAAAGGGAACACAGTGAAAAACACACTAGAGACCATATGCTATTATTCACCACAATCACTGTTAACAACATTAATTAGCTCACTAGATGCCCGAGGTGTAGACCAGCTGTAGAGACTGGTAGATCTTCAGGAAAGGATAGTAACCTGCGCAGAGAGAAGTGTGAGAAAGAAGGAGACAACGGGGAGAAAGAGGGTGTTGATGTGATGTCATTAAAGAAGGAGTTGAAATCTATCCCCTCAAAGTTTTGAAGTTAAATAAAAATACTAGTTGATAATTCAAAAATGACTAAACTAAAAATACTAGTTGATCATTCTAAAAATACAAATGTTTATACACCTAACAGTACTAAACAAAAAATACTAATATTGATACTCCTAACAGTACTAAACAAAAAATACTAGTTGATCATTCTAAAAATACTAATGTTGATACTCCTACCAGTACTAAACTAATAAGTTCCATCTCAACATTTTCTGTTGTTTCAACTTGAAAAGAAGAGTTACTACACACATTTGAACTTTCATTTGACTAAACTTGATCTTCTGAGTTTACTTAAATTATAACCATTAGGCATTGTGCTAATTTATATTTTCAAGTTGAAACAACACAGATTTGACATTGTAGTGTACTACATCACATTCTCCAGTAGGACACTGACCTCCGCCTGCTGCCTGGAAGTTGGGCAGGCTGGGGATCAGAACATGGTGAAGGTACAGAGGACTGCTGTTCATCTTGATCTCCCCCGACAGCAGACCCCCAAAGTAGTACATATACCTGGGGAGGAGAGGAGAGAGCGCAAGAGAGAGACGGGGGTATAAAATTAGGAGTAAAACACACAGGAAGGAGGAGAAATGGGAGGAATATGCAGGAAAGTTGCATGGCATAAGAGAAAGAGAGAGAGGGGCGATGTTCTTACCTGTTCTGGGAGGGCTGTAGCGAGGAGGAGACTTTATCCTCACAGAACTTCCTCATGGCCAGAGTGGTCAGAGCCTGGTCCGCCCTACACACACAAACAGGCTATCAATAAACAGGCTACCCCCCCCCCCCCCCACACACACACACACACTCATCACATACCCTGCAGAGATCTTGCTGTAGTGCATGTAGGCACCCACAATGACCCCCATCTTCCCTATGTTTCCCTGAGAGAGAGAGAAAAAATAAATACAAGAGAGATGTAAGATATCTGGAGATATTTGAACAGAAAACATAACACAATACAACACATCACTAAACCCTCCCTGACCTTGCAGTGAAGGACGACCACGTTGCTGGGGTCAGAGGTCAGCCAGGTCTCCATGACCTTACACATGGCACAGATCTTGTCTAGCGGAGGGGCGTGCAGGTCAGGCCAACCAAAGTCTTCAACCTGAAGATGAGAACATTTTAGGTTCTGAGGGCTATTTAGTTAGCCTGCTCCCAGACTTGTTTGTACTTTCTTGCCAGTATATTGTCATGTTTGGAATGACAATATGACCATAGTAGTTGGCAAGACAGCACAAACAGATGTGGACCAGGCTATTATTTATCGACTTATTCACACATTAATACTGGACTAGTAGCACTCTGAAGTGTGTGTTTATTAAGTCTGTCCCCAACTAAAAAAAATCTTGGTCAACCTGGAGTGGTCTGTTCTTCCGACAAATCGATTGGTCTAAATTTTTAAATGTGTATTTTTCCCTATATAGACACACCCTATGTGTTTTAATAAAACCAACTATATGTAGGCTACTGAGCTTGTCTGATGCTTTAAGCACACTGTGATTAAATAATTAAGACACACAAATTACTCAATAGGGAGCCAGAGATTAAGATAGCCTAATCAGATTCTGCTATTAAGCTCCTGAAGTTGCTGGTAGATGATAGGCTACACCAGCGGTTGTCACCCTTTTCCATTTGGAGTGCCAATTTATTTCTACCGATCTGCATGCCTTTTAGGATTTCCATATGCACATTTTCGTGGAACAGTTTAATTTAAATTAGAATAAAGTCTTCGTATCTCAAAATCATTATCATGTGGTTAATAAAAATTCTAAAAGTAACTTCTATTGTAATTACCAATTATGTAAAAATAACCTACATAAAGCCAACCGATATAACATTGCACCCTGCATGTAAAAAATATCCTGATAAAAATAAATATCCTATAAAATCACAGTGGTTACGTATGGCCTGTCTGCAAGGAACTTGAAACATGTTGGGTCCAGCCTGAAGCTCATGCTAGCAAATTGCAACATTGTATAAAATATTTTGGGCACTCAGAGTTTCCTGAGCCAGTGAGCTCCGGACAGACAAAGTTGTAGGCTATTTGCGCAAGGGATAAGACGTAATCAGGTAGGCCTATCTTATGACCGAGCACAACATTTTTTTCCTGGAAAAAAATGCTGGAAAGATTTTTCAAATAGGCTACATTGAGGAACTATTGTCATTCTCAATTGATGTAAAAACAGACTTTGTTTACTTGCTATATGAGGTGAAGAAAAACATATTTCAGAAGCTCCACAGTGGTGGTGAGTTAAGACAATCAGAAATACTGTCAGATCGGGGCGCTAGTGCGCATGCGTATGGAGTACAAGCGTTCCTTCAGATCTCCTCTCCGCTTATTTTGAAATCTTTAACTGTTACCGTTTTAGTTCCAAATTTGCTAACATATATACACATTGTTTAGTACATAACCCAGGCACTAACCTATCAGCGAAAAAGTGAAATATGGCGACGAAAACCAACAGAACAGCTAACGCAGTCTACAAAGGCCCAGGCCCAACAAGCAGCAGCTAGCGCCATTGAGTACTGAAGATGACAACTCTTCAGACACCCAGCAACAAGATTATGCAACGGCAATGTGTCAACAAATGAAAGAGGCTGTAATAAAAACTATCAACAATCGCTTTGACAGGCTCGAAACAAAGTTTCAGCACAGGCCGAACTGAAGAGCTGCATGGACACAGCCGATGAGGCCCTGTCTGACCATGACATCCGGATCGGAGGCCTGGAAACCAAGGTTCTCGACTTAGAAGGCCGAAGTCGCAGGCTGAACATCAAACTTGTGGGGATTTTGGAGGATAAAGAACAAGGTAAACCCACATAGTTTGTGTCCAAGCTCATTCCCAAGCTGCTGGGCTATGACAACTTCCAAAGCCCCTCATCATTGACCGTGCACACCGATCTCAGGAATCAGTCAGATGTTAATGCTGTTACATTAATCTCCAGGAACGTGAACGGTCTCGGGCACGTGTGCAAAAGGGGCATGATATTTAAGCACTTGAAATCCCTTGGTGCTGACATAATTGTCCTGCAAGAAACGCACTTTAGCCACGGTGCAGCGGCATCTGAGATCCAACTGAATTTCTCAAGTTTACCAATCACCCTTCTCCTCCAAAGCTAGAGGTGTCGCTACTCTCTTTCGTAAAAACATCCCTTTTCAACTCTCCTCCATGTCTACAGACCCACATGTATCAGGGAACATTAATTCTTATCCTGTCACCCTATTGAACATCTATGGCCCTAACATTGACAACCCACATTTCTTTCGTGATGTTTTTGATTTGCTCCCAGATCTTAGTACCACTAATCTAATAATTAGAGGTGATTTTACTTGTTACCTTGTTTCGTATCTTGACTGACTGTCTACACGTACTCCTTCAAATATCACCTCTGACCAGGTTCTAAATAATCTAATCAAATCCAGGAATCTAGTGGACATCTGGAGACCGCAATATCACACAGACAAAGACTACTCATTCTACTGTCAAGTCTTATTCTAGAATCGACTACTTCCTAATAGATTCCAAACTGATGTGCTTAATTCTAAACACCATATCATCTTAATAAGCGACCACAGTCCAATTATGTTGTCCCTCAATCTTTCTTTACTAAAACAGAATTACAGTTGCCGTTTTAACCCCTCCTTGCTCACAGACCAGACAGCCAAGTTGAATGAGTTCCTCAAGACTAATGACACAGGAGTGGTATCTGATTCTACACTATGGGAAACTTTTAAAGTGGTTATGAGAGGTCATATTATTTCAGTCTGCCATAGAAAAAAGGGAAACGCAAGTGGTTAGAGGAGATAGATAAAAAAAACTCCCCGTTTTGGAGGAGACATACAGAACTTCATTCTCTCAGGTTGACTACAACAATATTTTGAAATTAAAATTTGAATACAATTCTATTCTTGGTTCACAGGTTCACAGGTCAGTAACCTCCTACTAAAGCTGAGACAAAAACTATTTGAACTAGGGGACAAACCGGGAAGGTTTGTCCCCAGACAACTAAAGGGCGCACAGGCGAATACAGCAATCCATGAAATCTGGTCTAAGGCGCGTACTTTGCTGACAGACCCTGAAAAGATAAACAACTGCTTCAAAGAATTTTACTCAGAGTTATATTCTTCCAGATCCGATGCTTCTGGAACTGATGTATCAGCCTTCTTTGATTCCGTCAGCCTGCCAAAACTTGATGATAGAGCCAAAAAATTATTTAACTCAAATTTCACAACAGTGGAAATAATGGAGGCAATAAAAGCTCTCCCACCTGGAAAGGCTGCAGGCCCAGATGATTTTGGCTGTGAATTTTATAAAACCTTCAGTGAAGCTCTCACCCTTCTTACTCAGGATGTTCACTGATTCAACAGAAAATGATATTTTGCCAAAATCATTGTATGAAGCCACTATTTGCGTTCTGTTGAGAAAAGGCAGAGGCAACAGATCCTGCAAATTATAGACCAATAGCATTGCTTCATTTTCATAAAAACATTATCACCAAAGTGCTTGCTGATAGGTTGATCAAACATGTAACAACCATTATTCACCCGGATCAGACAGGATTTATCCCCGGCAGGTTCTCTTTTTCTAATGTGCGCAGGCTACTGAACATTCTTTATGCAAATCAGGGGAGGGGCTCCAGGGCAGCTGTTATATCACTAGATTCTCAAAAAGCATTTTACCAAATAGAATGGTCATATATGTTTGAAGCACTCACTAGATTTGGATTTGGCAACTCATTTATCACCTGGGTCAAAATGCTCTACGCCTGCCCAACATCCTCTATTCTGACCAACAGCGACAAATCCAGTCCCTTTGAACTACATAGATCTGTCTAAGGGTTGCCCACTCAGTCCTTTGCTCTTCGCTGTCACCCTTGAACCCCTGGCGACAAAAATAAGGGCTCATCCTAATATCCAAGGTCTTAAAGTAGGAAACATAGAAAGTCGTATTTCGTTATATGCAGACAATGTACTTTTATACCTCTTGGACCCGGTAGCCTCTGTCCCTAAACCTCTAGACTTAATCAATTCATTTGGCAAACTATCTGGCTATTCAATAAATTGGGGAAAAAGTGATCTCATGTGTATCGCAGATAATTTTACAACAAGGGAGCTAGAGAGGACACCATTTAAAGTGGTGCATGACCACTTAACTTAACTGGGACTAAAAATACCTAGAAATCCAAAGCTCATCTTCAAGCTAAACCTCAGTGAACTGGTTGCAAAGCTAAAACAAAACATGGAGAGCTGGAGAATACTGTCTCTTTCTATGATGTGGCGTATTAATGCCATAAAAATGTTTTTTTCTCCCCAGGTTCCTTTATCTTTGCCAGAATCTCCCAATTTGTATTACCTAATCATTTTTTAAGACTTTAGACTCTATAATCTTGTAATTTGTCTGGGGTTACAAAAACCACCGTATTCGTATAGCCCACTTGCAAAAGCCCAAGGAAAGTGGCGGCTTAGGCCTAACCATCGTCAAGCATTATTACTGACCTGCAAATGCCAGAGCATTAACGTACTGGCAACTGGGCAGTGGCTAAATATGGAACACAAGTCTTTCAGTTTATGTCGATTTAGGACTCGTTTTACTGTGGATATAGATACTTTTGTACCTGTTTCCTCTAGCATCTTCACAAGGTCCTTTGCTGCTGTTCTGGGATTGATTTGCACTTTTCGCACCAAAGTACGTTCATCTCTAGGAGACAAAACGCGTCTCCGCCCTGAGCGGTATGATGGCAGCGTGGTCGCATGGTGTTTATACTTGCGTACTATTGTTTGAACAGATGAACGTGGTACTTTCAGGCATTTGGATATTGCTCCCAAGGATGAACCAGACCTGTGGAGGTCTACAATTCTTTTTCTGAGGTCTTGGCTGATTTCTTTTGATTTTCCCATGATGTCAAGCAAAGAGGCACTGAGTTTGAAGGTAGGCCTTGAAATACATCCACAGGTACACCTCCAATTGACTCAAATTATGTCAATTAATCTATCAGAAGCTTCTAAAGCCATGACATCATTTCTGGAATTTTCCAAGCTGTTTAAAGGCACAGTCAATTTAGTGAATGTAAACTTCTGACCCACTGGAATTGTGATACAGTGAATTATAAGTGAAATATTCTGTCTGTAAACAAGTGTTGAAAAAATTACTTGTGTCATGCACACAGTCGATGTCCTAACCGACTTGCCAAAACTATAGTTTGTTAACAAGAAATTTGTGGAGTGGTTGGAAAACAAGTTTTAATGACTCTAACCTAATGTAAACTTCCGACTTCAACTGTATATGAGAGGGCCATTGACCCAGACGCAGAACTCGCTCTCTTTGGCTGCTCAGAGTCTGTTCTAAGATCGTCGTTTGAGGAACAACAGGCTCTGATGTTTGGAATGATGGTTGCAAAAAATAAATCCTCACAGAATGGAAGTCACCCACCCCCCTTGCTTCAGTAAATGGCCAGCAGAAATGATTAACACAATTAACTTGGAAAATATTTGTTTTTTTAGGAGAAACTCCTCCAACAGATTTCTCAAGGTTTGGGTTCTGTTTCTGGACCGTCTGGACAGAGACTGACTTTGAAAACTGACTAGGAACCCTTACTGCTGTTGTAACTGTCATTGTTTTTCTCTTGTTGTCCCAGGTCTTGCCTAAGCAATACTTCATTTAATATGTCTGGCAGCTGTGTTTTTCTTTCCTTTTTTTTTCTTGTGTGCTTTTGTTTGTACAAAATTGCAAAAGAAAATCCTTTCAAATAAAATATATAGTACATATATATAAAAATGCTAACAGATCCCCAGATGGGCACATTTTATAGGCCTATATTTGCGCGCAGGCCTAGGCCTACTTCTATGCATAATCAGGTGCGCGCCCTTACTCAACACTGACAGGAGCGCTACAAATAAAAGACAATTCATAAATTGACAACTCGTAAATGGAATGAAATGCCTAGGTGGTGCGGTCTGAAAACAACGTGTCCACTCTGACAATGAGAACGGTAAAAGACTAATAATAATATATTGAATGCATTAACAGAAATTACCGTAACCAAACAAACATTGTAGATTAGAGATTATGGCAATTAACGGTAAATGTACTACTGGTGATACTGGTGTGCCATCCCCGCAGCCTCCACAATGGATTAGTCCACTCACACAGGCATGAATCAGACATCGTGACACCTGTCTGATTTATATATTTGCGACTGTTTGACTAAAAAAATCTTGGTCGACCAACAGCCTATCGACCAAACAAACGACCAGTTAACTAAATGGGGTCAGCCCTAGTGTGTATGCAGTCAACCTACCTTGGGGTTGAGTCGTGTGATGTCATGACGCTTCTCAGAAAGGTTTAAGAGCTGGGAGAGGTAGATGTTGAGACAAAAAGACGAGGAAATCAACAATGTCATACCCAGCAAGCACACAACCACCACACAACATTGTCTCAACGTTGACTGCAAGTTGTGTGGCAAAAATGTGATTAGAGGAAACAAAACAATGAGCGTTTATTTACAAAGAACAATATACTGTTTGCATTGCTTCTTCATAACACCACACAGTAACGTAGTTAATACCAAACGGAATGTAAGCTTGACTAATGGTCATTTAGTAGCTATATAAAAGACTAATGGAAGAAGATGGCATTAGCTCAATGGTTTGCAGGTTACGATACAAAACACTGTTGTTCACGGATCATTACATTTCTGCCAGAACAAGTAAACAAACAAACAAACACACATACACACACACACACCTTTGTTTTTGGTATTATAAAAGTGTAAGGGAGAAATTAAAATCTGTTTCAAATGAAATGTGATTTCCATTTCATTGCAATTTGTGAGTATAATGTTTAATAAAATGGATCATTCAATAAATGTATTCCATTTAAATGTCCATTTTATCTCCATATGGACAGAAGTGGGAAACCTTACCTTGTAAGGGCCGTTGTGGATGCAGGTATTTGCTTCACCCGAGAAGTAAAACGCCCCATTCCAAAAATCAAAGCCTTAAATTAGGACAATGATTAGTTGATAAATTGAATTAGGAGTGTTGCTGCTTGGCAGGAGAAAAAGCCTGCACCCACACCAGTCCTCTCACGGTGGTGTGATTAGACAATAAATTAACTTTGCGGAGTGGCAATACGGTATGTGGGCTTCTTTTTATACATATGTATCGACTGATGTTCCCAGCACCGGGGTCATGTTCATTAGCGCACGCAAAAGTTTGAAAAAGATTTGCAAGAACATTTAAACGAGGGTAGTCCTCCCTCCCCGTTTCAGTCTGCTTAGTTGCCAACCCAGTTCACATTTTGGATGTGTGAATTGCTTTTTTCCAAATACAGTAGTCCTTTCCCCCCCAACTCACCAGGAACTTATCTTGATGTTTGGACTTGAGCATAGCAGCCACTTCCTGTAGGTTGCCACGGTAACGTTGTTCTTCCAGGAGAGGCAGAAAGAAGACAGAGATGATCCGCTCAGTGATGTAGGTGAGGTCAAAGTCATAGTGCCTCGCCATCACTCTCTCCATCACACGATTCACACTCCTGGAGGAGAGGAGAGGGGGGAAGGAGGAAAAGGGAGAAAGAGGGTCAATTACTCTATCACTCTCTCCATCATCTGCTGTCTCTCTTCATTTCTCCTTCACCACCCACTCAAAGATTCACATTTCTTACTGTGAAACCATAAAAACAAAAACAATCACTTTGTGTTTTTCATCTGGCCAGGTCTTCATTACTTCATTGGCAAAGTGGGCAAAATTAGGCAGGAAATGCCAACAACTAAAAGTGATCCATCATACTCATGCATAAAAAAACAAATAATGAAAGAAAAGCAATGTAAAGCTAGTGTGGGAGAGGTGGAACAATTATTATTATTTTTGATCAATAACGTCAAACCTGGCATTGACAACTTAGATGGAAAGCTACTGAGGATGGTAACTGACTCTCTAGCCACTCTTATATTTAATCTGAGCCTAGAGGAAAGTCTTTGTCCTCAGGCCTGGTGGGAAGCCAAAGTAATTCTGCTACCCAAGAGTGGAAAAGCAACCTTTACTGGTTCTAAAAGCAGACCTATCAGTTTGCTGCTAGCTCTTAGCAAACATTGTAGAATAATAGTGAAGGCATCAAAACTATTAAATAACACATATGGAATCATGTAGTAAGCAAAAAAGTGTTAAACAAATCAAAATATATTTTATATTTGAGATTCTTCAAAGTAGCCACCCTTTGCCTTGATGACAGCTTTGCACACTCTTGAAATTCTCTCAACCAGATTCATGAGGTAGTCACCTGGAATGCATTTTAATTAACAGGTGTGCCTTGTTAAAAGTTAATTTGTGGTATTTCTTTCCTTCTTATTGTGTTTGAGCCAATCAGTTGTGCTGTGACAAGGTAGCATTGGTATACAGAAGATAGCCCTATTTGGTAAAAGACCAAGTCCATATTATGGCAAGAACAGCTCAAATAAGCAAAGAAAAACGACAGTCCATCATTACTTTAAGTCGTGAAGGTCAGTCAATCTAGAAAATGTCAAGAACTTTGAATGTTTCTTCAAATGCAGTCACAAAAACCATCAAGCGCTATGTTGAAACTGGCTCTCATGAGGACCGCCAAAATAATGGAAGACCCACAGTTACCTCTGCTGCAGAGGATGTTCATTAGAGTTACCAGCCTCAGAAATCAGCAACTAACTGCACCTCAGATTGCAGCCCCAAATAAATGTTTCACAGAGTTCAAGTAACAGACACATCTCAACATCAACTGTTCAAAGTAGACTGGGTGAATCAGGCCTTCATGGTCTAACTGCTGCAAAGAAACCCCTACTAAAGGACACCAATAATAAGAAGAGACTTTCTTGGGCCTAGAAACATGAGCAATGGACATTAGACCGGTGGAAATCTGTCCTTTAGTCTGATGAGTCGAAATGTGAGATTTGTGGTTACAACCGCTGTGTCTTTATGAGATGCAGAGTAGGTGAACGGATGATCTTCGCATGTGTGTATCCCACCATGAAACATGGAGGAAGAGGTGTGATGGTGTGGGGGTGCTTTGCTGGTGACACTGTCAGTGATTTATTTAGAATTCAAGGCACATTTAACCAGTATGTCTACCACAGCATTCTGCAGCGAAACACCATCCCATCTGGTTTGCGCTTGGGACTATCATTTGTTTTTCAACAGGACAATGACCCAAAACACACCTCCAGGCTGTGTAAGGTCTATTTCACCAAGAAGGAGAGTGGTGGAGTGCTGCATCAGATGACCTGGCCTCCACAATCACCCAACCTCAACCCAATTGAGATGGTTTGGGATTTGTTGGACCGCAGAGTGAAAGAAAAGCAGCCAACAAGTGCTCAGCATATGTGGGAACTCCTTCAAGACTGTTGGACAAGCATTCATGAAGCTGGTTGAAAGAATGCCAAGAGTGTGCAAAGCTGTCATCAAGGCAAAGGGTGGTTACTTTGAAGAATCTCAAATATAAAACATATTTTGATTTGTTTAACACTTTTTTGGTTACTACATGATTCCATATTTATTTAACAGTTTTGATATCTTCACTATTATTCTACAATGTAGAAAATAGTAAACATAAAGAAAAACCCTTGAATGTTGTTGTTGTTTGTGTCCAAACTTTTAACTGGTACTGTATGTGTAACTGTTAAATGTGCACACACACACAAACACACAGACACACACACACACACACCCACACACACACGTTGATGTTTTCACATTCATGCAAATTGTAAAGTATTTTGTCTGTAATGTATTTTTCGTTATGTGTCAGACCCCAGTAAGACTAGCTGTCTCCATTGGCGTTGGTTAATGTGGATCCTAATAAATCTAAATCACTCCACACTCACACTCCATACACTACCTGCAACGGATTGAATCTTGTCCCAAGTCCTTCACTACTGACTGAAAGAGAACACGTCCTTCACTACTAAGTAGAAATATAACAAGTCCTTCACTGAACAAAAATAATAAACACAACATGTAAAGTGTTGGTCCCATGTTTCATGAGCTGAAATAAAATATCCCAGAAATGTTCTGTACGCACAAAAAGCTAATTTCTCTCAAATTTGGGGCACAAATTTGTTTACATCCCTGTTAGTAGCATTTCTGCTTTGCCAAGATAATCCATCCACCTGACAGGTGTGACATATCAAGAAACTGATTAAACAGCATGATCATTACACAGGTGCACCTTGTGCTGGAGACAATAAAAGGCCACTCTAAAATGTGTTTTGTCACAACACAATGCCACAGGTGTCTCAAGTTTTGAGGGCACATGCAATTGGCATGCTGATTGCAGGAATGTCCACCAGAGCTCTTGCCAAAGAATTGAATGTTCATTTCTCTACCATAATCCGCCTCCATCGTCGTTTAGAGAATTTGGCAGTACGTCCAACCGGCCTCACAACTGTAGATTGTCTGAGACCAGCCACCCAGACAGCTGATGAAACTGGGTTTGCACAAGCGAAGAATTTATGCACAAACTGTAAGAAACCGTCTCAGGGAAGCTCATCTACATGCTCGTCATCCTCACCAGGGTCTTGACCTGACTGCAGTTTGGCCTCATAACCGACTTCAGTGGCAAATGCTCACATTCGATGGCCACTGGCACGCTGGAGACGTTTGCTCGGTTTCAATTGTACCGGGCAGATGGCATTGTGTGGGCGAGCAGTTTGAACAGAGTGCCCCATGGTGGTGCTGGGGAAGTGGCATGGGCAGGAATAATCTATGGTCAACGATCACAATTGCATTTTATCGATGGCAATTTGAATGCACAGAGATAACGTGACGAGATCCTGAGACACATTGTCGTGTCATTCAGCCACCGCCATCACCTCATGTTTTAGCATGATAATGCATGGCCCATGTCACAAGGATCTGTACATAATTCCTGGAAGCTGAAAATGTCCCAGTTCTTCCATGGCCTGCATACTCACCAGACATGTCACCCATTGAGCATGTTTGGGATGCTCTGGGTTGACGTGTACGACACCGTGTTCTAGTTCCCGCGTTATCCAGCACCTTCGCACAGCCATTGAAGAGGAGTGGGACAACATTCCATAGGCCACAATCAACAGCCTGATCAACTCTTTGCTAAGGAGATGTGTCGCGCTGCATGAGGCAAATAGTGGTCACACCAGGGACTAACTGGTTTTCTGATCAATGCCCCTACCTTTTTAAGGTATCTGTGACCAACAGATACATATCTGTATTCCCAATCATGTGATTAGGGCGTAATTAATTAATTTCAATCAACTGATTTCCTTATATGAAGTGGAACTCAGTAAAATCTTTGAAATTGTTGCGCGTTGCGTTTATATTTTTGTTCAGCGTAGAAAGAGAACAAGTCCTTCACTAGTAAAAATGTGTTTGGTACCTGGGAAGGGAGTTCCTCTTCTTCTGGGACGGAGACTTTGTGGAGCCCTGCTGAGAATGA
Source organism: Salmo salar (assembly GCF_965601325.2). NCBI lineage: Eukaryota > Metazoa > Chordata > Actinopteri > Salmoniformes > Salmonidae > Salmo > Salmo salar. Next base: position 49,010,321 of record NC_138312.1, on the reverse strand, counting down.
GGGAAAGAGATCAACTATTTTAGTTTGGGGCTTTTGTAGTACAGTACCGCAGTGAGTATCAGAATGTAAAGACAGAGTGGAGAACACCTTACTAATGCCAAACTAAGTTAAAACAAAGCAAAACAAGAACGACATGAAGGCAGGAGGACAGAGTTAAATGAATCTCACCAGGTCTGGTGCTGGGATGCAGGTGGATGTCACCTGAAAGACAGAACACAGGTAAGTACAAAATCTATCAATACTAACACACTTTTTGAATATAGAGTACTGTACTTTATTAATACATAGGGGTATAAAGGACTTAAATATCATACATATGTCATACAGAAGATACCTGTTGCATAATGATGGTAACGAAAAACATTCTCCTCCATACACACATGCTGACCACACAGACAGTTTTTGCCAAGTCATGTGGCTCAGCAGATAGATAGTTCTTGGGCTCTGTCTAGGAGGAGGAATGAACAGGATAGGGGGATGAGAGAGGGAAGTGTGCTAATGGAGGGGATTCTCTCACTCTCAAAGGCTGGAGAGGAACCACTGATGCTGTCATGCTGTCTTCAGAGATTTACCCCTTCCATATGACAGAGTAGAGGGGCGTGACTCCAGAGTACACCTTCCATATGACAGACTAGAGGGGCGTGACTCCAGAGTACCCCTTCCATATGACAGACTAGAGGGGCGTGACTCCAGAGTACCCCTTCCATATGACAGAGTAGAGGGGCGTGACTCCAGAGTACACCTTCCATATGACAGACTAGAGGGGCGTGACTCCAGAGTACCCCTTCCATATGACAGACTAGAGGGGCATGACTCCAGAGTACCCCTTCCATATGACAGACTAGAGGGGCGTGACTCCAGAGTACCCCTTCCATATGACAGACTAGAGAGGCGTGACTCCAGAGTACCCCTTCCATATGACAGACTAGAGGGGCGTGACTCCAGAGTACCCCTTCCATATGACAGACTAGAGGGGCGTGACTCCAGAGTACCCCTTCCATATGACAGACTAGAGGGGCGTGTCTCCAGAGTACACCTTCCATATGACAGACTAGAGGGGCGTGACTCCAGAGTACACCTTCCATATGACAGACTAGAGGGGCGTGACTCCAGAGTACCCCTTCCATATGACAGACTAGAGGGGCGTGACTCCAGAGTACCCCTTCCATATGACAGACTAGAGGGGCATGACTCCAGAGTACCCCTTCCATATGACAGACTAGAGGGGCGTGACTCCAGAGTACCCCTTCCATATGACAGACTAGAGGGGCGTGACTCCAGAGTACCCCTTCCATATGACAGACTAGAGGGGCGTGACTCCAGAGTACACCTTCCATATGACAGACTAGAGGGGCGTGACTCCAGAGTACCCCTTCCATATGACAGACTAGAGGGGTGTGACTCCAAAGTACCCCTTCCATTTGACAGACTAGAGGGGCGCGATGCCAGACTAGACACACATCGGTTTGCACTCTGCAGCATCATGTCCCAGAGATGAATCTGTGTAAAGTTCTCTGTATTCCTAGACAGAAATGTGTCGTCCTCTATACTTCTCATAATTGCGATCCGCACAAAATGTGATAATACAGAATGTATGTTGTCCTCAATGTTCCATGAATTTATATTGATCAAGTTTGATCTTTTTGGTCATGAAGGAAAGGAGATTAGGAAAATATGCCATCTCAGATATTGGGACACAACCCGAGTCCTCCCAAAACCATAAGCTGAGGTCCTATTCTCTACCCCTCTTCCTGGTCTGCACTTCCCCTCATTGCTGAAATGGTCTGGTGTAAGAAATAGGGTAAACCCCCACTAGCTTAAGCTTACCTTACACCAATATAATATATGGAGTCGAGCAAGTGCACACTGCAGACATTGGAGAGGAGGATAGGGGAGCAGAATGCCGCCCCAACAGTTAAATGTCATTTTATTTTACCTCTGACCTCATTACATCATTGCACTGACAGGACGTGAGTGGCATTTGACCTTTGACTAAGGTCTACTAGTTGTTGACAGGTGAATGTCAACATGTTACGAATGAAATACCAGACAGAATCACCTCAAGAAGCAGCTTTGAAGAATGTTATTGTAAAGCACTTTCCACATTAACGAAAACCTCAAGAGCTTTATATACAATTTATTAACATCATTACACTTTCCAATCTGTTTATTGGACGGTCACCCCATCCCTTTCTATCTTTATCTGAGAGATGGAGAGAAAAGAAGAAGAGAAAAGCAGGAGGGGAAGGGGAGGACGGGGGTAAGGCACCACATTACATCTCCCTCCCTGGTTGGCAGTTACACAGACGTTTCCTGAAAGCACAGAGGCCTCCTCTTCATTCCACACACTAATGAACACATGAAGATAGAAGATTCACTCACTCCCGCCCGTGTGTACCAGTTCTAAGTCATTAATACCATGTGATGCACACACATCAATATACAAAGCAGCCAGACCGTGACCCATTGACCCTGACTAAGCCATCTCTGCCATTTTGTGTTAAACTAGACAAAATCTAATCTTTGTTTTTGACACACTGCAGATGACTGGATTGAAAACTCGACATAGCAAAATGTGAAGAGGTGTGATATGAAACTAAACAGGGAGTCAGAGAGAAGCGAGGGAGGGAAAGAGAGAAGGACAGAAACACGAGCGATGGGGTGAAAGTTGTTTGTGTGAGAGAGTTGTCTTTCTCTCCCTCTCTCACACATACAACTCTCCCTCGCTGGTGTTTCTGGTGGCGGGATGGACAGGGTGAGGAGAAAGAGTGAGAGAGAGAGAGAAAGAAAGAGAGTAAAAGAAAGAGATAAAGAGAGATAAAGAGAGTAAAATAAGAGAGAAAAGAGAGAAAGAGAAAGAAAGAGTCAGATTGTTTACTGCTGGGCTGAGGGAGCTTCTGCAGGCAGCTCTTTAAACACCATCAGCCAGTTGAACAGCCCTAGATCACAGCTGAGTTTACATCTTCACTTCAACCACTCCACTCTGCTGCCTGCCCTAACATGACAAGAAAAAAACACAGAGAGAGAAACACGGACAGAGAGAGTGTGCTAGAAAGGGAGTAAGAAGGGAGGGAGGGAAAGGGAGAGTCAGAATCAGAGAGGAAGAGATAGAGAAGAGTTGAGAGAGGTTTGAACATGAAGAAAATATATATTTTTTTAATTTCTCCTTGTTACTTTTGATGTGTTCTACTCACTGTCGCAATGTGGGAGACATTGGCTTGCCATTTCCCGAAAAAGCTCATTGAATGTCAATTCAATTGAGGGAGAGAGAGAGAGTGGTATAGAACCCTGGTATAGAACAGTAACATTATGCCATTATAAAATCGATGGCAGAGTTCCAGTGGAAGTGTGTGTGTGTGTGTGTGTATGTATGTACAGTGGGGAGAACAAGTATTTGATACACTGCCAATTTTGCAGGTTTTCCTACTTACAAAGCATGTAGAGGTCTGTAATTTTTATCATAGGTACACTTCAACTGTGAGAGACGGAATCTAAAACAAAAATCCAGAAAATCACATTGTATGATTTTTAAGTAATTCATTTGCATTTTATTGCATGACATAAGTATTTGATACATCAGAAAAGCAGAACTTAATATTTGGTACAGAAACCTTTGTTTGCAATTACAGAGATCATATGTTTCCTGTAGTTCTTGACCAGGTTTGCACACACTGCAGCAGGGATTTTGGCCCACTCCTCCATACAGACCTTCTCCAAATCCTTCAGGTTTCGGGGCTGTCGCTGGGCAATACGGACTTTCAGCTCCCTCCAAAGATTTTCTATTGGGTTCAGGTCTGGAGACTGGCTAGGCCACTCCAGGACCTTGAGATGCTTCTTACGGAGCCACTCCTTATAGTTGCCCTCGCTGTGTGTTTCGTGTCGTTGTCATGCTGGAAGACCCAGCCACGACCCATCTTCAATGCTCTTACTGAGGGAAGGAGGTTGTTAGCCAAGATCTTGCGATACATGGCCCCATCCATCCTCCCCTCAATACGGTGCAGTCGTCCTGTCCCCTTTGCAGAAAAGCATCCCCAAAGAATGATGTTTCCACCCCCATGCTTCACGGTTGGGATGGTGTTCTTGGGGTTGTACTCATCCTTCTTCTTCCTCCAAACACGGCGAGTGGAGTTTAGACCAAAAAGCTCTATTTTTGTCTCATCAGACGACATGACCTTCTCCCATTCCTCCTCTGGATCATCCAGATGGTCATTGGCAAACTTCAGACGGGCCTGGACATGCGCTGGCTTGAGCAGGGGGACCTTGCGTGCGCTGCAGGATTTTAATCCATGACGGCGTAGTGTGTTACTAATGGTTTTCTTTGAGACTGTGGTCCCAGCTCTCTTCAGGTCATTGACCAGGTCCTGCCGTGTAGTTCTGGGCTGATCCCTCACCTTCCTCATGATCATTGATGCCCCACGAGGTGAGATCTTGCATGGAGCCCCAGACCGAGGGTGATTGACCGTCATCTTGAACTTCTTCCATTTTCTAATAATTGCGCCAACAGTTGTTGCCTTCTCACCAAGCTGCTTGCCTATTGTCCTGTAGCCCATCCCAGCCTTGTGCAGGTCTACAATTTTATCCCTGATGTCCTTACACAGCTCTCTGGTCTTGGCCATTGTGGAGAGGTTGGAGTCTGTTTGATTGAGTGTGTGGTCAGGTGTCTTTTATACAGGTAACGAGTTCAAACAGGTGCAGTTAATACAGGTAATGAGTGGAGAACAGGAGGCTTCTTAAAGAAAAACTAACAGGTCTGTGAGAGCCCGAATTCTTACTAGTTGGTAGGTGATGAAATACTTATGTCATGCAATAAAATGCAAATGAATTACTTAAAAATCATACAATGTGATTTTCTGGATTTTTGTTTTAGATTCCGTCTCTCACAGTTGAAGTGTACCTATGATAAAAATTACAGACCTCTACATGCTTTGTAAGTAGGAAAACCTGCAAAATCGGCAGTGTATCAAATACTTGTTCTCCCCACTGTATGTATGTATGTATGTATGTATGTATGTGTGTGTTTTACGTAACAGGAAGTGATGACATCATGACCATGTGACCTGTTTACCAGGGTCATGTTCGGGAGCAGATAGAAACAACTTGCATAGAGACTGACACGATTCCCTGTCCTACATGGCAGAGAAGCATGTCTGTCCACATGGTATATTTCTATGTGAATGTTCTCTAACATTGCGTCCCATTGAACGTAACCCAGATGAGCAGGAAAACACAATAGTTCTAGGCTACGTCCCAAATGGCGCCCTATTCCCTTTATAGTGCAATACTTTTCACCAGGGCCCATAGGGCTCTGTTCCCTTTCTAATGCAGTACTTTTCACCATGTCCCATAGGGCTCTGTTCCCTTTCTAATGCAGTACTTTTCACCAGGGCCCATAGGGCCCAGTTCTCTTTTTAATGCAGTACTTTTCACCAGGGCCCATAGGGCCCAGTTCCCTTTTTAATGCAGTACTTTTCACCAGGGTCCATAGGGCCCAGTTCCCTTTTTAATGCAGTACTTTTCACCAGGGCCCATAGGGCCCAGTTCCCTTTTTAATGCAGTACTTTTCACCAGGGCCCATAGGGCCCAGTTCCCTTTTTAATGCAGTACTTTTCAAGAGGTCCCATAGGGCTCTGTTCCCTTTCTAATGCAGTACTTTTCACCAGGGCCCATAGGGCCCAGTTCTCTTTTTAATGCAGTACTTTTCACCAGGGCCCATAGGGCCCAGTTCCCTTTTTAATGCAGTACTTTTCACCAGGTCCCATAGGGCTCTGTTCCCTTTCTAATGCAGTACTTTTCACCAGGGCCCATAGGGCTTTTGGTACACATCTCTAGTTTTTGAATAGAGATTCATCCCACAGGGTAGGAAGCCACTGTTAATTAATTGGTTGTAATAATGGTGGTAAACTGGATAAAGTGATGGAGTAAGCCACAGGAAGGAAAGGATGCAGACAGACATGGACTGAAGCCCCTCGAGATTGGTGTTGAACACAGTAGCCTAGCACACACACAGACACACAACTCATGAGTCAACAGGATGCAATTTGCAGGACACCGTCAGAGTCGCTTAACCTTCCACACCCGCAAACATGCTTGTGTTGTGTGTATGTAGCCTATTTACACTAATATTGTATACGCACGTACACATGTTAACATGGATGGGGCACGCACGTTCACACACACGCTCACACACACACACACACACACACACACACACACACACACACACACACACACACACACACACACACACACACACACACACACACACACACACACACACACACACACACACACACACACACACGTGTCCAGGGCAGCAGCAGCCTGAGGACCTTCATTAGTTCCTTTAGCCAGTGTGCTGCTAGGGCCATCTGGTTACATTTGCCTTGTCCATCAGCTAGACTAGCTACTACTTACAGAGGTGCCTGCCCGTCCCCCATCCAACCCTCAGGGACTACTGACTGGTATTACACAAGTACAGCTGCCCATGTGGCCCTCCCTACAGCCAGCATGAGACAGAGAGGCCAAGTCATGGGCATAGAAAGCAGAACTAGAGAAAAGTACCTTCCTCAGTGCAGTTGTGACCTTAACAACCTAGTAGAACACTACTGTGATGGAAAGATGATTGGATTCCAATGAATGGGAATGCCACATATGACTGCAAAATACCACTTTAAGATGTTGCCAATGCCATCATGGCACAGTATAAATGGATTCCAATGAACCACAAAATACTTTTTCAGGACACAGACATCTTGCTCAAAATTGTGCCAAGCACGAGCCTAACTAGATGAAGCGGATAGATAAGTGCATCACTACTGCCTTCCTGAGACTTGGGAGTGCTGTATGCCAAGATCCAGAGATCTAGGCTATTGGGGCGGAATTTCCACTCAAACTACTTTCTGACCCTTTTTTGCTTATTGTAGGCCTACTATTGGATATTCAATGTTGGTCATTGGCTGTAACTTTGTCTGGCGCTATTTTGGGCCAGGTCTCAGCAGCAGGAAGGCAAAAGGCAAATAAAGAAAGTGGCTGGGTATTCTGAGTCAGTGGGACCAAAGACTAATTCTGACTGTTTGAGTCAGAGGTTAGAGGTTACTTTCTGTCTGTCATCCAATAATAGGTTTTATCAGGACGACTTCCAAGACAGAACTGACCTAATTTCCAGTTGCTAATGCAAAAAGAGAGGGAAGAGAGGAAGAGCGGGAGGAGAGAGGGGGAAGAAGTGAGTAACTCATCCACTTTTAACATAGTGAGGTAACCAATTAAACCCTGAGATTATTGAGCTGAGAATATTCTAAGACAGCAGTTCAGACAACTGACACACACAATCTCCACTCCAGCTCTGTCTGACTCTCTCAAGGATCTTATAATATATTACATCTTATATATTCTAAGCATCTTCTTCTCTCCTCTTAACCACTGTGTAATTGAGTCAGAGACAGACAGCGCAAACTTTTCAACATTCCACCAAGAGCACAGGCTAGATTTAGAAGCCATGTTGCTGTGAATAAGTAAGTAGCCAGTGAGAAAGCATGCTCTTCTCTCCCTCTCTCTGTTTCCGTCTGCCTGCCTGTCTGTCAGGTCCTTATGTACAGGGGCTCCAGTAAAATTTAGACTAACCACAGTCATGCCGCCATGGGACACAAGCATGTACCTCCCCTCCCCCTTTCCCCCAAATAAACATGACTATAACGAGATGACAAAAGACACAGAGATTAAGATAATGCATGAGAGGATGGGTGGGGGGGGGGGGGGGGGGGTATGAGGCATGGGGAGGAGAGACATTGGATAGAGGGAGTGGGCACACAAAGCTGAGAGGGGAGAAAAAGCTTGGAGGAGAAGGCGGGAGAGCAAGAGCATTTGGGTGAAAGAGAAGGGGAGACCTTGCGGTAGACAAGAGAGAAATAATGATAGAAAGTGAGAAGGGGAGAGAGAGAGAGAGTGAGCGAGCAAGCATGTGAGTTAGTGAGTGAAAGAGTGCTTGGGGGGAAAGAATGCTTGAAAATGCCTTTCAACCATTGAGACCAGACAGAGATTTTGGTAGACCTCCTTACTTTAGACCCTACACTGCTCTGAGCGCTGATCAAGGCATTTGTTTCTTTGTTCATCCGTCAACTCAGATCTCTACTTGCTGTTCTTGTAACAGCTTTACAAAGTGTACAGACCCTGCTATTTCACCATGTTTTTTGACACAGGCAAATACTCAAGTGTGCATGAAACCTGTACACACAAACCTGTCTCTCTCTCTCTCGCTCTCTAACCCTATTATGCTTCTGGATATTCCACTTGCTCTCTCCATGACAGACTGACCAGGTGAATCCAGGTGAAAGCTATGATCCCTTATTGATGTCACCTGTTAAATCAACATCAATCAGTGTAGATGAAGGGGAGGAGACAGGTTAATAAGGATTTTTAAGCCTTGAGACAATTGAGACATGGATTGTGTATGTGTGCCACTCAGAGGGTGAATGGGCAAGACACAGAAATGTAAGGGCCTTTGAACAGGGTATGGTAGTAGGTGCCAGGGGAACAAGTTTGTGTCAAGAACAGCAACACTTCTAGGTTTTTCACTCTCAACAGTTTCCCGTGTGTATCAAGGATGGTCCACCACCCAAAGGTCATCCAGCCATCTTGACACAACTATGGGAAGCATTGGAGTCAACATGGGCCAGCATCCTTGTGGAACACTTTCAACACCTTGTAGAATCCATGACCTGATGAATTGAGGCTGTTCTGAGGAAAAAAGGGGGCGGGGGGTGCAACTCTATATTAGGAAGGTGTTCCTAATGTCTTGTATACTCAGTGTCACTCATCTAGCCAACTTCCTAGGCAAAAGCAACTATATTTCATTCATAAAAATCGATTAAACCCTAAGAATCGAAAAGTCATGCCCGTAACAAAAAAAACAACTAGAAGACCCTATAAGCCTCAGTAGTACCAGAGGTCTTGCCATGGCCACAGCACGGAAAATAGCAACCCTCTAATCCCAGTTAGATGAGGCCTATTGTTGTCTGTAACTCCCAGCTCAGCCACACAGGAAATGAAAAACCCTGGGTAAATATTAACACACACGTTTGTGTGTGGTCACATTTTCCCTTTATTGCTTCCATACTAAGTGGGGAGAAGGCTTAAGACATTTACGCAATATGCATCCACTATAGCATATAAAGTGCATTCGGAAAGTATTCAGCCACCTTGACTTTTTGCACATTTTGTTACATTACAGCCTTTAAAATGGATTAAATAGTTGTTTTCCCCTCATCAATCTAATCACAATACCCCATAATTACAAAGCAAAAACTGGTTTTTAGAAAGTTTTGCAAATGTACTAAAAATAAAAAATGGAAATATCACATTTACATAAGTATTCAGACCCTTTACTCAGTACTTTGTTGAAGGACCTTTGGCAGCGATTACAGTATCGAGTCTTCTTGGGTATGACACTACAAGGTTGGCACACCTGTATTTGGGGAGTTTCTACCATTCTTCTGTGCAGATCCTCTCAAGCTCTGTCAGGAGTGTCGCTGCACAGCTATTTTCAGGTCTCTCCAGAGATGTTCCATCGGGCTCAAGTCCGGGATCCGGCTGGGCCACTCAATGACATTTAGAGACTTGTCCCGAAGCCACTCCTGCTTTGTTTTGACTGTGTGCTTAGAGTCGTTATCCTGTTGGAAGGTGAACCTTCACCCCAGTATGAGGTCCTGAGCGCTCTGGAGCAGATTTTCATCAAGGATCTCTCTGTACTTTGCTCCGTTCATCTTTCCCTCGATCCTGACTAGTCTCCCAGTCCCTGCTGCTGAAAAACATCCCCACAGCATGATGCTGCTACCACCATGCTTCACAGTAGGGATGGTGTCAGGTTTCCTCCAGATGTGACACTTGGCATTCAGGCCAAAGAGTTCTGTCTTGGTTTCATCAGACCAGAGAATCTTGTTCCTCATTGTCTGAGGGTCCTTTGGGTGCCTTTTAAAAACTCAAAGTGGGCTGTCATGTGCCTTTTACTGAGGAGTGGCTTCCATTTGGCAATTCTACCATAAAGGCCTACTTGCTGGAGTGCTGCGGAGATGGTTGTCCTTCTGGAAGGTTCTCCCATTTCCATTGAGGAACTCTGGAGCTCTGTCAGAGCTCTGTCAGACTGAGCAAAAAACAATTCAACCCATTTTAGAACAAGGCTGCAATGTAACAAAATGTGAAAAATGCTCTGTCAGAGTGACCATAGCGTCCCTGACCAAGGCCCTTCTCCCCCGATTGCTCAGTTTGCCTGGGCGGCCAGTCTTGGTGGTTCCAAACTTTTTCCATTTAAGAATGATGGAGGGCACTGTGTTCTTGGGGACCTTCAATGCTGCAGAAATGTTTTGGTACCCTTCCCCAGATCTGTTCCTCGACACAATCCTGTCTCGGAGCTCTATGGACAATTCCATCGACCTCATGGCTTGGTTTTTGCACTGACATGCACTGTCAACTCTGAGACCTTACATGGACAGGTGTGTGCCTTTCCAAATCATGAATACTTATGTAAATAAGGTATTTCTGTTTTTCTTTTTTATACATTTTCAACATTTTCTAAAAACCTGTTTTCACTTTGTCATTATGGTGTATTGTGTGTAGATTGATGAGGAAAAAAACGATTTATTAAATTTTACAATAAGGCTGTAACGTAACAAAATGTGGAAAAAGGGAAGGGGTCTGAATACTTTCCGAATGCACTGTACATTACAGTACATGCAGAGGTTTCAGCTGGAATGGTAACGGAGATGACCAATAAGCTCAACACCGTAACATTTGCTCAGTCCACTGCTTTTGCATTTAGTTCAAAGGCTGCATGTCCTTTCTAACGGACAATCCACTTCACCTCCTTTGCTAATGAGCTCTAGCACTACAGTAGCGAGCTCTATGTAAACTGAGAGAACTATTTCTGACTTGCAAGCAATCTCCTGATATACCTAGAGCTTGCTATGAAGGGATAGCATGTCTTGCTTCTATCTGGTTACTAGAACATCAAATCCTCTACGTGTCTTTGCTATGTTGCCCAAGGTATTCCACATGAGAGAATTTCACCCTATCAAGACACCCTGCTACTATCTGTAGTTATTTGGCTTAAATTATACATTAAATGTATTGTAAGCAGGTCATTGCACAGTGCAATACAAATTCTTAGTCCACAAATTAATAAAGTATAAAAAAATGGGATGAACTCCATAAAAACAGGTGACCTTGTTACCCTTTTATATTTTAAACCATCCATACACTAATACATGAGTGTAACATATGACTCTAATCTCTACCTCAATTCATGTCAACAGACCAGTGCTTTCTCTGAACAACTGACAAAGTGCATATATCATGACAATCTGTATAGCTCAGATGACCAGAAGCGGTAGGTCCACAGATATTGTTAGGACAGCTGGCCATTTCCCGAACACTCTGTTGCTTCTGTGTCCTCTCAAACAGAATCGTCTAGACACACACAACAGACACGCGTTCGAAGTACGCTTCCACCGCTTTCAACTACCTAGCTCTTACCATACTTCTCAGATTTGCTGTACCGCAGTACTCTATATACACAGTACTCAATACTCTGTACACAGTACTACTCAAAACTCTATACACAGTACTACTTAATACTCTGTACACAGTACTCCTCAATACTCTCAATAGTCAATACTCTCTTCTAGTCACGTCTGCCACTTGAAAAACTATAATAGATAAGGTTTCAACAAATCATAGTGCAAACACAGTACACAAACACAGTACACAAACACAGTACACAAGATGGGAAGATTCAAACAGTATAATCTTTCCATTCAGTGCCCATTATAAACTCCAGACTACTCTATTTCCTCAATATCATGACTGAACCATGGAGCGCGTTTTACCTTTCAGCAAGCTGCTTCAGTTCCCTCTTATCTCTCTCTCTGTCACAGAAGAGCCTTCTCTGTAGAGAGAGAGAACATTATACAGTGCCTCTCTCGCTCTCTAACAGTAACACACGCTGCCGCTGTGCAGGCATACGACACAGTAATATTTTCCCTCCCTCTCTTTCCCTCACTTCCTTTCTCTCTCTCACACACATACAAATCCAATGTGCCAGCACACACACACCCCCATGGGCACAACTGCGGAGTCAAAGGGCTCTGGTTACTGATGCCCTATTCCCTCCCTTGGGGTGAGATACTGATAGAGGGAGGAAGGGAGAGGAAGAGACGCTGATAGATGGAGGGAGGGAGGGAGGGAGGGAGGGAGGGAGGGAGGGAGGGAAAGATAATAAGAGGCAGAGTGGATAAGAGGGGGAGAGGGAGTGGGCAGAGATATAGTGTTAACACGAGAGAGAGAGAGAGAGAGAGAGAGAGAGAGAGAGAGAGAGAAAGATAGAGAGTAGATGAAGAGAGAGGGGAGATAAACGAAGAGGGAGAGGAAAAGAAGAAGGAAAAAATATTGAAAGAGTCAGAGAGAATAGGAGAGAGGACATGGGAGAGAGAGACTAAACAGAAATGTTATGAAGAAAGCAAAGATGAGAGGGAAAGAAAGAGGAGAGGACTGTAATAGACAGGCAAACTGATCAAATAATCATCCAACTTGTATGATCAAATAACTGTGTATCACATTAGTAGGGTAACACTGCATTTCACAGCCAAAACAATTTAACAGAAACATTTAATAAAGCAAAAAAAATATTGGAGATAAATACATAGTCATAGGACATGAAGTAAAAGAGATCTGGAGAGAGAGAAACAGAGAGATGTAGGGAGAATGGAAAAGATATTGACAGGAACAGAGAACAATGGGGGGAGAGAGAAAGAGAGAAGAAAGATAGCATGCTGTGAAGCTTTTAAACAACATTTGTAGCCTTGTCTCAGCTCAAATCAAACCAAATTGTATTGGTCACATACACATGGTTAGCAGATGTTATTGCGAGTGTAGCGAAATGCTTGTGCTTCTAGTTCCGATAGTGCAGTAATATCTAACAAGTAATCTAACAATTCCACAACAACTACCTAATACACGCAAATCTAAAGGGTGGAATAAGACTATATACATATAAATATACGGAAGAGCGATGGCCGAGCGGCATAGGCACGATGCAATAGATGGTATAAAAGACAGTATATAAATATGGGGTGAGTAATGCAAGATATGTAAACATTATTAAAGTGGCATTATTAAAGTGACAAGTGATCTATTTATTAAAGTGGCCAAGGATTTCAAGTCTGTATGTACTGTAGGCAGCAGCCTCTCTGTGTTAGTGATGGCTGTTTAACAGTCTGATGGCCTTGAGATAGAAGCTGTTTTTCAGTCTCTCGGTCCCAGCTTTGATGCACCTGTACTGACCTCGCCTTCTGGATGATAGCGGGGTGAACAGGCAGTGGCTCGGGTGGTTGTTATCCTTGATGATCTTTTTGGCCTTCCTGTGACAACGGGTGCTGTAGGTGTCCTGGAGGGCAGGTAGTTTACCTCCGGTGATGCGTTTTGCAGACCGCACCACCCTCTGGAGAGCCCTGCAGTTGTGGGTGGTGCAGTTGCCGTACCAGGTGGTGATACAGCCCGACAGGATGTTCTCAATTGTGCATCTGTAAAAGTTCGTGAGGATTTTAGGTGACAAGCCAAATTTCTTCAGCCTCCTGAGGTTGAAGAGGTGCTGTTGCGCCTTCTTCACCACGCTGTCTGTGTGGGTGGACCATTTCAGTTTGTCTGTGATCTGTACGCCGAGGAACTTTAAACTTTCCACCTTGTCTATTGCTGTCCTGTCGATGTGGATAGGGGGGTGCGCCCTCTGAAGTCCACAATCATCTCCTTTGTTTTGTTGACATTGAGTGTGAGGTTGTTTTCCTGACACTACACTCCAAGTGCCCTCACCTCCTCCCTATAGGCTGTCTCGTTGTTGTTGGGGATCAAGCCTACTACTGTTGTGTCGTTTGCAAACTTGATTGAGTTGCAGGCGTGCATGGTCACGCAGTCATGGGTGAACAGGGAGTACAGGAGAGGGCTGAGAACGCACCCTTGTGGGGCCCCAGTGTTGAGGATCAGCAAAGTGGAGATGTTGTTTCCTACCTTCCCCACCTGGGTGCGGCCCGTCAGGAGGTCCAGGACCCAATTGCACAGGGCGGGGTTGAGACCCAGGGCCTCAAGCTTAATGATGAACTTGGAGGGTACTATGGTGTTGAATACTGAGCTGTAGTCAATGAACAGCATTCTTACATAGGTATTCCTCTTGTCCAGGTGGGTTAGGGCAGTGTGCAGTGTTATGGCGATTGCATCGTCTGTGGACCTATTGGAGCGGTAAGCAAATTGGAGTGGGTCTAGGGTGGCAGGTAAGGTGGAGGTGATGTGATCCTTGACTAGTCTCTCAAAGCACTTCATAATGACAGAAGTGAGTGCTACGGGGCGATAGTCATTTAGTTCAGTTACCTTTGCCTACTTGGGTACAGGAACAATGGTGGCCCTCTTGAAGCATGTGGGGACAGCAGACTGAGATTGGGAGCGATTGAATATGTCCGCCAGCTGGTCTGCGCATGCTCAGAGGACGCAGCTAGGGATGCCGTCTGTGCTAGCAGCCTTGCGAGGGTTAACACGTTTAAATGTCTTACTCACGTCGGCCACGGAGAAGGAGAGGGGGGCCTGCAGTCCTCGGTTAGTGGGCCGCGTCGGTGGCACTGTATTATGCTCAAAGCGGGTAAAGAAGATGTTTAGTTTGTCTGGAAGCAAGACGTGTCTTTTTCAGATTGATCATTACTCTGTGTGATGCACACTCCACTCCACTCCACTCCTCTCCTCTCCTCTCCTCTCCTCTCCTCTCCTCACAAGCCTTTCTGCCCTACAGTTGTTTTTGGTCATGTTATCGTTACTATAATACCACAGAAGAGGAGTACCAAAATATATAATCAAATCGTATGTGTCATCTGCCAAATACAACAGATGTAGACCATACCATGAAATGCTTACTTACAAGCCCTTAACCAACAATGCAGTTCAAGAAATAGAGATCCGAAAATATTTACTAAATAAACTAAAGTAAAAAATAAAATAAAAAGTAACACAATAAAATAACAATAATGAGGCTATATACAGGGGGTACAGGTTAGTGGAGGTAATTTGTACATGTAGGTAGGGGTGAAGTGACTATGCATAGATAATAAACAGTGAGTAGCAGCAGTGTAAAAACAGAGGGGAGGCGGGAACCAATGTAAATAGTCCGGGTGGCCATTTCATTAATTGTTCAGCAGTCTTATGGCTTGGGGGTAGAAGCTGTTAAGGAGCCTTTTGGACCTAGACTTGGTGCTCCGGTACCGCTTGCCGTGCGGTAGCAGAGAGAACAGTCCATGACTTGAGTGACTGGAGTCTTCAACATTTTTTTCAGCCTTCCTCTGACACCGGCTAGTACAGTGGCTTGTGAAAGTATTCACCCCCCTTGGCATTTTTTCTATTTTGTTGCCTTACAACCTGTAATTAAAATAGATTTTTGGTGGGTTTGAATCATTTGATTTACACAATATGCCTTCCACTTTGAAGATGCTAAAATGTTTTTATTGTGAAACAAACAAGAAATAAGACAAAAAAACAGAAAACTTGAGCATGCATAACTATACACCCCCCAGAGTTTTGGTAGGAGGCCCTCTCTTGGCAGGTTTGTTGTGTTGCCATATTCTTTCCATTTTCTTATAATGAATTTAATAGTGCTCCGTGGGATGTTCAAAGTTACTGATATTTTTTTATTACTCAACCCTGATCTGTACTTCTCCACAATTTTGTCCCTGACCTGTTTGGAGAGCTCCTTGGTCTTCATGGTGCCGCTTGCTTGGTGGTGTTGCAGACTCTGGGGCCTTTCAGAACAGATGTATATATACTGAGATCATGTGACACTTAGATTGCACACAGGTGGACTTTAACTAATTATGTGACTTCTGAAGGTAATTGGTTGCACCAGATCTTATTTAGGGGCTTCATAGCAAAGGGGGTGAATATATATTTTCTATTTATTTTGTACATTTTTGAAACAAGTTATTTTTTCATTTCACTTCACCAATTTGGAATATCTTGTGTATGTCCATTACATGAAATCCCCAAAAATCCATTTAAATTACAGGTTGTAATGCAACAAATAGGAAAAACACCAAGGGGGATGAATACTTTGCAAGGCACTGTATAAAGGTCCTGGATGGCAGGAAGCTTGGCCCCAGTGATGTACTGGGCCGTACGCACTATCCTCTGCAGCACCATACGGTCGGATGCTGAGCAGCTGCCATACCAGCTCTCGATGGTGCAGCTGTAGAACTTTGTGAGGATCTGGGGACCCATGCCAAATATTTTAAGTCTCCTGCGAGGGAAAAGGTGTTGTTGTACCCTCTTCACAACTGTCTTGGTGTGTTTGGACCATGATAGTTTATTGGTGATGTGGACACCAAGGAACTTGAAACTCTTTTAAATGCACGGTGCGTTAGACACTTTAGCTGATGCCAAGTCACACAACATTATGTTTCGGAGTGTGTGTGTGTTAGTGGAGGAGAACACCATTATATGTGAGTGTGTGTGTGTGTGTGTGTGTGTGTGTGTGTGTGTGTGTGTCTGAATGTGTGTGTGTGTGACAAATACAAGATCACAAACCAAGGATTTGATGCTGTACTGCTTCCTTTGCAGGAGTGCTATAGCTCTCGAACAACAAAGTGTGTGTGTGTGTGTGTGTATACACACACAAGTTGTATCCTTAAAGAGAGGAAGCCGGTAGTAATTTCCCCTTTCTGTAGTTTTGTGTCCTATCTCTAACCCTAACTGACTAACTCTAACCGACTAACCATAACCGACCAACCATAACCCTGACTGACTAACTCCAACTGACTGACTCTAACCCTGACTAACGCTAACCCTGACTAACGCTAACCCTGACTAACGCTAACCCTGACTAACGCTAACCCTGAACCTGACTGACCCTAAACCTGACTAACCCTAACCCTGACTGACTAACCCTAACCCTGAATGACTAACCCTAAACCTGACTGACTAACCCTAAACCTGACTGACTAACCCTAAACCTGACTGACTAACCCTAAACCTGACTGACTAACCCTAAACCTGACTGAGTAACCTTTTGGTGTTGGGTTAATATTCCCCTAACCTAACCCTGACTGATTTTACTGAACCGTTGTAACTTGTGCCGACTAACCCTGACCGTTGTAACTTGTGCCGACTAACCCTGACCGTTGTAACTTGTGCCGACTAACCCTGACCGTTGTAACTTGTGCCGACTAACCCTGACCGTTGTAACTTGTGTATTAAACTTGCACTCAGTCGATTAAATCCTCAAGAAATGCGACAAGAGGAACGCGCGCGCGTATATTGTGATTTGTTTAAGAATTTATGGGTTACTACATGATTCCATATGTGTTATTTCATAGTTTTGATGTCTTCACTATTATTCTACAATGGAGAAAATAGTCAAAACAAAGAAAAACCCTTGAATGAGTAGGTGTGTCCACACTTTTGACCAGTACTGTATATATCAACGAATTGGCGAGGGCACTAGAATAGTCTGCAGTACCCGGCCTCACCCTACTAGAATCTGAAGTCAAATGTCTACTGTTTGCTGATGATCTGGTGCTTCTGTCCCCAACCAAGGAGGGCCTACAGCAGCACCTAGATCTTCTGCACAGATTCTGTCAGACCTGGGCCCTGACAGTAAATCTCAGTAAGATAAAAATACTGGTGTCCAAAAAAGGTCCAGGACCAGAAATACAATCAACAATTCTCAGAATGGGACAAATTGAGACTCTGCATGCAGAATTCTGCAAAAATATCCTCTGTGTACAACATCAAATAATGCAGGCAGAGCAGAATTAGGCCGATACCCGCTAATGATCAAAATCCAGAAAAGAGACGTTCAATTCTACAACCACCTAAAAGGAAGCGATTCCCAAACCTTCCATAACAAAGCCATCACCTACAGAGAAATTAACCTGGAGAAGAGCCCCCTAAACAAGCTGGTCCTGGGGCTCTGTTCACAAACACAAACAGACACCACAGAGCCCCAGGACAGCAACACAATTAGACCCAACCAAATCATGAGAAAACAAAAAGATAATTACTTGACACATTGGAAAAAACACAGAGCAAACTAGAATGCTATTTGGCCTTGCTATTGAGAAAGGCCGCCAAAAGCAGACCTAACTCTCAAGAGAAGACAGGCTATGTGCACAGTGCCCACAAAATGAGGTGGAAACTGAGCTGCACTTCCTAACCTCCTGCCAAATGTATAACCATATTAGAGACACATATTTCTCTCAGATTACAGACCCACAAAGAATTAGAAAACAAATCCAATTTTGATAAACTCCCATATCTATTGGGTGAAATACCACAGTGTGCCATCACTGCTGCAAGATTTGTGACCTGTTGCCACAAGTAAAGGGCAACCAGTGAAGAACAAACTGCAACCTATATAAATGCAACCTATATTTATGTTTATTTATTTTCCCTTTTGTAATTTAACTATTTGCACATCATTACATAACAGTATATAGACATAATGACATTTGAAATGTCTTAATTATTTTGGAACTTTTGTGAGTGTAATGTTTACTGTTATTTTTATGAATTTTTTTCCCCTTTTGTTATCTATTTCACTTGCTATGGCAATGTAAACATATGTTTCCCATGCCAATAAAGCCCCTTAAATTGAAATAGAGTGAGTGAGTGAGTGAGTGAGTGAGAGAGAGAGAGTGTGAGAGAGAGAGAGAGAGTGAGTGAGAGAGAGTGTGAGAGTGAGTGAGTGAGTGAGTGAGTGAGTGAGTGAGTGAGTGAGTGAGTGAGTGAGTGAGTGAGTGAGTGAGTGAGTGAGTGAGTGAGTGAGTGAGTGAGAGAGAGAGAGAGAGAGAGAGAGAGAGAGAGAGAGAAAGACAAGAGGCCTCTTCTCCTATTTTCCTCAGAACAGGATGTTTACACAGCTGCCTAGAGTGGCACCATCCCTTTCAGTGGAAATCTATGGAAGACAGTGGGCACCAGGCGGGCACAACCAACAGTTGCCTCCGCAGACCGCCAACTTCAATGATTAAATCTAGGACATTTACATTACATTTACGTCATTTAACAGACGCTCTTATCCAGAGCGACTTACAAATTGGTGCATTCACCTTATGATATCCAGTGGAACAACCACTTTACAATAGTACATCTAGATTTTTTTTGGGGGGGTGGGAGGGATTACTTTATCCTATCCCAGGTATTCCTTAAAGAGGTAGGGTTTCAGGTGTCTCCGGAAGGTGGTGATTGACTCCGCTGTCCTGGCGTCGTGAGGGAGCTTGTTCCACCATTGGGGTGCCAGAGCAGCGAACAGTTTTAACTGGGCTGAGCGGGAACTGTGCTTCCGCAGAGGTAGGGAGGCGAGCAGGCCAGAGGTGGATGAACGCAGTGCCCTTCTTTGGGTGTAGGGACTGATCAGAGCCTGAAGGTAGGGAGGTGCCGTTCCCCTCACAGCTCCGTAGGCAAGCACCATGGTCTTGTAGCAGATGCGAGCTTCAACTGGAAGCCAGTGGAGTGTGCGGAGGAGCGGGGTGACGTGAGAGAACTTGGGAAGGTTGAACACCAGACGGGCTGCGGCATTCTGGATGAGTTGTAGGGGTTTAATGGCACAGGCAGGGAGCGCCGCCAACAGCGAGTTGCAGTAATCCAGAAGGGAGATGACAAGTGCCTGGATTAGGACCTGCGCCGCTTCCTGAGTAAGGCAGGGTCGTACTCTGCGAATGTTGTAGAGCATGAACCTACAGGATCGGGTCACCGCCTTGATGTTAGCGGAGAATGACAGGGTGTTGTCCAGGGTCACGCCAAGGCTCTTAGCACTCTGGGAGGAGGACACAATGGAGTTGTCAACCGTGATGGCGAAATCATGGAACGGGCAGTCCTTCCCCGGGAGGAAGAGCAGCTCTCTTGCCGAGGTTCAGCTTGAGGTGGTGATCCGTCATCCACACTGATATGTCTGCCAGACATGCAGAGATGTGATTTGCCACCTGGTTATCAGAAGGGGGAAAGGAGAAGATTAATTGTGTGTCGTCTGCGTAGCAATGATAGGAGAGACCATGTGAGGATATGACAGAGCCAAGTGACTTGGTGTATAGCGAGAACAGGAGAGGGCCTAGAACTGAGCCCTGGGGGACACCAGTGGTGGGAGCACGTGGTGCGGAGACGGATTCTGCCACGCCACCTGGTAGGAGCGACCTGTCAGGTAGGACGCAATCCAAGAGTGAGCCGCGCCTGAGATGCCCAACTCGGAGAGGGTGGAGAGGAGGATCTGATGTTTCACAGTATCAAAGGCAGCAGATAGGTCTAGAAGGATGAGAGCAGATGAGAGAGAGTTAGCTTTAGCAGTGCGGAGAGCCTCCGTGACACAGAGAAGAGCAGTCTCAGTTGAATGACCAGTCTTGAAACCTGACTGATTTGGATCAAGAAGGTCATTCTGAGAGAGATAGCAAGAGAGCTGGCCAAGGACGGCATGCTCAAGTGTTTTGGAGAGAAAAGAAAGAAGGGATGCTGGTCTGTAGTTGTTGACATCGGAGGGATCGAGTGTAGGTTTTTTGAGAAGGGGTGCAACTCTCGCTCTCTTGAAGACGGAAGGGACGTAGCCAGCGGTCAAGGATGAGTTGATGAGCGAGGTGAGGTAAGGGAGAAGGTCTCCGGAAATGGTCTGGAGAAGAGAGGAGGGGATAGGTTCAAGCGGGCAGGTTGTTGGGCGGCCGGCCGTCACAAGTCGCAAGATTTCATCTGGAGAGAGAGGGGAGAAAGAGGTCAAAGCATAGGGTAGGGCAATGTGAGCAGGACCAGCGGTGTCGTTTGACTTAACAAACGAGGATCGGATGTCGTCAACCTTCAAGTCATCCGCAGAGAGGGAGGAGGGGGAGGAGGATTCAGGAGGGAGGAGAAGGTGGCAAAGAGCTTCCTAGGGTTAGAGGCAGATGCTTGGAATTTAGAGTGGTAGAAAGTGGCTTTAGCAGCAGAAATAGGAAGAAAATGTAGAGAGGAGGGAGTGAAAAGATGCCAGGTCCGCAGGGAGGCTAGTTTTCCTCCATTTCCGCTCGGCTGCCCGGAGCCCTGTTCTGTGAGCTCGCAATGAGTCGTCAAGCCACGGAGCAGGAGGGGAGGACCGAGCCGGCTGGGAGGATAGGGGACATAGAGAGTCAAAGGACGCAGAAAGGGAGGAGAGGAGGGTTGAGGAGGCAGAATCAGGAGAGTGGTTGGAGAAGGATTGAGCAGAGGGAAGAGATGATAGGATGGAAGAGGAGAGAGTAGCACGAGAGAGAGAGCGAAGGTTGCGACGGCGCAATACCATCTGAGTAGGGGCAGAGTGAGAAGTCTTGGAGGAGAGCGAGAGGGAAAAGGATACAAGGTAGTGGTCGGAGACTTGGAGGGGAGTTGCAGTGAGATTAGTAGAAGAACAGCATCTAGTAAAGATGAGGCCAAGCGTATTGCCTGCCTTGTGAGTAGAGGGGGACGGTGAGAGGGTGAGGTCAAAAGAGGAGAGGAGTGGAAAGAAGGAGGCAGAGAGAAATGAGTCAAAGGTAGATGTAGGGAGGTTAAAGTCACCCAGAATTGTGAGGAGTGAGCCATCCTCAGGAAAGGAACTTATCAAGGCGTCAAGCTCATTGATGAACTCTCCAAGGGAACCTGGAGGGCGATAAATGATAAGGATGTTAAGCTTGAATGGGCTAGTGACTGTGACAGCATGGAATTCAAAGGAGGAGATAGACAGATGGGTCAGGGGAGAAAGAGAGAATGTCCACTTGGGAGAGATGAGGATTCCAGTGCCACCACCCCGCTGACCAGATGCTCTCGGGGTATGCGAGAACACGTGGTCAGACGAGGAAAGAGCAGGAGGAGTAGCAGTGTTTTCTGTGGTAATCCATGTTTCCGTCAGCGCCAAGAAGTCAAGGGACTGGAGGGTAGCATAGGCTAAGATGAACTCTGCCTTGTTGGCCGCAGACTGGCAGTTCCAGAGGCTGTCGGAGACCTGGAACTCCACGTGGGTCGTTCGCGCTGGGACACTATAAACAAAGAAAGGTCAAATCTAGAACAACAAATGGCATATCGGAACCCAGTGATGCTTGTGGCTAAAGCCAGGGCTAGTCGTGGCTCGCTTGAAACATGGCTTTGCCTATTTGTGGGTCACAATATAACTTGAAAGGTTTCTATGCGAGTCAAATCACAAGAAGTTTGGGAGCCGAAGAGGACAGGGGAGGGGAGGGGAGGAGGGCCGCACGGGTGCACACAGACAGACACACGCACACACACCTAAACAGTCTCTGTTAGGGTGTAGCTCTATAATATCTACATCCTCTCCTGCATCATAGTCCTTTATGCTTCCATACACTCAGCTTATTTTGGGCAAAAAGCAAGGTATGACAAATGTCTGAGAACGTTGCGGCAACGCCTTCCTAAAGCAGTAGCATCTGACTGCATGTGAACTACATGAGCTCATTAATCTATCCTTGAGCGAGAAGGGAAGAGGAGGAGATGAGGAGAGTGTAGTCTGGGTCAACAACTTACACCAACTCCAGCGAAAAACACAGGGGTTTCTCTTCTGACTAAATGGCTGGTGCATTTCTCTGGACTGAAAGAGCATTTCTGAAGTTAGCGTTTTTCCGTCTACCTCAAGAACAGAAGGGGTATTGAACTAGGCACCCAAAACACCACCCCACAGTCTCTCTAACTCCCTCAGACACGCCCTCGCAAACACCTTAATTTATTCACTTTCTCCATCACAAGGCACATCTCTCCGTTGACCGCCCCTCCCTCCCTCCATCCATCCTAAATTCTGAGAGGACGCACAATCACACTATGTAGCTTTGCCGTGATTTAAATCGATTGCATGTTGAGTAAAGACTGTAAAAGCTTAATAGACCATTAACGGGTCTTAGTGCGTAATGTACGCTTAAGACATTATTTATATGTCGTGTGTGTGTGTGTGCATTCAATCAGGATGAATAGAGTTCATGTAGACCACTGATGATGCCCCTGGCATGCTTTTAACATGTCTAGCTGAAGCATGATCAATAGCATAGTGGCAATCCTATTGACATTCAGATTGCCAGAGCAAAGTGTGAAAATAGACACGAGAGCATTTATTCAATGATTGATTGATATGTGTCCAGACTGGTCTAGTCGTGGTCCCATCGCACATTCACTAAAGTGCTACTGACTGGGACTGGATGCATCAGAATGTATGTATGGATCCACGCGCCCGCCGGCAGGTCGCCTATCTCTGTCTGTCTCGGTCTCTCTCCCTCACGTTCGATACTATGCTTACATTTTCTATTAGATCAGGCTGTTATATAAAACTCATTAGTGTGCTCTTCTGGAATCAATTTGAGTTAAGCAATTCTGTGTACAAACTCCAGTGTTCTAAAAGAATAGTCAAATGATAAGGGAAATTATCTGATGAATCTGGAAAAAGATTTGGGTGGTGGACACAACGTGAACTCGCCTACACCCCTGGCAAAGACAAGTGACTTAACTTGTTTAATTTGTAAGTAATGCTTTCCATCCATGGAAAATTAGACATCTTACTTAAGATATGTGGGAAGCATCCAGAAATGAACTGACTCAAACTCAACTGTAAAAGTGGATAGAAAGTTCAGTAAAAATTGAATGATACAAGTTTCACAAGTATTCTACAAGTAATATTGTAGTGTAATATGAGATGCTATACTAGCCTATCCCTTACAAAAAAAGATTGCCGTTTTTAAACTGCAGTCCAGTGTGGTGTTTTGGACACAGTAACTGCAGAATAACTGCAGTTGAGCTGTAGTTAAACGGCACTGTAACTGCAGTTACTCTGCAAAATTACTGCAGTTAAAAAAAACGTATTTTGGACGCAGTATTTGCAGCATACTAGTTATATTGCCAGGTCACAATTGTAAATGAGAACTTGTTCTCAACTTGCCTACCTGGTTAATTAAATAAAGGTGAAATAAAAAATACAAATAAAATAAATATTGCACTCTAACGCCAGTGTGTTGCAGTTATACTGCACTCTGACTGCAATATTTTTTCGTAAAGTTATATATAGTTTAGTATAGTATAAATGCTGTTGAATGGAGTCAACGTATTGGCAGGGCAGTTTCGGTAAGAGTACAATAATTTGGCAAACTGGTAGAAATTGAAGTCATTCACTTTTGCAAGCAGATAATAAGCAATGAAAAAATGACAGAAGTAGGCTAACGTTACAGACCAATAAGTTCGCCATAAATATCTAACAGATTTTTTTTACCATAGTGACGTGTGTGAGCAGCAGACTACACAAAATGTTTTTCAATTAAATTGTCGATATATTGATGAATAAGGGTATGTTAGGCTATGATAAATATGAATACACTACAAATCCTCTTACCTTACTCATCTCGGGGTTTGGTCCTCTTTTAAAACCTGTTTACATTGTTCATGTATCATTAATGACGTCCATACAGCTTAGCATATATCATTGCTAACATTATGTCGCTCTTCTCGATTGTGCGCTCTTTCAGATCTATTGCCGACATAGGGAGTAAGGTCAACAACAAAGCAGATACGCACAAATCTATTGGCCATGTCAAACTAAGGGTTAATTGTCTGATTGATTCTGATATGTACACTACCGTTCAAAGGTTTATGGTAACTTAGAAATGTCCTTGTTTTTGAAAGAAAATCACATTTGTTGTCCATTAGTATAACATCAAATTGATCAGAAATACAGTGTAGACATTGTTAATGTTGTAAATGACTATTGTAGCTGGAAACGGCTGATTTTTTAAATGGAATATCTACATAGGCGTACAGAGGCCCATTATCAGCAACCATCACTCCTGTGTTCCAATGGCACGTTGTGTAAGCTAATCCAAGTTTATCATTTTAAAAGGCTAATTGATCATTAGAAAACCCTTTTGCAATTATGTTAGCACAGCTGAAAACTGTTGTGCTGATTAAATAAGCAATAAAACTGGCCTTTAGACGAGTTGAGTATCTGGAGCATCAGCATTTGTGGGTTTGATTACAGGCTCAAAATGGCCAGAAACAAAGACCTTTCTTCTGAAACTCATCAGTCTATTCTTGTTCTGAGAAATGAAGGCCATGCGATAAATTGCCAAGAAACTGAAGATCTCGTACAACGCTGTGTACTACTCCCTTCACAGAACAGCGCAAACGGTCTCTAACTAGAATAGAAAGAGGAGTGGAAGGCCTGGGTGCACAACTGAGCAAGAGGACAAGTACATTAGAGTGTCTAGTTTGAGAAACGGACACCTCACAAGTCCTCAACTGGCAGCTTCATTAAATAGTACCCACAAAAAACAATGTGAATAATATTACCACATTAATTTGGCAAAAATAAAAACATTTACAATAGGATAAATTGTGCACACTGTATTCCCATTTTTGCCTGTTATGTCACTGTCCCTCACAAGCCTACAATGAGAGCAATTATAAAATAGCAGCACCTATCGGCGAAAAAGGAGAAGAGCAGCTCAGTCTCAGCCACATTGCAGCAGACATTCAGTACCAAACCACTTTGGAATGCTTCTTTCTATCTCAAGGGATTTAAACTTTTCAAAAACCTTGATTGTTTTCACTATTTGCCTCTCCTGCTCTGGCCAGGCAGCATCGCATCAGTGGAAACCAGGTGGAATCCTGACCTGTTCACCGGACGTGCTTGTTGCACCCTCGACAACTACTATGATTATTATTATTTGACCATGCTGGTCATTTATGAACATTTTAACATCTTGACCATGTTCTGTTATAATATCCACCCTGCACAGCCGGAAGAGGACTGGCCACCCCTCATAGCCTGGTTCCTCTCTAGGTTTCTTCCTAGGTTTTTGGCCTTTCTAGGGAGTTTTTCCTAGGGAGTTTTTCCTAGCCACCGTGCTTCTTTCACATGCTTTGCTTGCTGTTTGGGGTTTTAGGCTGGGTTTCTGTACAGCACTTTGAGAATATCAGCTGATGTACGAAGGGCTATATAAAAATACATTTGATTTGAGTAATCAAAAAAAGTATTTAACAAATCAAAATAGATTTTAGATTCTTCAAAGTAGCCAACTTTTGCCTTGATGACAGCTTTGCACACTCTTGGCATTCTCTCAACCAGCTTCACCCTGAATGCTTATACAACAGTCTTGGAGTTCCCACATGCTGGGCACTTGTTGGCTGCTTTTCCTTCACTCCAACTCATCCCAAACCATCTCAATTGGGTTGAGGTTGGGTGATTGTGAAGGCCAGGTAATTTGATGCAGTACTCCATCACTCTCCTTCTTGGTCAAATAGCCCTTACACAGCCTGGAGGTGTGTTGGGTCATTGTCCTGTTGAAAAACAAATGATAGTCTCACTAAGCCCAAATCAGATGAGATGGTGTATCGCTGCAGAATGGTGTGGTAGCCATGCTAGTTAAGTGTGCCTTGAATTAAATAAATACATCACAGTGTCACCAGCAAAGCACCCCCACACCCCCTCCTCCATGCTTCATGGTGGGAACCACACATGCGGAGATCATCCGTTCACTTACTCTGCGTCTTACAAGGACACGGCGGTTGGAACCAAAAATCTCAAATTTGGACTCATCAGACCAATTCCACCAGTCTAATGTCCATTGCTTGTGTTTCTCGTCAGAAGCAAGTCTCTTCTTCCTATTGGTGTCCTTTAGTAGTGATTTCCTTGCAGCAATTCGACCATGAAGGTCGGATTCAGGCAGTCTCCGCCGAACAGTTGATGTTGAGATGTGTCTGTTACTTGAGCTCTGTGAAGCATTTATTTGGGCTGCTATTTCTGAGACTGGTAACTCTAATGAACTTATCCTCTGCAGCACAGGCAACTCTGGGTCTTCCTTTCCTTTGGCGGTCCTCATGAGAGCCAGTTTTATCATAGAGCTTGATATTTTTTGTGACTGCACTTGAACAAACTTTCAAAGTCCGTACTGACTGACCTTCATGTCTTAAAGTAATGATCGACTGTCGTTTCTTTGTTTGTTTTTTTAGCTATTCTTGCCATAATATGGACTTGGTCTTTTACCAAATAGGGCTATATTCTGAACACCACCCCTACCTTGTCACAACACAACTGACTGAGCCAAATGCATTAAGGAGGAAAGAAATTCCACAAATTAACTTTTAACAAGGCACACCTGTTAATTGAAAGGCATTCCAGGTGACAACCTTATGAAGCTGGTTTAGAGAATGCCAAGAGTGTGCAAAGCTGTCATCAAGGCAAAGGGTGGCTACTTTGAAGAATCTCAAATATAAAACATATTTTAAAATATATTTGATTAACACTTTTTGGATTACAACATGATTCCATGTGTCATTTCATAGTTTTGATGAAGTCAATAGTCAAAATAAAGAAAAACTCTAGAATGAGTAGGTGTCCCCAAACTTTTGACTGGTACCATATACAATTATCTGTAAGGTCCGTCAGCCGAGCAGTGAATTTCAAACTGATTCAACCACAAAGACGAGGCAGGTTGTCCAATGCCTCACAAAGTTTGAATACATCTTTAAGCATGGTGAAGTTTTTAGGCAATATACCCAGTGACTACATGAGTCCTTCTTAACTCAGTTGCCGGAGAGGAAGGAAACCGATCAGGGATTTTACCAAGAAGCCAATGGTGACTTTAAAACAGTTCAATGGCTGTGATAGGATAAAACTGAAGACGGATCAACAACATTACTAACCTAAATGACAGAGTCAAAAGAAGGAAGCCTGTATA
Source organism: Salmo salar (assembly GCF_965601325.2). Lineage (NCBI taxonomy): Eukaryota > Metazoa > Chordata > Actinopteri > Salmoniformes > Salmonidae > Salmo > Salmo salar. The sequence goes on along the minus strand of NC_138312.1, from coordinate 48,982,614 downwards.
GAATAAAAATATTCCAAAACATGCATCCTATTTGAAATAAGGCACTAAAGTAAAACTGCAAAAAATGTGGCAAAGAAATTAACATTATGCCCTGAATACAAATCGTTATGTTTGGGGCAAATTAACTCAGCAAAAAAAGAAACATCCTCTCACTGTCAACTGCATTTATTTTCAGAAAACTTAACATGTGTAAATATTTATATCAAGATTCAACAACTGAGACAAACTGAACAAGTTCCACAGACATGTGACTAACAGAAATGGAATAATGTGTCCCTGAACGGGGGGGGGAAGAGAGTCAAAATCTAAAGTAACAGTCAGTATATGGTGTGGCCACCAGCTGCATTAAGTACGCCAGTGCATCTCCTGCTCATGGACTGCACCAGATTTACCAGTTCTTGCTGTGAGATGTTACCCCACTCTTCCACCAAGGCACCTGCAAGCTCCCAGACATTTCTGGGGGAATGGCCCAGCCCTCACCCTCCGATCCAACAGGTTCCAGACGTGCTCAATGGGATTGAGATCCGGGCTCTTCGCTGGCCCTGGCAGAACAATGACATTCCTGTCTTGCAGGAAATCACGCACAGAATGAGCAGGGTGGAGGGTTATGTCAGGATGAGCCTACAGGAATGGTACCACATGAGGGGGGAGGTTGTATTCCCAGTAACTCACAGCTTTGAGATTGCCTGGAATGACAACAAGCTCAGTCCGATGATGCTGTGACACACCGCCCCAGACCATGACGGACCCTCCACCTCCAAATCGATCCCGCTCCAGAGTACAGGCCTCGGTATAACGCTCATTCCTTCGACAATAAACACGAATCCGACCATCACCCCTGGTGAGACAAAACCACGACTCGTCAGTGAAGAGCACTTTTTGTCTGATCCAGCAACAGTGGGTTTGTGCCCATAGGCAACGTTATAGCCGGTGATGTCTGGTGAGAACCTGCCTTACAAAAGGCCTACAAGCCCTCAGTCCAGCATCTCTCAGCCTATTGCGGACAGTCTGAGCACTGATGGAGGGATTGTGGGTTCCTGGTGTAACTCGGGCAGTTGTTGTTGCCATCCTGTACCTGTCCCGCAGCTGTGATGTTCGGATGTACCGATCCCATGCAGCTGTTACACGTGGTCTGCCACTGCGAGGACGATCATCTGTCTGTCCTGTCTCCCTGTAGTGCTGTCTTAGGCGTCTCTCAGTACGGACATTGCAATTTATTGCCCTGGCCACATCTGCAGTCCTCATGTCTCATTGCAGCATGCCTAAGGCACGTTCACGCAGATGAGCAGGGACCCTGGGCATCTTTCTTTTGGTGTTTTTCAGAGTCAGTAGAACGGCCTCTTTAGTGTCCTAAGTTTTCATAACTGTGACCTTAATTGCCTACCGTCTATAAGCTGTTAGTGTCTTATTGACCGTTCCACAGGTGCGTGTTCATTAATTGTTTATGGTTCATTGAACAAGCATGGGAAACAGTGTTTAAACCCTTTACAATGAAGATCTGTGTAGTTATTTGGATTTTTCCCGAATTATCTTCTAAAGACAGGGTCCTGAAAAAGGGACGTTTTTTTGTTGTTGCTGAGTTTCAACACATCACTGAGCACCACTCCTCATATTTTCAAGCGTGGTACTGGCTGCATCATGTTTTGGGTATTGTTGTCATCGGCAAGGACAAGGGAGTTTTTTGGGGGGTAAAAAGAAAGGGAAAACAGCTAAGCATAGGAAAAAAATCTGAGGAAAACCTGGTTCAGTCTGCTTTCCAACAGACAATGGGAGACAAATTCACCTTTCAGCAGGACAATAACCTTAAACACAAGGCTAAATATACACTGGAGTTGCTTAACAATACGACATCGATTGTTCCTGAGGCCTAGTTACAGTTTTGACTTAAAATCGTCTTGAAAATCTATGGCAAGACTTGAAAATGATTTGACAGAACTTGAAGAATCCAGAAAATAATAACAGGCAAATATTGTGCAATCCAGGTGTGCAAAGCTCTTAGTGACTTACCAAGAAAGACTCACAGTTGTAGTCGCTGCCAATAGAGATTGTAACATGTATTGATTGACTCAGGGGGTGTGAATACTTATGTAAATTAAACAGTTTTTCTGTATTCCATTTTCAATAAAGTTGTGAAAATTTCAAAAAACATGTTTTCACTTTGTCACTATGGGGTATCATGGGTAAACGGCATATCATTTTTAAAATACATTTTAAATTCAGGCTGTAACACAACAAAATGTGTAATAAGTCAATTGGTATGAAAACTTTGTAGAAGCAATTGCATGATCATTTCTCTTTCGTTACCTTAAAGTGTGTGTTCACATTGAATAGCATTGGCCGTGTCGTTAAACACACACACAGATAACCCTTGTTATTACTGGAAAAAACAAAACTGTTGTCCCCCTTTTGGGGGCTACGTGCCAACTCAGCAGTCTTACCCCAACTGGACTGTAAAATATAACACACTTATTATGCTAAGGTATTTTCTCAGTCAAACAGTACATTTGCATTTGGCGCGTAGACACTCCCATATCAGTATGCCCATAAGCCATGTCTCAGTCGATGTACAATATGAGGCGGCCACCAGTCACCACCCTTTGTATTAATATCCCCCAGACAGAAATAAATGCTAAATCCAGGGGGGGCTCCTTGGTGTTTGAACCAATAAACAACGCTTTCTCCACACCTTCTCTCTACTTCTTTATCTAGAAACATTTATCTGCCCCAACCTCGCCCGAAGAACTAAACAGGGCCCATGGCACCCTTCCCAGCATCTGTCCTGACCTTGCCACAGAAATGCAGCACTCATTCCACAAAGCATGGAGGGTAGGGGGTGTCTGAGGTGTTCTCCCCCAGACAAATCTGAAGGAGAATTATATTGTATTATAACAAGACTATATATATCAATTGTGACTGGTACATTTGACTACTTTGGTACACTATAAGTGACATTTGTCCAAATACTTATGCCATCTTCAAATATTGGGACTAGATCTATAAATTGCTACAACATATACAGTACCAGTCAAAAGTTTGGAAACCTACTCATTGAAGGGTTTTTTATTTTTTACCTGATGCGTGTTATTTCATAATTTTGATGTCTTCACTATTATTCTCCAATGTAGAAAATAGTAAAAAAAGAATAGAAAAACCAAAAGGTATGTCCAAAACTTTCACAGGTATTGAAAAACTATCAGTGGAAGTATGTATGTAGCCTAAAAAGCATGAGATAAAAAGATTTTATCGTTACTATAACATGTTTCGTTATAAAGTAAATCAGCCGGTTGGGGAGATGTTACATTGCAACAATAATAAAACCTGGAAGGAACAGACTTGGTCCGGTGTGTTCTAAAGTCCAGGCTCGATTTCTGGTTCCAGTCTGGACCTGCTAGGCTAGAAAGATTGACAGAAAACAAGGACAATTTTTTTCCTCAAGGACCCCATTGACAGTACAAACAAAGATGTAGAACGCAGATTTTATAAAACTATTGTGACATTACACTAGGGCAGTGAGAGGTTCCGAGGCGGGATTTGCACCTGGCACCTTAGCCCAGAGGTGGACACATTACAGCATTACATTACCTAGTCAGTTGTACAACTGAAATGTGTCTTCCACATTTAACCCAACCCCTCTGAATCAGAGAGGTGCGGGGGGGGGGGGGGGCTGCCTTAATCATCATCCACGTCTTTGGCGCCCGGGGAACAATGGGTTAAACTGCCTTGCTCAGGGGCAGAATTACATTTTTTACCTTGTCAGCTCGGGGATTCGATCCAGCAACCTTTTTGGTTACTGGCCCAATGCTAACCACTAGGCTACCTGCCACACCATGGAAGGTGGCGATTAGGGAAGAACTCCAGACTTCACTGCGACAACAACTGAAAAACAAAAGGCAAAACACAATAATAGTGTAACAGAGTTGGAAACCATATTCAACCATGGACGATAAATGGATAAATACAACCATTCAAAGCTAGAATAATAAATCACAGAACTCATCATACCTTATATTTTAAACTCCAGCTGGGCAGATTTATTCAAGACGTGTTACTGTAAATATGCTCTCTTTTTGGCAACATTTTATTTTTATGGAAATGGGAAATCCAACAAAGGAAATCACCCTTTTCACTGTTTCCTTGATGTAGGACTTCTTGTTTGACAGGTCATAACGAGGGTACATTTTAAAAACCTGAAACCCATTGTAAGAGAATAAGCAAACCGTAAGTTACGACAATGACTATATATTGTTTTTAAATAATTGTTCATCTATCAGGTTCTTAAGATGCACTGTATAGCCTAAATTCATCCATGAGGAAATGTGAGAGCGTTTAGTGTCAATGAACTGTTGTTCATAAAAGATTAGAATGACTAACCTTCTTGAAAATGTCCTTCATTGTGACTTTCTCCAGGTCGACATGGGCCACCAGTTTCTTCACTGTCGTTTTCAGCTCCTCATTTGATGGCTTCCTTGTTATCATCTTAACCAAGGGTTTGTCATCATCTGATTCTGAAAGCAGCACTTAAACCAAAAGTGAGAGAAACAATGAAAAATACACAAGTAAAAATATATATATTTTTTTAAATATATATGATTATTATGAAGAGTTGTCTCACTGCTGTAAAAACACATACAGCACCCTGTGAAAGTATTTATTATGCTACCTCACAATTTTAACATTGTTGTTTGCTCCGGATCTACACATCCTAACCTGCAATATCTTGACTAAAAAGTCACCTGTTTTCCTTTGCATCAAACGCCTTATCTTTGCTTTCCTCATTGCTTCAATCTGTAATCCAACAGGGGCCAATTTAATATCTGGCTCTAAGAAACCATCATTCACATGACATTACAATAATCTCAAATCGATCTAGAGACTAATGACAACCTGCTATAAAAAGCCATTAAGCCTAGAGCTGGGACGATAAACCGAAAATTATCGACACCGACCGTACCGATCACTTTTCGCAGGCATTTTGATGATATCATTTATTACAATGAGTATTCTACACTAGAGTAATGTGAAGTTTGCAATGAAATAAGTTTGCTAACATGGGTGATTGTTAATGGGACAATTGATGGCTGCAACCATTAAACTAGTAGTATTACATTAAAGGAGAATAAAATCTGTGGTGCACATTATAATGCTAAACTTTTCGTTCTATTTACCATTATCGCATCAGTTCAGGCAATTCATCACGATATGGATTTTTGTCCATATCGCCCAAATCGCTCTAATTTAACCTATATCATCCAAATTAATTTAAACTCGCCTGCTGTTCATATTCGTTGTCCTCAAAATCTGTTGAGGTAAGGTCAGAGATCTCAGAAACATCCTCCTCATCTGAACATGGTTGCCACATATTTCTGTGTACTGCCTCGATCTTGTGTGTGTGTTTGGCAACACTCTCTTCAGGGGAGAAATAGTCTGCAGGGAACAGCATGTGTTAGTATTCCAGTGAGGTTCTGCACTTTACTGCATGTAAACATTAGGATGAGGTAAATATCTATGGGAATATTTACAGTATAGCTTAAATGCGTAGATACGGGTACATTATAGCAGATTCAATATAGCCCTGTTTGTTCAAAGCTTTGCCCAGCCAATAACTTCAAAGTATTGAAAAAGACTCCAAGACCTGAAGAAACCCCCATTCCAAATCACAGTCAGGTGAAAGATGATCACATTTCCTCTTACCTTGGCTGAGGCTTGGTTGATACCATAACCATCCTCATCGTTGGAGTTATCAACATAGTCCAATCTCTTGTGTCTCAACCCAGCCCTCTTGGTTTGAGGACCTCTGCTATTTGGTTGTTCAGCTTCCAGTTCTCGGTCTCTCCCCTCCTCAGTAGTCTGATGTGACCTGCTCCGAGTTCTACTGGATTTACTTGTTTGTTTGACTGTTAGACAAGAAACATAGCAGAGAGATGGGCACTTTGCTTAATTTCACTGTAGAGAAATTAAGTATGGTGGGGGTGTACATTGATGGTGGGATTTTTAAGGTGACTATTTCAGCCTAATAACTTGTAAGTTGAAATGGCTGAAAGCATGATTCACATGCCTACATATTTTTCATGATAATTAGCCAAAACATTAATGAGCCACTCTAGATCATTAACGTATTTCTCAGTCAGGCGTTATGAACTAAAATGTCTGATGATAATTACCTGCGGGAGATGCAGTTTCACCCTCTGAGGGAGAAGTAGAAGAGCTGGTTGGGGGTTCTCTACGGCGTCGGGGGTTGTGCTACGAGGAGACGGTGTCTTGCCGTCTCTTTTCCTTGCCGACTCCAGTTTCATCTCCCTCTCATACTCTTCCTCAGTAATAACCCTAGCATTCAGTGGGGCCTTCATCTTACTTTGCCTTGGTGTCGTCTTCTTTTGATTATCTATCTCTGTGAAGATCTCAGCCAATTCTGGATTATTCAGTCCTGCTGCCACCAGGGGGTGGGACATGTACTTGCTGAGAATTACTGCTGGTGGTGGTGCTGATGGAGTGGGGCTGGAGGGAGTTGCAGTCTTTTGGGGCTGTTGCTTTTTGGATGTCAAGGGAACTATTTTACTCGAATCTATGGCACTGGGATTAAAGGGGAAGATCCCAGCTTTTCTGAACCCGCTGACTACAATCTTCCTCTCTTTGCATTGCTGGTACGGCTGATGGAGAACCATGGGAAAGTCCATCTTGGAAATGACTACGGCGTTTTTGAAGTGGCAAAGGTCTCCAGCCACCTTGAAAAACCCAGTCTTCAAAGCAGAGAAGTAGGTCAAATCCAGGGGCTGCAGAATGTGAGAGCTGTTTGGAGGAAGAACTAGGAGCACAACGTTTTATTTTCTTGCTGCCTCAATCACCTCTGGATCCAGGTGACTTTTGTGTGCATCAAACACCAGCAGCAGGGGACGTGTTTTCACAGCATACCTGATGAAATGATTCACAAACCATCCCCTGAAGAGTTCATTGTCAATGTATCCTGATGGTGATGTGCCATAGAGAGCATTAGCTGGACCTTCCTTGGTGTAAGGTCCTCCTGGGAATCTGTTTCCAAAAATGATGAAAGGGGGGACATCTTCACCAGACGCATTAAAGCAAGTCAGTACTGACACACGGTCACGTGTACCAGGTGCCTGGATGCAATTATTCTTTGAGCCCTTTGGTGCAAGGACCTTTCTTTTAGATGCATCCATCTGGAACCCAGTCTCATCACAGTTGTAAATCTGAGGTTTATCCTTCAACCCATGTTGCTCCACCGTCTTCTCCAGGAGTATTCAGTCATATCAGGTTTTGTAGCCTGGTTGGCTCTGCATATCCGTCTAAAAAACAACCACTACGTTTGGCCTAATGGTGTGACGTTATCTCCTGAGTTTCTTCTACCTCCTAATGGCACTCTGGCCTTGGTCAGGGGGAACCTTTCCACTTTTTCTGTCACCTGTGGTGGACCGTTTTAAACATTACAGATGCCATTACTGATTGACATGTCCCTATAGCCTTCTCCGTGATTTCATTACTATATAAACTTTTTCCTGACGGTGTTTTATTTTGGTTTGTAATTGTATATACCATGTGGTCTCTGCAAGGACATGCAAACAATATAAATACAAATTATCAAGTCAAGGTTAGTCACATTCGCAACTCAAAGTTGGCTAGTTAGCTGCTTGTAGTTAACTATATACATTTTCAAAATCTCTTAAACGTTATATTTAGCCCTACCAGCTAATAAAAAGATAAATTAACAACCAGTGATTATTTTATTTATCAAATATAATTACAATGACATTATAAGCAGGCATCGTATCTATCTAGCTAACGTTAGCAAGCTAACAGTTATATTACCAAAATGCATGCCAGCCAGCTCACGTTAGGTAGCTTGCGCCAAATGGACCAACTATACTTGCTCTTTTCCAATCCACTTAATTTATTGAATGAAACATGTAATTCGGTTTCTTCTGGTACGTCATATTCTTTATTTTAATTTCTTACCATATAATCTGAATCAAATTTCCACGTGCTGCTCCGGTAGCAAAGAATGTACTGGCTAACGTTAGTGTTTACGAGACACTGTTCACATAGCTAGTTACTACGCATACGCGTCGATTTGGTGATTTCATTTCAGCTCGCCGGGTGAGAGGAATATGACTTTATTACCAATGTAATTTTCTAATTGTGAAACGTCGTCCAACTGGTGCCCCGAGCGAGCTAAAGCAACCGACTGTTTTGTTTCTCAATCACTGCCGCCTTCAATTTAAAAAATGCGCAAAGTTCTGCATAAGTAAATAAAAGTAATGATAATATGATCACTAACACAGCCTATATGACAAATGGGTTGTTATGTAATGTCCATTGACTTATATAAAATTACTTTTTACAAGGTATATCTCAACTAACCTCAATTTATTCTACCCTTACCCTGCTGTCACCTCAAGACGTACTGCAAATTGTATTCATTTGAATGGGATTAATAGGAAGTGGAATGGCTGTCCTATTTTTTTTTATTTCACCTTTATTTAACCAGGTAGGGCAGTTGAGAACAAGTTCTCATTTACAACTTCGACCTGGCCAAGATAAAGCAAAGCAGTGCGACAAAAACAACACAGTTACACATGGGATAAACAAACGTACAGTCAATAACACAATAGAAAAATCTATATACAGTGTGTGCAAATGTAGTAAGATTAGGGAGGTAAGGCAATAAATAGGCCATACTGGCAAAATAATTACAATTTAGCATTAACACTGGAGTGATAGATGTGCAGATGATGATGTGCAAGTAGAGATACTAGGGTGCAAAATAGCAAAAATAAATAACAATATGGAGATGAGGTAGTTGGGTGGGCTATTTACAGATGGGCTGTGTACAGGTGCAGTGATCGGCAAGCTGCTCTGACAGCTGATGCTGAAAGTTAGTGAGGGAGATATAAGTCTTGAGGATTTTAGACCATCTTTATCAAGAGCTCACAAGCAGAGATCTTCTCTAACCCTCACAAATAGTTAATGAAATACAGTATAATAAGGTACTCTTTCCAGAATCTAGCTCACTTTTTCACAAAGCATCTCCAACCATTCCAGCTCCAAAGCCTCAGGTAGTCCCTTTCCAGTCAACAGTAAGAAAATAATTAGACAATAGCATCACCAAGTGGTGAGAAAGGAGAAGTGCGACAACTCAGTTTTCTAGCTACTGCTTCTTCCAGTGGAAATTCATGTACTAAACAATATAGGAACTCTTCTTTCAACTGTCCATTCTGTCTCAAAGGACCTAAAGGTAACTAAACATTGTGCCTAGTTCTGTTAGCTCAATGAGCGGGAATAGAGCACCCAAAGTCTGAGAGAAAGTTTGAATATCCTCAGAATTACAAAAAAGACAAACTCATTTGGGAAGGGACTACAGGGTCTATGAACAAACACATTCACCCAGTTGTCCTGGGCGGTAGATTTGCATGACTATTGTGAAATTGCTGGATTTGAGCACCCAACCCCTTTTGTCATACTCAAGCCAAAGGCTAGCTCATTCCCCAGGCATCTCCAACCATTCCAGGCCCAAAGCACTCAGCTTCTAATATTGAGATGGGGGAGGAGCAAACAGTACCATTAATTCATACATAGTGGGTTTCATTCATACCTTCTGGTAGATTTTGTGTGTGTGTGTAACTCGTCAACAAGGCTTCTGTTTGCAGCGAACATGTTGCCAGAGTAACAATTTCAGTTAAATGAACATTCCAAAATGTACAATTATTTAAGGATTACTGTGGATTTTTAGCGACAATATTCAAACTGAAAACGACGAAACTATTCCTAAAATATAGTCAAAGTCTACATGGACACTTGATTCTTTTTTGCGGAAGTTTAGACCTGAAACAGACACTTGTGTTCGCGGCTAACACAAATGTCATGTTAGCAAACTATTTCCCTTTCCCAGGAAGGGACAGGGCAGATGGGAAACCGGAGTTATGCTCCTACGATGTCTGGGTATTTATATCCCCACTTTCCATGAGCAGGAGTGTCACCTCAAAAATAGCCATCAAACTCTCCGAATAGGAATGGGAAAGTGTGTGTAAGACAAAACATCGCTCTCCATTGAGGAATGCACCTAGTCAACAAGGACCCTATTTTGGCTCAAACATTGATATGAACAACTCAAACATTGGCAATGGCATACAAGAGAGCAATGTGCATTGGTGACATTGCAGTATCTGTGGGTTGAAGTAATGTAACGTGTAGACAACATTGCCCATCATAAACATGAATATTATACAACATATAAAGACAAATGGATTGCTGTGTTTGCATATGTAAAACCATGCCACTGTTTTTTCTCTGGATCAGGGATATTCAACTCCTACCCTGGAGGTCCAGAGTACGGTTTCTTTTTTTGCTCTTCTACCTGGTAATTAATTGCACCCACCTGGTGTCCCAGGTCTAAATCAGTCCCTGATAAGAGGGAAGAATGGGGGGGAAAAGCAGTGGAACTGCCATTGAGGTCCAGGTACTATATATGCTACATGACCAAAAGTATGTGGACATTCGTCAAAAATCTCATTCCAAAACCATGGGCATAAATATGGACTTGGTCCCCCCCTTTGCTGCTATGACAGCCTCCACTCTTCAGGGAAGGCTTTCCGCTAGATGTTGGAGCATCGCTGTGGGGACTTCCATTCATCCACAAGAACATTAGTGAGGTCAGGCACTGATGTTGGGCGATTAGGCCTGGTTCGCAATCGGCTTTCCAATTCATCCCAAAGGTGTTTGACGGGGTTGAGGTCAGGGCTCTTTGCAGGCCCAGATTTGTCCGCCGGACTGCCAGATGGTGAAGCGTGTCCAATGGCGGTGAGCTTTACACCACTCCAGCCAATGCTTGGCATTGCGCATGGTGATCTTAGGCTTGTGTGCAGCTGCTCGGCCATAGAAACCCATTTCATGAAGCTCCTGAAAGACAGTTCTGGTGCTGACGTTGCTTCCAGAGGCAGTTTGGAACTTGGTAGTGAGTGTTGCAACCAAGGACAGACTATTTTTACGAGCTACGCGCTTCAGCACTCGGTGGTCCCGCTCTGTGAGTTTGTGTGGCCTACCACTTTGCGGCTGAGCCGTTGTTGCTCCTAGACGTTTCCACTTCACAATAACAGCACTTACGAACTGACTTGTTGAAAGGTGGCATCCTATGAAGGTGCCACATTGAAAGTCACAAGGTCTTCAGTAAGGCCATTCTACTGCCAATGTTTGTCTATGGAGATTTCATGGCTGTGTGCTCAATTTTATACACCGGTCAGCAACGGGTGTGGCTGAAATAGCCGAATCCACTAATTTGAAGGGGGTGTCCACATTCTTTTGTATATATAGTGTAGATCTGGGGTATTCAAATCTTACTCTATGAGGTCCGGACTACTGCTGGTTTTCTGTTCTACCTGATAATTAATTGCCCCGATCCAGGTCCAAATCAGTCCCTGATGAGAGGGGAAAATGACACTGATGAGGGCTGAAACGTTGCCTGAATGAAATAAAAATTAAAAAGAAACCTTGTATCTCCTTTTTGAGTGCGGACCAGCTACACAATTTTGGTATTCTATTTGCATTTTGGTCGATGCACCTGTTTTGAGTTTAATTGTCACAATACCTTTCATTGATATGATAATAATTGTAACAGCACAAAGTTCAGCTTGTCAACGGTCACAACAGGACCTGATTCATGACAGACCTAGATCATGTCAAGCCCTCCCTGGTGTGAAGTCATACATACATGCAGTTCTCATTTTGAGAACCGACTAGTAAAAAGACCAACTGGAGCCATGTCGTAATGTGGCCACTTTTAATACAGCTATAGCAGACGCAACGCATAGGTGTGTAATGCACACCACTTCCTCTTCAACTTTGACCCCCGGGGAGCATGAGTAACACCCTTCGATCGGCCGACGACTGCCATCCCTTGCTCATTTCTCTTTTCACTTGACCTTTTTAATACTAATCGGTATATCACCCCTTCTCGCCTTCTGACAGCAAACTAAATGGGACTTGCGACATGGCGTGCGGTGAATGCCAGGGATACTTGAATACCTTTGACTAAACACGAGCCATTTCTAGAGAGAGAGGACACCCTGCTGTCTGCGCATGGACTATTCTGGACGGTTCTGACTTAGAATATGTGGACAACTACAAATACCTAGGTGTCTGGTTAGTCTGTAAACTCTCCTTCCAGACTCACATCAAACATCTCCAATCCAAAGTTAAATCTAGAATTGGCTTCCTATTTCGCAACAAAGCATCCTTCACTCATGCTGCCAAACATACCCTCGTAAAACTGACCATCCTACCGATCCTCGACTTCGGCGATGTCATTTACAAAATAGCCTCCAATACCCTACTCAATAAACTGGATGCAGTCTATCACAGTGCCATCTGTTTTGTAACCAAAGCCCCATATACTACCCACCACTGCGACCTGTACGCTCTCGCTGGCTGGCCCTCGCTTCATACTCGTCGCCAAACCCACTGGCTCCAGGTCATCTACAAGACCCTGCTAGGTAAAGTCCCCCCATATCTCAGCTCACTGGTCACCATAGCAGCACCCACCTGTAGCACGCGCTCCAGCAGGTATATCTCTCTGGTCACCCCCAAAGCCAATTCCTCCTTTGGCTGTCTCTCCTTCCAGTTCTCTGCTGCCAATGACTGGAACGAACTACAAAAATCTCTGAAACTAGAAACACTTATCTCCCTCACTAGTTTTAAGCACCAGCTGTCAGAGCAGCTCACAGATCACTGCACCTGTACATAGCCCATCTATAATTTAGCCTAAACAACTACCCCTTCCCCTACTGTATTTATTTATTTTGCTCCTTTGCACCCCATTATTTCTATTTCTACTTTGCACTTTCTTCCACTACAAATCTACCATTCCAGTGTTTTACTTGCTATATTGTATTTACTTTGCCACCATGGCCTTTTTTGCCTTTACCTCCCTTATCTCACCTCATTTGCTCACATTGTATATAGACTTATTTTTCTACTGTATTATTGACTGTATGTTTGTTTTACTCCAAGTGTAACTGTGTTGTTGTATGTGTCGAACTGCTTTGCTTTATCTTGGCCAGGTTGCAATTGTAAATGAGAACTTGTTCTCAACTTGCCTACCTGGTTAAATAAAGGTTAAATAAACGTGTGTGTGTGTGAGTGATTGAGAGAATTCTCTAAGTTAGCCACCGATTCAATTTCCACCAGGTAATATCTCCATTGGAAATTATACTGTATTTCTTATCAACATTAACATCAATAAATGAGGTCAAAGCATCCAACAAAGTCCTGTATCATGCTAAATCAGGTTGACATGGTTAAATACTGCCAACAGCTATGGAGTCATACATTGCCCGGAGTCCAAAAGACAGTGAGGAACAATCATTAGCAAACTCCTGTAACCACCATGCCATACTGTGATTAAAATGACAATTATCCACATACACTATCAGATTCAACTAATCAGGGTGTTGTTAAGTTAGATGAAGTGTGGTAGGGCTGGGCTGGAACAAAAACGATTGCACACACATCTAGCCTCGAGGAACTGACTTTGAAACCACTGATTAGAAGTCCAATCTGAACCGTTTGTGATTGTGTTCGTTATATCTCACATGACACCAGGGGCGCCACTTTGGTTTTAGAAGTGGTGGTGGCAATTGTATTAGACTTTTTTTATTTATATATATTTTTCAGTTGGATGAACAGCCTACACGACCGCTCGGAGGTGTCCGCATGGTCCTAAAGCGCACCGGTACCGCGTTTTGTATCACATTCCAATTATAAAAATGGGGGAGGGGACAAAAATGCAATTTCAGAATGTGGGGGGGACATGCCCACCCCGTCCCCAGTAAAAGTTGCGCTCCTGCATGACACTATCCATAAACATGTCCCGTAAATGCTATTGGTTGTGTCACAGACAGCGCATTCTCCGAAGACTAGGTGGAAGTTGCTACATTATGGTTTAAGACTGGGGGTTCTGGCTAGAATCATTGGTTTTGTTTACATGTTGATGGGTCACAAAACAGCTCCAAAAAGCATTAGGCGAGGTACTCACAGGACAATAAATTGAGAAGTCGTATAACTACCTAGATAGTACAGAATCATGGTCAATCTATTCATACCCCATTCAAGTACCCCAAAGGATTGTCTCCTGAGGTAGTATTGTAATAATATTATAATTTGCCATTTAGCCGATGCTTTTATCCAAAGCTACTTACAGTAATACATCCATACATCTTCCGATGGGTTGCCCCAGTGTGATTCAAATGCACAACCCTGATATTGCAAATGCCATGCTCTACCAATTAAGCCACTGAAGGGCTAAACGTTTAGCGAATTGCAGAGATGTCAACAAGTCCCTCACTTACCTCAGCCAGCTGCAGGATTTCAACGGGGACATCGTGGACCACTACTTTTGTGGATCCATCAGGTTCTGGAACGCATCTCTTTCCATTGTGACGCTGGGTACTGTGAACGCATCCCATAGATACGGTAGTACTCTTCTCTTGTTTTTTTATGTCAGTTATCCGGTTATCCCAAGGACCTGCTCTCCTTCCTTATATTTCTTTTCAAAGGGACCCGCTCTCTTTTCTTCACTCCTTCAGTGAATCTGGGTTCTCCCTTTGCTTCTTTGGCACTCTTATTTTAGCCCCCCCCAAACCCTCTAGTCTGCCAGGACTGGACCCCTCAGCCTCCACTCAGTCCCCCTCTAGCTGTCCCATCTCTCCCTTTCTCCCTCAGTCACTAGCTGTTCTCCCTTCCCTTCCAGCCTGCACAAACCTTCCTCTCTCTCTCATCTCCTGTTACACCTCTCTGACTGCCCTCTCTCTCCCCTTTCAACCTTCAAAGAAACACCCTTCTCTTGCTCTCTCTCGCTCCCCATCTCTTTTTACAATGTTCTCTCTAGCTGTTCCCCCTCTCCTGTCAGCCCGCTGCACAGACACTCCCCTCTACCTCCCTACAGGGAGAGGGGCAGCTGTTTTGGTCAGGCTGACATCAGGCCCTTCCCCATTTCTTGGTGTATGTTCAGCCTCTCTCTTTCTCTCCTCTCATCTGGGAGCGATTAGATAGCGCCGCTCACTACGACACCCTGCCCGGACAGTGAAACGGTTCCTTCCTACCATTTTCCCTCTCCTTCTCTATGTCATGTGGGAACGACAAGAGAGAGTGCCTCACACACTCAAATAACCTGTCCACCCACCCGGAACCTGAAACTCTACTTGTGGAGCGAACACACACAGGACATCAGTACTGTAGTTCTCTCTATTTCTCACCCTTTCCCCCTCTATGTTTTCCCTAAATATCCCTCTCAACTGAAAACAATGAAAGACTGTTCCTTTAGAACTGTGTATATCAAGGGGATGTTGTGGTTAGTAAAAGTAGCGAGGCTGGAGAGGGTCTGCTCCTGTCTTGCGGGAGTCAGATGGGGAGCTGGACCTCCTCGGAGAGCCAGCTGGTATTCCGGCCCAACCATCAGGAATAACACTCCACAGCAAAGAACAGGGGGTGGGGAACACAAACACAGTTACACCCCCCTCCAACAATGAATTCCCATTCAAAATCCTATTTTCCCTGACCCTAAAATAGCCTTTTTACATGTAAGGACTGACAAAATATCCTCAATTCTCTGAATTTTAGGTGGTTTACTATTCTTGTGAGGACTTCTAATACTCACAAGTATAGTAAAATGTGTACACAAACACCTGTCAGCATTCCTGAGGCAAATCATCAAGATGCTGATGACTGTTTTAGCAGAGGAGTCCAGGACTCACCTGTTCCTGTCGAGACAGGCGTGAGGGAGGGGGACGGGTGGCACAGCAGGACCCATCATGAGTTCTGTACACAGCGGGGGTTGAAGAGTGATCACCACCAGAGAAACAAACTGACATCTATGTTCAGGTCAGGACCACACCTGGGGTGTGTTCATTGAGGTGAAATATTCACAATGGTGCAGATTGAAATAGAGCAGACACTTCCATATTCTGCATGACAATCATATCTGTTCTACATAATTAATTTCTATCTGAAGGTTTAACTGCGGCACAATGCAAACTGACATCTAATTATTGCTGATTAATGACCGTCCTTGTCAAGGAACTGCATAAATACAAATTCATATAATGGGCTCTATGGAATAACATTACATATACAGATGAAGTCGGAAGATTACATACACCTTAGCCAAATACATTTAAACTCAGTTTTCCACAATTCCTGACATTTAACCCTAGCAAAAATTCCCTGTCTTAGGTCAGTTAGGATCACCAATTTATTTTAAGAATGTGAAATGTCAGAATAATAGTAGAGAGAAGGATTTATTTCAGCTTTTATTTCTTTCATCACATTCCCAGTGGGTCAGAAGATTACAATTAGTATTTGGTAGCATTGCCTTTAAATTGTTTAACTTGGGACAAACGTTTCGGGTAGCCTTCCACAATAAGTTTGATGAATTTTGGCCCATTCCTCCTGACAGAGCTGGTGTAACCGAGTCAGGTTTGTAGGCCTCCTTGCTCGCACACACTTTTTCAGTTCTGCCATACATTTTTTGAGGTCAGGGCTTTGTGATGGCAACTCCAATACCTTGACTTTGTTGTTCTTAAGACATTTTGCGACAACTTTGGAAGTATGCTTGGGGTCATTGTCCATTTGGAAGACCCATTTGCGACCAAGCTTTAAGTTCCTGACGGATTTCTTGAGACGTTGCTTCAATATATCCACATCATTTTCCTACGTCATGATGACATCTATTTTGTGAAGTGCACCAGTCCCTCCAGCAGCAAAGCACCGCCACAACATGATGCTGCCACCCCCGTGCTTCACGGTTGGGATGATGTTCTTCGGCTTGCAAGCTTCCCCCTTTCCTCCAAACATAATAATGGTCATTATGACCAAACAGTTCTATTTTTGTTTCATCAGACCAGAGGACATTTCTCCAAAAAGGACAATCTTAGTCCCCATGTGCAGTTGCAAACCGTTGTCTGTCTTTTTTAATGGGGGTTTTGGAGCAGTGGCTTCTTCCTTGCTGAGCAGCCTTTCAGGTTATGTTGATATAGGACTCGTTTTACTGTGGATATAGATACTTTTGTACCCGTTTCCTCCAGCATCTTCACAAGGTACTTTGCTGTTGTTCTGGGATTGATTTGCACTTTTCACACCAAAGAACGTTCATCTCTAGGAGACAGAACGCGTCTCCTTCCTGAGTGGTATGACGGATGCGTGGTCCCATGGTGTTTATACTTGCATACTATTGTTTGTACAGATGAACGTGGTACCTTCAGGCATTTAGAAATTGCTCCCAAGGATGAACCAGACTTGTGGAGGTCTACAAAACAAAACAAAATCTGAGGTCTTGGCTGATTTCTTTTGATTTTCCCATGATGTCAAGCAAAGAGGCACTGAGTTTGAAGGTAGGCCTTGAAATACATCCACAGGTACACCTAGTAATATAATATGAATAGGGTGAGTTATGAATAAGTCCCTTGTTCATAATGACAGACATTATGAAATTATTAAGAGGACGGATGTCCATTGGAAACGCATCTATTTGCCAACAAGTAAATTCGGTTATTTTCCTATTTCTATTCCTTTTTAAGTTGTACTTCACATATTTACAAGTTGGCACAATGAAATAAATTGCGTACAGAAAGTATTCATACCCCTTGACTTATTCCCCATTTTGTTATGTTACAGACTGAATTCAAAATGTATATAAAAATAAAATCCTCAGCCATTTACACACATTACCCCATAATGACAAAGTGAAAACATGTTTAGACATGTTTGCTAATTTATTGAAAATGAAATGCAGAAATCTCATTAACATAAGTACTCACACCCTTGGCAGCAATTACAGCTGTGAGTCTTTCTGGGTAAGTCTCTAGAGGTTTCCACACCTGGATTGTGCAATATTTGCCCATTGTTGTTTAAGAAATTCTTCAAGCTCTGTCAAATTGGTTGTTGATCATTGCTAGAGTGTTGAGGTTATTGCCCCGTGTCTGGTGGAAAGCAGACAACCACGTTTTCCTCTAGGATTTTGCATGTGCTTAGCTGCATTCCATGTATTTTTAATCCTTAAAAAACTCTTCAGTCCATAACAATTACAAGCATAACCATTTTAATTTTAACCTTTATTTAACTAGGCAGGTCAGTTAAGAACAAATTCTTACTTACAATGACAGCCTACCGGGGAACAGTGGTTTAACTGCCTTGTTCAGGGGCAGAATGACAGATTTTTACCTTGTCAGCTCTGGGATTCGATCCAGCAACCTTTCGGTTACTGGCCCAACAGTCTAACCACGACTACCTACTGCACCACAGGTAGTCTAACATGATGCAGCCACCACTATGCTTGAAAATATGGAAAGGGGTACTCCGTAATGTGTTGTATTGGATTTGCCCCAAACATAATATTTTGTATTCAGGACAAAAAGTTAATTGCTTTGTCACATTTTTTTTGCATTATTTAGTGACTTGTTGCAAACAGGTTTCGGAATATTTGTATTCTGTACAGGGTTCCTTCTTTTCACTCTGTCAGTTAGGTTAGTATTGTGGAGTAACTACAATGTTGCTGATCCATACATCCAATAAACTCTGTTTTAAAGTCACTATTGGCCTCATGGTGAAATCCCTGAGCGGTTTCCTTCCTCTCCGGCAACTGACACCTGTAGCTTTGTAGCAACCAGGCTCCTGAGTGGCGCAGCGGTCTAAGACACTGCATCTCAGTGCTAGAGGCGTCACTACAGACACCCTGGCTCAAACCCAGGCTGTATCACAACCGGCCATGATTCGGAGTCCCATAGGGCAGCGCACAATTGGCCCAGTGTCGTCCAGGTTTGGCCAGTGTAGGATGTCAATGTAAATAAGAATTTGTTCTTAACTGGTTAAAAAAAAAAGATTGATACACCATCCAAAGTGTAATTAATAACTTCACCATGCTCAAAGGGACATTCAATGTCTGTGTTTTTATTATATTTTTTACCAATCTATAATAAGTGCCCTTCTTTGCGAGGCATTGGAAAACATCCTTGGTCTTTGTGGTTGAATCTGTGTTTGAAATCCACTGCTCGACTGATGGACCATACAGATAATTGTGTCTATGGGGTACAGAGATCAGGTAGTCTTTCAAAAATCATGTTAAACACTATTATTGCAATGTGACTTAAGCAAATTTTTACTCCTGAATTTATTTAGGCTTGCCATAACAAAGGGGTTGAATACTTGACTCAAGACATTTCAGCTTTTAAATTAATATTTACACTTTGACATTTAGGTATTGTGTGTAGGCCAGTGACCAAAAAAACCTTCATTTAATCAATTTTAAATTCAGGCTGTAACGCAACAAAATGTGGAAAAAGTCAAGGGGTTTGAATACTTTCTGAAGGCACTGTACATTTGGTTTGATCCTTGACATCCACCAGATACTCACAAGCCCAATTTATCAATTACTTTGAAACGTTAAAAATGTCATCTCGGAGTAATCCTTGCATCCTCTTTAGAGCGGCTCAAATGTTTTCACAAATGTAGATATTTTCACAGAATGAAGTCACTCACCAACAGCTGGCCGAAATATGTAGTTGATGGCTTTTTAATTTGTCACCATTGCGTCAGTCAGCGAGTGTTGAGAAATGTATACATCTGCACTGTGATTGGGGATAATGGTGATGAGATTAAGTTGAGATGAGTCTGTGGGAGGCATTGTTATGTCTGGATTACATTGATATGGTATTGGTACTCCTTGTATATTGCTAAATTATTGTGTTTTTATTCGTTATGTTATTTAAGTTATATATTTTTAACTCTTCATTGTTGGAAAAGCACTCGTAAGTAATAATCTTTACAGTAAAGTCTACACCGGTTGTATACGGTGCATTTGAAAACTAAAATTTGAAGTCCCCTGTAGAACAAGTTGTACAAGAAACGTCAGTTTTAATGAGTAACTTCAAAACATATCAAAATAATCATTTAAAATGTTTACAATTTATCGGGAATTAGGACGCACTTTGTATCCCCATATAAAATCTGGCATAATCAAATCCTCATAGCTTAAAGTAAAACCTAATTTGTCACATACGCCCAATAAAAACGGTGACTTAACCATGAAACGCTTGATTACGAGCCCTTCCAAACAATACAATTAAATAGTACCACAATTGGAATACAATACATAAGAATGGAGCTATATACAGGGTGTACCAGATCAATGTTCAGGTGTACAAGGTTTTTGAGGTAGTTATGTACATGAAGGCAGGGTAAAGGGACTAGGAATCAGGATAGATCATAATACAAGTAAAATAAAGGACAGAGTAGCAGCAGCATAGTGTGTTGGTGTTGTGTATGTGAGGAGCTTTTGCATTAGTGTCAGTGCAGTGTGTGAGTGAGTATATAGTGTGTGTATATATAGTCTTGTGAATGTGGATAGAGTCAGGTCAGTGCAGATAATTAAAATGGTTACCCAGACTATTTAGCAGTCTATTGCCTTGGGAATAGAAGCTGTCTCGGAGCCTGTTGGTCCAAGAGCTGATGCTCTGGTACCGTTTGCCACACTGTAGTCTATGGCTTGGGTGGCTGGAGTCTTTGGCAATTTTTCTGGCCTTCCTCTGACACCGCCTGATATGGAGGTCCTGGATGGCAGGGAGCTTGGCACCAGTGATGCACTTCTGTAGTGTTTTGCAGTCAAGGGTGGTGCATTTGCCATACCAAGCGGTGATGCAGCCAGTCAAGATGCTCTTGATGGTGCAGTTGTAGAACTTTGAGGATCCACAAGGCCCATGTCAAATATTTTCAACCTCTTGAGAGGGACTCTCGTGGCCTTTTCGTGACTGTGCGGTCCATGTTAAGTCCTTAGGGATGTCAACGCCAAGAAACTTGAAGCTCTCGTCCTGCTCCACTACAGCCCTGTCGATGTGGATGGGGGCATGCTCTCCCCTCAAAATTGTAGTCCACAATCAGCTCATTGGTCATACTGACATTGAGGGAGAGCTTGTTGTCCTGGCACAACACTGCCAAGTCTCTGACCTCCTCCCTTAAAGCTCCCATCGATGTCGGTGTTCAGGTCTACCACCACGTCAGCAAACTTGGTGTTGGAGTTGTGGGTGAATAGGGAGTACAGGAGGGGACTAAGCACACACCCCGGAGGGGTCCACATGGTGGTTGTGTTGTGGCCTACCCTTATCACCTGGAGCCAGCCCGTCAGTGGGGATCTGATAGGTCGTCTCTGAATATATTGCTAATTATTACACTGCTGCTACTCTGTCATCTATGCATAGTCACTTTAATAACTCTACCTACATGTACATATTACCTCGATTAACCTGTGCCCCTGCACATTGACTCTGTACCGGTACCACGTATATAGCCTTGCTACTGATATTTTACTGCTGCTATTTAATTATTTGTTACTTATTTTCTACTTAACTGCATTGTTGGTTATGGGCTTGTAAGTAAGCATTTCACCTGTTGTATTCAGCATGTAACAAATAAAATTAGATTTTGAATAAGAATTTCCAAGCTACTTCCCAAAAAAACTGTCAACCACCTTCCCAGTACATCTCAATAGATCAGTAGCACTGCTTGCTGGCTAAAGTTCTGTCCTACACTAGTAGTACCAGCTTCAGACTTCAAACATTTCTCAAAGGTAGACTTTCATTGGGTGCGCTCTTTTGCAGCGGATGTCTGGTTATTAGCTGAGTTGGCACTCGATTTGTAATTTAGTAGTCTGGTGGCAAATGCCGATTTCCCCACTCACAACAGACCAGCTAGGCGGGGTGGAGTAAAAAAAAAAGTTTTTAAACGCTTGTGGTAGAGAACTTCTGATCATTAAGAAACAGAACCGCCACAAAACAATGCTTGATCAGCCAATTTTTCCTGATCTGTCGTCTTTTAGTTAGTGACGGCATTCACCGCCCCGCGCTCTACAGTACTCAATGACAATGGCCAACTCTGCCTTCACTTACGTAGTTCAGTGTCCGCCGGCGGGGCAAAATAAGCACCCCCCCCCCCCCCCATTGAGAACGATGTCATGAGTATTGGCTGGACCAATCGGCTAGTATACTTTTAACCTAGTCAGCCAGCTGTCAGGTAAATAAAACACTGCCTTTTTAACTGCACATGAGATTTAATAGGTCAGGCTGACAAGCAAGCATCCAGTAACCAACTCTTCATCCTTTTCCACTGGGGAGAAGGATGGAGCCCAACTCATACCATCACAAATGTAAACAATTTGTTTTTACCCCACTTTTTTTATTTATTACAATTAATTCAATTTTCCATATTTTCTTGTCTCGACTATTCCTTTCCTTTTCCATTTTAAAACAAGTCAGTATATGACTATTCTTTTTAGAAACTGAAAAGTCCTGAAAAGGGGAAGGAGGGTTACGAGTAAGGAAAGTAGGTAGAAGTGATGACCTCCCAGGTGCCTCTACACCAGGTGAGGAGACTTTCATATTTAATGTGAGATTCTTTCATTGGCTGGATCTTCTTTTCACTCCCCCGCTCTCGCTTTATTCTACGCTGTCCTCTGCGTCGTCTCCTTGCTCGCTGTCCATTAGCAAAGCGGCGTATTTACTGGCTGAGCTGAATTTCTGAAAAAAAAAAAAAAAAGATCAGATCAGGAGAGATCCTAACATTGCTCATTTGTACAAAAAATGTCCTTAGTTATGTATTTACATGGTACAGTGCTACTACAGGTAACGGGTCAAACACTTAAATACTATGTCACAATGTGCACCTAAACTGCACATTGTATTATAAAAAATAAAAAGATTTAAGTGAGAAGTATTTGCGCCTTTATATTACTGTTTTCACCCACAGAACTGTCACTGACTGGATATTTTTTGTTTGTAGCACCATTCTCGGTAAACTATAGACACAGTATTGCGCGAAAAGGCCAGAAGACAGGCCGTTCCTGACAAACTGGCACCGACGACCATACCACGCTCAGTCGCATGTTTTGCCCATTCTAACGTTCATCCGAACAGTAACTGAATGAGTTGATGCCCGTCTGCCTGCTTTATATAGCAAGCCATGGCCACAGAATCCACAAGGTGTCGAAAGCATTCCACAAGGATGCTGGCCCATGTTAATTCCCACAGTTATAAAGTTGGCTGATGTCCTTTGGGTGGTAGATCATTCTTGATACACAGTGAAACTGGAGAGCGTGAAAAACCCAGCAGCGTTGCAGTTCTTGACAACCCGGTGCGCCTGTCATCGACCATACCCGGTTCAAAGGCACTTAAATACTTTCTTGCCCATTCACCCTCTGAATGGCACACGTACATAATCTGTCTCTCAATTGTTTCAAGGCCTAAAAATCTTTCATCTACACCGATTGAAGTAGATTTAAGTGACATTAATAAAAGGGATCACAGCTTTCACCTGGTCAGTCATGGAAAGAGCAGATGTTCATGTTTAATACACTCAGACATACACTGCTCCAAAAAAATAAAGGTTACACTAAAATAACATCCTAGATCTGAATGAAATAATCTTATGAAATACTTTTTTCTTTACATAGTTGAATGTGCTGACAACAAAATCACACAAAAATAATCAATGGAAATCCAATTTATCAACCCATTGATGTCTGGATTTGGAGTCACACTCAAAATTAAAGTGGAAAACCACACTACAGGCTGATCCAACTTTGATGTAATGTCCTTAAAACAAGTCAAAATGAGGCTCAGTAGTGTGTGTGGCCTCCACGTGCCTGTATGACCTCCCTACAATGCCTGGGCATGCTCCTGATGAGGTGGCGGATGGTCTCCTGAGGGATCTCCTCCCAGACCTGGACTAAAGCATCCGCCAACTCCTGGACAGTCTGTGGTGCAACGTGTTGGTGGATGGAGCGAGACATGATGTCCCAGATGTGCTCAATTGGATTCAGGTCTGGGGAACGGGCGGGCCAGTCCATAGCATCAATGCCTTCCTCTTGCAGGAACTGCTGACACACTCCAGCCACATGAGGTCTAGCATTGTCTTGCATTAGGAGGAACCCAGGGCCAACCGCACCAGCATATGGTCTCACAAGGGGTCTGAGGATCTCATCTCGATACCTAATGGCAGTCAGGCTACCTCTGGCGAGCACATGGAGGGCTGTGCGGCCCCCCAAAGAAATGCCACCCCACACCATGACTGACCCACCGCCAAACCGGTCATGCTGGAGGATGTAGCAGGCAGCAGAACGTTCTCCACGGCGTCTCCAGACTCTGTCACGTCTGTCATATGTGCTCAGTGTGAACCTGCTTTCATCTGTGAAGAGCACAGGGCGCCAGTGGCTAATTTGCCAATCTTGGTGTTCTCTGGCAAATGCCAAACGTCCTGCACGGTGTTGGGCTGTAAGCACAACCCCCACCTGTGGACGTTGGGCCCTCATACTACCCTCATGGAGTCTGTTTCTGACTGTTTGAGCAGACACATGCACATTTGTGGCCTGCTGGAGGTCATTTTGCAGGGCTCTGGCAGTGCTCCTCCTTGCACAAAGGCGGAGGTAGCGGTCCTGCTGCTGGGTTGTTGCCCTCCTACGGCCTCCTCCACGTCTCCTGATGTACTGGCCTGTCTCCTGGTAGCGCCTCCATGCTCTGGACACTACGCTGACAGACACAGCAAACCTTGCCACAGCTCGCATTGATGTGCCATCCTGGATGAGCTGCACTACCTGAGCCACTTGTGTGGGTTGTAGACTCCGTCTCATGCTACCACTAGAGTGAAAGCACCGCCAGCATTCAAAAGTGACCAAAACATCAGCCAGGAAGCATAGGAACTGAGAAGTAGTCTGTGGTCACCACCTGCAGAACCACTCCTTTTTTGGGGGGGGTCTTGCTAATTGCCTATAATTTCCACTTGTTGTCTATTCCATTTGCACAACAGCATGTGAAATGTATTGTCAATCAGTGTTGCTTCCTAAGTGGACAGTTTGATTTCCCAGAAGTGTGATTGACTTGGAGTTACATTGTGTTGTTTAAGTGTTCCCTTTATTTTTTTTTAGCAGTGTATACACACACACACACACCACACACTACCAGTCAAAAGTTGACACCTACTCATTCCTTTACTATTTTCTACATTGTAGAATGGTGAAGACATCAAAACTATGGAATCCTGTAGTAACCAAAAAAAAAGTGTTAAACAAATCAAAATATATTTTACATATATTTGAGATTCTTCAAAGTAGCCACTCTTTGCCTTTGACAGCTTTGCACACTCTTGGCATTTTCACAACCAGCTTCATGAGGAATGCTTTTCCAAAAGTCTTGAAGGACTTCCCACATATGCTGAGCACTTGTTGGCTGCTTTTCCTTCACTCTAACTCATCCCAAACCATCTCAATTGGGTTGAGGTCGGGCGATTGTGGAGACCAGGACATCTGATACAGCACTCCATCGCACTCCTTGGTCAAACAGCCCTTAGACAGCCTGGAGGTGTGTTGGGTCATTGTCCTGTTGAAAAACAAATAACAGTCCCACTAAGTGCACACCAGGTGGGATGGTGTATCGCTGCAGAATAATGTGGTAACTATGCTGGTTAAGTGTGCATTGAATTATGAATCAAATCTGACAGTGTAACCAGCGAAACACCCCTACGCCATCAAACTTCCTCCTCCAGGCTTCATAGTCTGAACCACATGCGGAGATCATCCGTTCACCTACTCGGTGTCTCAAAAAGATACGGCGGTTGGAACCAAAAATCTCAAATTTTAACTACTCAGACCAAAGGACAGACTTCCACCGGTCTAATTTACATTTCTCGTGTTTCTTGGCCCACGCAAGTCTTCGCTGCAATTCGACCATGAAGGCCTGATTCACAGTCTCCTCCGAACAGTTGATGTTGAGATGGTGTCTGCTACTATTTATTTGGGTTGCAATCTGAGGTGCAGTTACTCATGAGAGCCAGATTCAGAGGGCTTGCTGGTCTCTGAGACTGCACTTGAAGAAACTTTCAAAGTTCTTGAAATTAAAAGAAATCTTGGGGGGGGGGGGGGAAGAACTCAGCTCCATCATTCATTGAACAGATGGAAATATCAGTTGGTTTTGTGATGAATAAGCTAACTACTTTATTTTTTCATTGGCAAGATTTGCAAACTTAGGCATGACATGCCAGAAACAAACACTAACACATCCAAGTTTATCTGACCAAATTATGAAAGACAAGCATTATAATTTTGAATTCTGTAAAGTGAGCATGTCTATCAACATGACAAGCCACTGGGGTCTGACAACTTGGATGGAAAAGTTAGTTTCAGAGTGAGTGGCAAGGAATAAGTTAGTCAATCTCTCCTGGCTCAAAGTGGAGGAGAGATTGACTTCATCACTACTTTTATTTATATGGAGGTATTGACATGTTGAATACGCCGAGCTGTCTGTTTGAACTACTGGTGCAGAGCACGGGCACCCATGCATACTCCCCAAGACGTCTCTTCACAATTGCCAAGTCCAGAACAAATTACGGGAGGCGCACAGTACTACGTAGAGCCATGACTACATGGAACTCTATTCCACATCAAGAAACTGATGAAAGCAGTTTAAAAAAAAAAACACCTTATGGAACCAGGGACTGCGAAACAACAAACACATGCATACACACACGATAACATATGCATATAATTATTGGCTTTGGATAGAAAACACCCTAAAGTTTCTAAAACTGTTTGAATGGTGTCTGAGTATAACAGAACTCATATGGCAGGCCAAAACCTGAGAAGATTCCATGCAGGAAGTGGCCTGTCTGAGAAGTAGTGTTTCATCTTGGCTCTTTTTATTGAAGACTGAGGATCTTTGCAATAATGTGACACTTCCTACGGCTCCCATAGGCTCTCAGAGCCCGGGAAAAAGCTGAACTATATCGAGGCAGGCTCTGGCTGAAACACTATCGCTTTTGGCAAGTGGCCGCTCAGAGTACTATGGGCTTAGGCGCGTGCCCGAGTCGACCGAATGCTTTCTTTTCTTTTGTCTGTTTACCTAAACGCAGATTCCCGGTCGGAATATTATCGCTTTTTTATGAGAAAAATGGCATAAAAATGGATTTTAAACAGCGGTTGAAATGCTTCGAAGTACGGTAATGGAATATTTAGATTTTTTTTGTCACGAATTGCGCCATGTTCGCCACCCTTATTTACCCTTTCGGATAGTGTCTTGAACGCACGAACAAAACGCCGCTGTTTGGATATAACGATGGATTATTTTGGACCAAACCAACATTTGTTATTGAAGTAGAAGTCCTGGGAGTGCATTCTGACGAAGACAGCAAAGGTAATAACATTTTTCTTATAGTAAATCTGACTTTGGTGAATGCTAAACTTGCTGGGTGTCTAAATAGCTAGCCCTGTGATGCCGGGCTATCTACTGAGAATATTGCAAAATGTGCTTTCACCGAAAAGCTATTTTAAAATCGGACATATCGAGTGAAAGAGGAGTTCTGTATCTATAATTCTTAAAATAATTATGCTTTTTGTTAACGTTTATCGTGAGTAATTTTGTAAATTCACCGGCAGTGTTCGGTGGGAATGCTAGTCACATGCTAATGTAAAAAGCTGTTTTTTTATATAAATATGAACTTGATTGAACAAAACATGCATGTATTGTATAACATAATGTCCTAGGGTTGTCATCTGATGAAGATCAAAGGTTAGTGCTACATTTAGCTGTGGTTTGGGTTTATGTGACATTATATGCTAGCTTGAAAAATGGGTGTCTGATTATTTCTGGCTGGGTACTCTGCTGACATAATCTAAATGTTTTGCTTTCGTTGTAAAGCCTTTTTGAAATCGGACAGTGTGGTTAGATTAACGAGAGTCTTGTCTTTAAAATGGTGTAAAATAGTCATATTTTTGAAAAATTTAAGGTTTTGCATTTCTAAGGTATTTGAATAACACGCCACGGGATTACACTGGCTGTTGAGTAGGTGGGACTAGCCCATAGAGGTTAAAACACTAATTTACCTCAGAGCACTCGTAGAACAGCTAACTGGGTCGTTCAATGTTTTTTTGCCCTTCCGTGTCACTTCATACATCATTTCCCCAATAAACAAAGAATCAAGATTGTCTCTGTGACCACCGATAACTTCAGAACGAAGTTGACTACAATACCAAGTTGCTAATGCCTTTGCAATTGTTATAAACAAGCAAAGGGTAAAAAGATGCTTCAAATGAAAACCGAGATAACTGCATTGAAGACAAATACAATAGGCCTGTATTATTCAATCAATTAACTCATTTTCATGTTCAATCAGTTGAGTTCCATTTTGCTAATTGTAGGCTAGAATTTTTGCCTCAATTCCATGGTATAGGACTAACATGTGCGCAATGTGACATATTTAATGCATAGCCTAAGCATTATAATAACACCCTGACTACACCGCTCACGTCGTGTGCGTTGCAAAATACATTTATTCAATTATTGCACCCACTGCCTTGCGAGCATCTGCGTTGCCAAGGGCTAAAATAGAAGTCAGTTCTATTTGTGACGCAGATCGTGCTGCAAGTCCTGCCTCTCCCATCTTCTCATTGGTTTATAGAAGCAGATACCCACGTGGGTGATTGAAATAAACTGTGTTGTCGGTCGTCGTGGTAATACTATGAAAGTTTAGATGCCACTCACCATAAAGTTCAAAGAAGAAAAATCCTCGAAGGAGGAGAGATGACTAAAAACAATTCGGTTGACCGTTTTACGTGTGGATTAATTGTCGGAGTAGAGGACCTTCTGCATTTCAGGTAAAATAACTCAATGTTTATATCCCAAGACAAATTAGCTAGCAACAGCAAGCTAGCTAGCTAAATAGGACAAATTAGATAGCAAGTGCAAGCTAGCTAGCTAAATGTTTAATGACCTGTCCCCAAATTAATGTAATTGTTTCAGAGTTTGTTTTGATATTTTAACCTGCGTGTCGTGATCGTGTTTGGTGTGGGGGACAAAATAAATGTATGCATGATGGCGCACACGCACAGCCAGTTTGGGTTCCGTGTGAGCCACCTCAATATTTGCAGCCATAGTATCTAATTTTAAGTTAAGATTTGAATAGAGAACGCTAAGCCGAGAGCAGCACGACCTTTCTTTCGATCTATCAGTATCGACACATGCTCTAACGACACACTTATTGAAAGTTCTCCCTACGTGGCGTTTTGGGAAATATTAGTTCTTCGAAAGTTATATTAACGATGCATCGTTAAAAAAAACACTAGAGTTCCATCGCTATCAGGAAACTGGGCCCTGGCTATTACTTCAGACATGGCTATATGCATTCATGCAAAACATGGAGTCTATCTTTAAAGAGGGGAGGTGAATATCAACAGCTGCTTTACCTTAAGCACATACCAGTTCCTGTAAGTGACTCAAAGTAACTTAATCATTTGGCTGAGTGCAATTGGAAAGTTTTGTTTACTTGTTGATGGCTACTTCCCACTAAGGGGACCTACACCAACGTCTTTTGGCTGTCTTTTTAAGTCCTGCCCGGATGTCAATTTTTGGTGCGGTCCGGACCGGCCTTGATTCCCCCCCCCCAAAAAAAAACACTTCGATACAAGTACATTTTTGCAACAGGTTAGGGAGAGCATTTTAGCCAACTCTTTCCCTAACCTTAAGCAAATTCTCCTAACCTACTGCGTAAGTTAAAAAAATTAATTAAAAAAAAGGTCTTAGCTGTATCGAAGCAGCGTATTTAGGGAATCTCGTCCACGGATGTTGATTTTAGTTCTGTACCAAATCTGAACCAATCATAGACGTCTAATGATTGTTTCAAATTTGGTCTGGTAAGCACAGTACAGGTAATCAAACTTCTCCATGGGGATCGCAGGCCGTTCCATGTAATTGATCTATTCCAGAGCTAGCACTCCTGAGTCAACTAATTCTCAACCTCTTGAATGACTATATCAGAGCTAAAGAAAAATTGTGAAATGTCTGGGGTTCCCCGAGGAGAGGTTTGAAAACCCCTGCAGTAGAGCAAAAAAAGTTGGTATTAGTATTTCAAATATTTATTCAGAAACAAAAATATACCTGATTTCAACATCCGGAAAATAAGCTTTTGTAACTTCAGGAAAATACATATTTTAAACTTTGTCTGAAAATGTAATTCGTACTGGGTTCAGATTTCTGGGGGCACACTGAACTGTAACTTGACAAGGTTGATTGGACTCCCGAGTGGTTAGAGGAGTCACCACAGACCCTAGTTTAATTTCAGGTTGTATCAGAACTAGCCGTGATTGGGAGTCCCATAGGGCAGCGGCACAATTGGCCCAGTGTCGTCCGGGTTAGGGTTTGGCCATCATCATAAATAATTTGTTCTTAACTGACATGCCTAGTTAAATAAAATCGGTTAATACCGTTTGAATCAAAGTTTGTCCTAAGAAAATTGCATGGAAAGAGTGTGTACTGAATTAACGCATCATAAGTTAAGGGCTGGAATTTGTCCTGGATGCTAGAGCAGCAACGTGTCGGTGTTGATCTAGCTAATTAAGTAGCTAGCATGTGTACACTCACAGCAATGCACAGCCAATGGGCTACTTGCATGTGCATTGGCCGGGTTTAGATTCAACATAGCTAACCGTTTCTTCGCAAGACCATTCGTTTTAAAATCAGCTAGTTTGTGTTATTGGCTTATCTTGGTTGAGGAAATGTAGGCTCGCAAGCAGTGTTTCTGCTGAACCTGACAATCTGGCTGCACACGTAGGCATCTAGCCAGCTTGACTATCATGCCGGAGTTAGTAGATGAGCATGCCCATTGAATGTATTATAAGTTAGCAGCATGGCAGTTTATCAAAGTTTGGTGTTGACTATGCACTTTACTTAGTTAGCTATGCTTTATGGAAAGTAGCTACTGAATTTGAAGTCAACATTGGTACAGTCTTGTTGGCTTATAGCTACTGGCTAGCTAACTGGCTGTAATAGCAGCAAAGGACGTTTGCCATCTTGTTTGTGCTCTGATTTACAGTGCCTTCGGAAAGTATTCAGACCCATTGACATTCCACATTTTGTTATGTTACAGCTTCATTCTAAAATGGATTAAATAAAATAAATCCTCAGCAATCTACACACAATACTCCATTATGACGAAGTGAAGAGATTTAGTAATTTTGCCAAATTAATAAAAAAACAATACCTTAAATTAGAATTCAGACCTTGCGCTATGAGACTCGAAATTGAGTTCAGGTGCATCCTGTTTCCATTTATCGTCCTTGAGATGGTTCCACAACTTGATTGGAGTCCACCTGTGGTCATTTCAATTGATTGGACATGGATTTGGAAAGGCACACACCTGTCTATATAAAGGTCCCACAGTTGACAGTGCATGTCAGAGCAAAAACCAAGCCATGAGGTCGATGGAATTGTCCGTAGAACTCCGAGACAGGATTGTGTTGAGGCACAGATCTGGGGAAGGGTACCAAAACATTTCTGCAGCATTGAAGGTCCAATAACACAATGGCCTCCATTCTTAAATAGGTTGGAACCACCAAGACTCTTCCTAGAGCTGGCTGCTTGGCCAAACTGAGCAAATCAGGGAACAAGGGCCTTGGTCAGGGAGGTGACCAAGAACCCGATGGTCATTCTGACAGAGCTCTAGAGTTACTCTGTGGAGATGGGAGAACCTTCCAGAAGGACAACCATCTCCGCAGCACTCCACTAAATCAGGCATTTCTGGTAGAGTGGCCAGACGGAAGCCACTCAGTAAAAAGGCACATGACAGCCTGCTTGGAGTTTGCCAAAAGGCACCTAAATACTTTCTGACAATGAGAAACAGATTCTCTGGTCTGATGAAACCAAGATTAAACTCTGGCCTGAATGTCAAGCATAAAATCTGGAGGAAACCTGGCACCATCCCTACGGTGAAGCATGGTGGTGGCAGCATCATGCTGTGGGGATATTTTTCAGCGGCAGGGATTAGGAGACAAGCCAGGACCGAGGCAAAGATAAACAGAGAAAAATACAGAGATCCGTCATGAAAATCTGCTCCAGACCTCAGAGAAGGTTCACCTTCCAACCGGACAACGACCCTACAGTGGCTTGCGAAAGTATTCACCCCCCTTGGCATTTTTCCTGTTTGGTTGCATTACAACCAGAATTACAATTAAAAAAATTGGGGGGGGGGGGGGGGGGGTATCATTTGATTTACACAACATGCCTACCAATTTGAAAATGCAAAATATTGTCTATTGTGAGACAAACAAGAAATAAGACAAAAAAAAAAAAAAACGGAAAACTTGTGTGCCTAACTATTCAACCCCCCCAAAGTTAATACTTTGTAGAGCTACCTTTTGCAGCAATTACAGCTGCAAGTCTCTTGGGGTATGCATCTAAGCTTGGCACATCTAGCCACTGGGATTTTTGCCCATTCTTCAAGGCAAAACTGCTCCAGCTCCTTCAAGTTCGATGGGTTCCGCTGGTGTACAGCAATCTTTAAGTCATACAACAGATTCTCAATTGGATTGAGGTCTGGGCTTTGACTAAGCCATTCCAAGACGTTTAAATGTTTTCCCTTAAACCACTCGAGTGTTGCTTTAGCAGTATGCTTAGGGTCATTGTCCTGCTGGAAGGTGAACCTCCGTCCCAGTCTCAAATCTCTGGAAGACTGAAACAGGTTTCCATCAGTAATTTCCCTGTATTTAGCGCTATGCATCATTCCTTCAATTCTGACCAGTTTCCCAGTCCCTGCCAATGAAAAACATCCCCACAGCATGATGCTGCCACCACCATGCTTCACTGTGGGGATGATGTTCTCAGGGGTGATGAGGTGTTGGGTTTGCGCCAGACATAGCGTTTTCCTTGATGGCTAAATTTTAGTCTCATCTGACCAGAGTACCTTCTTCCATATGTTTGGGGAGTCTCCCGCATGCCTTTTGGCAAAACGTGTTCGCTTATTTTTATATTTAAGCAATGGCTTTTTTTCAGGCAACTCTTCCGTAAAGGCCAGCTCTGTGGAGTGTATGGCTTAAAGTGGTCCTATGGACAGAAACTCCAATCTCTGCTGTGAAGCTTTGCAGCTCCTTCAGGGTTAACTTTGTTGCCTCTGATTAATGACCTCCTTGCCTGGTCTGTGAGTTTTGGTGGGCAGCCTTCTCTTGGCAGGGTTGTGGTGACATGTTTTTCCAATTTTTAATAATGGATTTTTGGTGGCTCCGTGGGATGTTCAAAGTTTTGGATATTTTTTATAACCCAACCCCGATCTGTACTTCTCCGCAACTTTGTCCCTGACCTATTTGGAAAGCTCCTTGGTGTTGCAAACCCTGGGGCCTTTCAGAACACACACACACACACACACACTGAGATCATGTGACACTTAAATAAAGTCCACCTGTGTGCAATCCAACTATGTGACTTCTGAAGGTAAATTGGTTGCACCAGATCTTATTTAGGGGCTTCATAGCAAAGGGGGTGAATACATAAGCACGCACCACTTTTTCATTCTTCTCCCCAACTTGGACTGTGTTGTGTATGTCCATTACATATAATCCAAATAAAAATCAATTTCAATTACAGGTTGTAATGCAACAAAATAGGAAAAACGCCAAGGGGGATGAATACTTTTGCAAGGCACTAAGCACACAACCAAGACAACGCAAGTGTAGCTTCGGGACAAGTCTCTGAATGTCCTTGAGGCCCAGCCAGAGCTTGGACTTGAACCCAAAGGAACATCTCTGGAGACCTGAAAATATCTGTGCAGCAACGCTCCCCATCCACCCAACAGAGCTTGAGAGGATCTGCAGAGAAGAATGGGAGAAACTCCCAAATACAATTGTGCAAAGCTTGTAGCGTCATACCCAAGAAGACTCGAGGATGTAGTCGCTGTCAAAGGTGCTTCAACAAAGTACTGAGTAAAGAGCCCGAATACTTACATAAAATTAAATATGAGCAAACATTTCTTAAAGCCTGTTTTTGCTTTGTCATTATGGGGTATTCTGTGTAGATTTATGAGGGGGAAAAAAAACAATGTAATCAATTTTAGAATAACTTAACAAAATGTAGAAAAACTCAAGGGTTCTGAATACTTCGCAAAGGCACTGAACAAAAATATAAAACCAAACATGCAACAATTTTAAAGATTTTACTGGGTTAGTTCATAAGGAAATCAGTCAATTCAAATTAATGCATTAGGACCTAATCTATAGATTGCACATGATTGGGAATACAGATATGCATCCGTTTGTCACAGATACAGTACCTTAAATGAAAAAGGTAGGGGCATTGATCAGAAAACCAATCAGTATCTGGTGTGACATCTCCTTCACACAGAGTTGATCAGGCTGTTGATTTTGGCCTGTGGAATGTTGTCCCACTCCTCTTCAATGGCTGTGGGAAGTTTATGGATATTGGTGGAAACGGGAATACGTTGTTGTGCACGTTAATCCCAGAGCAGCCCAAACATGCTCAATGGGTGACATGCCTGGTGAGTATGCAAGCTATGGAAGAACTGGAACATTTTTAGCTTCCAGGAATTGTGGATCTCGTCACGGTATCTCTGCATTCAAATTGCCATTGTGTTTGTTGTCCTTCGTTTGTGTCTGCCCATACCATAACCACAACCACAGAGCACTCCGTTCACAACGTTGACGTCAGCAAACCGCTAACCCACACAACGCCATACACATGGTCTGTGATTGTGAGGCCATTTGGACAAACTGCCAAATTCTCTAAAATGACATTGTGGCGGCTTATGGTAGAGAAAAAAAGGGTAGCATATAATTGGTTCTTAAATGGACAGAAATGAGCACGAGAGAAATTAGATATTTAAACTGTTTCACCTACTAACAGTCAATCCCAATTGTCACTTTATGGACGCTATAACCTCATTTTTATCCGATGTCTAGAATTTGAGCTAGGTATGCACAGAAAATACTCAGTCAATTGCTAATGACCCTGTTAAAGTCATCCAGTATGTGGTTCTCGGTAAAGGCTGGAACGACTCAGGACGAGAGGCAGGGAGTGTGTTGTGTATCGCCAATCAAGTTGATTGGCTTATATATGATGGTTGGGAGATTTTAATAACATTGAGCTTTAACCAATGCCTATCGCCCCCACAATAATATGTATGGATAACTATTTATATAAATATCAGTAAACTTTTCATTAAGCGGGACCCATGTTTTTCCCTGGTGTGAATTTTGAAATAAAATCCAAAAAGACAAACAAAGACTGAGGAAAAAGCTGCCGACATTGAGGGATACTCTAAAAGGATGGTACCATGGGCAGTTTCAGTATAACATTGAAGCCAATGTG
The DNA here is from genome assembly GCF_965601325.2 of Salmo salar. Lineage (NCBI taxonomy): Eukaryota > Metazoa > Chordata > Actinopteri > Salmoniformes > Salmonidae > Salmo > Salmo salar. The sequence continues at coordinate 48,947,437 of NC_138312.1, read as the reverse complement.
ACAAGATTATGGGGTAAAAGACTGAAGACAGTTTGGGGGACAGGTTCAGTGAAAGACCAGATTGTTCAGGGGGAGTTTCAGGTTTTGAAAACTGAACGACAGTGTGTGGGAGTTTGAGGAAAATCCAAATCCACAATGGGGTGGGTCAAGAGCACTTGATGTGACACCAGGACTCACGGGAGTTGGGGACTCTTCGTATTTCTTTGGCTCTGGTGCTGGTCTTGAGTCCCGGTCTCTTCTGTTATCCTTTCTACAATCAGAATAAACACTAAGTTAAACTTCACTGTCCAGCTAAGTCTTGAGGGTCAGAGCCTGTGAGTGCACTAGCACACCGTTCAACACCAAATAATTCCCAGTCAAATTGATCCAATATAATCCACTCATAACTGTGGATTAGAAGACTAATAGTATTCACACCCTCACAATCTCTCGTATAACCTCTAAAGGCTGGTTAACAGTTAGTCATCAATAGGAGTGTTTACTCCGGTCTTCAAGTATGCTACCCCAAACATGACACATTTCTGGTATACCCCCACACAAGCTTGCCTACTCAACTAATGATCAAGCTCAGGTGTGATTGTATGGGGCTTGATAAAAAAATGTGTTATGTTAAGGAAAGGAATCGAGGATCACTGCCTAACATCGGTGTGAAAAAAACATGGTTCTATACACAACCTAAACCACTTCCATCCAGTTTAAAGAGGAACTATTGCGAAAAGAAAATGTAATGTGTGATGACATATGCAAGAAACACCCACATCTAGGTCATGCCTGCAAGACACAAATTGTTTTTTTTAAGGCAAATATCAGCCAGTATTTTAACCAGGGATATTTTGGGTCATGGAATTAGCTAGCTAAACAGTTATTTTATTCCCTAAAACTAATCAGTTCAGTTATTACAGTTATCATAACAAGGAACTACAACCTTTGGGAGCAGGTAATAATTCTATGCCAGGGGTCTCCAACCTTTTCTAGCATGAGAGCTACTTAAAAAAAAGTCACAAGGTAGCTTTCAAATAGGCACATTCTCCTCTCCCCTGTAACTCACCTGCAACTCCTCCCCAGGTCCTTAGTGTACAAGAGAAAGTAGCACACTAAGTTCTGCCAATATACTTGGTAAAACAATGTTTGTTTTAACCAACTCTAAGGGGGGCCCCATAAAATGTGATTTTCCCCTAAATTGTTTAATATTCTCAAATTAAGTTCGATCAAATTCTGGTTTTCAATTTTTGGGGGGGATTTTCACTCAATTTGTTGTTCATAGAGAAACAACAAAATTGGATGTTCAGAGTACATGTCCATGCTTTAATCACATCAGATTTATTTTTAAATGTAGCTCGGATTTTGTATTTTTCTTTTGTTCAATTCCCCTTTAATTGCACATCTAGCGACTGAGTAATGTGCCATCTAATTTGCCGGTCTAGCGATGGTTTTGTTCTGCTGCTGCTCATGTCATAACAACGTTTGCAAATAAATAGATAAATGTACTTACTAACATTTAATTGAGAAAGTATGTGTCAACCCACAAGGCAGATATCACAGAGTGACAAACGTGTGCACCACACAGACAGGGGCAATATTGCTGGAAATTAATTGGCAGATAGTTTTGGCTAGTTGGGAGCTTGGGGTGTCTAACACTTGTGAGATTTGCTAATGAAAGTTTGCAGTGGAACACGTGAAAATTGCATGTACTTTCAAAATTGTTTGGCAAGCTACTCATTAGGTGGGCTGCGAGCTACTGTAAGAGACCCCTGTTCTGTAGTCGCATCAATTTTTTGGGTCAATATTTACATAATACAGTCAACATTTGTGACATGATGTTCAAATCCTCCAAACTATCATTTTGTGCTTTTGTAGTGGAGGTAAGCGAGTCCTAATGCTGTGCCGTCACGTTTGGGAGAGCCAAGAAATTACAGCTTGCATCCGTAATATCCTCACTGAGGAGAGTATTGGGCCCTAGTGAAGGCACTTCCACTAGGCTAGCAAGCACTTAACCTAATAACAATAGTGGCAATTGCATTGCTTTTAACTTTCTAAATTTTTAACAGTTGACGTACCGACCATAAACCAGCCTTTAGAGGTGCCCTGGCTGCAATACCCTCCCTGCCTGTTCCACTAATGCCGCTCGTTTTTGGCTGACCTGTCTTCCTCCCTTCGTCGATCTCTGTTGGCCCCTTCTCCTCGGCCCCGCCCTGCTCCAGGCCCCGCAGCCCCCCCTCTCCCCCGTGGGGGGCCCCGGTCCCGACGCACACCGTCCACTTTATTCTCGTCTGGAAGGGAGAGCCCAAACAGTGAGGATGGAGGGGTTTGGGTGGCTGGAACTCCACTTAAGGCTGCATTCCACACTGCCTCTGGCCCAGGGTTGCATTCAAGATCGTAACATTTGCAGTTACGCAAAACATGTATTGTCAAATGGGAGGTTCACACTTCTAACTTCTGTGATCTTGAATACAACCCAGGCCTAGGGAACCCATTTTCCTTAATGGCCGCAGGGTCTGCTGCTTTTACTGACTGACAACCTTCACCTGATTTATAAACCATATCCATTAAAAAATGAATAATCTTACCTCATTTCCCAGGAGCTAACCACATATTAATGGCAAAATCTGTCAAGATCTTGACAACATCAGGGTCATGTTCAGGAGGCACAAACGAGAACTTTCAAAACATTTTATGGGAATGGGTGTTGAAGGTTGAACATGAGGTGTTTGGTGCCTACCGAGCACAACCCTGGGAAAGAATCAGACACTGCACCCATACAGGATCAAGGGTTCCCCACTAACTTTACACCAGAGCTGCCCAGTTTGGATCCTGCTGCCTCCTCTCTCCTGGGTTTTATACCAACTGATAATTCAGTAAATTAGAGTTGGATTCCAATACTTCAAAGTTGCTTCTGATGTCCCATCACAATCAGTTTGAAATAATTTTGTGAAGTACTGGAGGGCAAGGTAGTTGGGATCTTCCATATTGCTTTTTGCCAACCCTTCAGACCAATGCTTTACAGTTGCAATATGGAGTCCTGAGATAGCTAGCCAATGAAACAGGCAAGAGAACCAACAGGAGAGATTATCCAGGACCATAATTGGGCAGTGCTACACTATTTTGATCCATGTTAGTCAAGTTGTGGCCTCGTCCCAATCCACCCAATCTCCCCTGCTTTAGCTAAATCACCAAACCCAGAGAAAGTGGAAACAATCAATCATTTCCTTTTAGAATGTGATGTTAGATATCACAATCCAGCAGTCATTCAAGAGCGAGGGGGTGAATAAAACCCCTAAAGTGTCAGTAACACTCACGCTTGACTTCAGAGCAAAATCTCTTAATCTGAGAGTAGGACCGAAAGGCCTAGTTGGTCCACTCTGGGATTAGATTAGGACAAAGTCTCCATTACAGCTTATTTGCAATGAACCACTAACAAAAACACACAAGCACAAGTTCTTTGCAGTCCGAGTGCCTTACCCCTTCCAGATCCTCTTTCATCTGCAGAACTTGAGCTGAAAGAGACCGGACATTCAGACCTTTAGCTAACTCGCTTGCAAAGCAAAAAGTCCAAGGATTTTTTCCCCCTCAGTCACTACAATACAGGCTTTTGGTAATGATGTGACAAATTGGCCACACCGTTATCCACAGATGCTATACAATATCCAAGACGGATAAGAACATGTTCTAACCTCAGTTTGGGACATGCCGCGTCACTGGGGGAGACAGGGGTGGACCCTGCGCTCACCGCAGGGCGCTTGGCCCAGGCATTCTCCTTGGGTGGTGGTGCGGGCATCACCTTGAGGGGCTCCTTGGAGGAAGATGTGGAAGAGTTGGCGGAAGTAGGGCGAGCTCCGGGAGAGGGAGGGTCATCCTCCTTACCACTGAATACTTCATTCTCAACCGATCGCTCGCTCTCTCTGCGCCGCGAGACTGGACAAAAGAGGGTGAGATGTCAGTATTAAAACTGACTGTTTGGGTTGTCTCGGGTGTAAAAGGGGCTACCTCTGCTCCTCTCCTTTAACTCGTATAGGAAACAAAATCGCAAAAAAGGAATACACATTATATTCACCCATGCTGTCTTTTTAGTTCGGTGCAGACGGAAGAGGAAAGGAAGGCATACACACGGTAACAGTCGGAAGAAGTCATTCAAGGGTTTCTCTTTATTTTTACTATTTTCTACATTGTAGAATAGTGAAGACATCAAAACTATGAAATAACACATATGGAATCATATAGTAACCAAAAACGTGTTAAAATCAAAATATATTTAATGAGATTATTCAAAGTAGCCACCCTTTGCCTTGATGACAGCTTTGCACACTCAGCGTTCTCTCAACCAGCTTCATGAGGTAGTCACCTGGAATGCATTTCAATTAACAGGTACGCCTTGTTAAAAGCACATTTTTGGAATTTCTTTAATTCTTAACCTGTTAGGGCTAGGGGGCAGTATTGACACGGCCGGATAAAAAAACGTACCCGATTTAATCTGGTTACTACTCCTGCCCAGTAACTAGAATTGGCATTTAATTATTGGCTTTGGATAGAAAACACTCCAAAGTTTCTAAAACTGTTTGAATGGTGTCTGTGAGTATAACAGAACTCAAATGGCAGGCCAAAACCTGAGAAGATTACATGCAGGAAGTGGCCTGTCTGACAATTTCTTCCCCTTCTTGATTATCTCTATCCATTACAGAGGATCTCTGCTGTTACGTGACACTTCCTACGGCTCCCATGGGCTCTCAGAAGGCGGCAAAAAGCTGAATCGTGGCTTTGCAGGCTCTGGCTGAAAAAAAGTAGCGCGTTTGGGTAGTGGCTGGTTACAGTACTGTGAGACTCAGGTGCGTGCCCGCGTCGACCGAATGCTTTGTTTTCTTTCCTCTGTTTACCTAAACGCAGATTCCCGGTCGGAATATTATCGCTTTTTTACGAGAAAAATGGCATAAAAATGGATTTTAAACAGCGGTTGACATGCTTCGAAGTACGGTAATGGAATATTTAGAAAATTTGTCACGAATTGCGCCATGCTCGTGGCCCTTATTTACACTTCGGATAGTGTCTTGAACGCACGAACAAAACGCCGCTGTTTGGATAGAACGATGGATTATTTTGGACCAAACCAACATTTGTTATTGAAGTAGCAGTCCTGGGAGTGCATTCTGACGAAGACAACAAAGGTAATCAAACTTTTGTAATAGTAAATCGGAGTTTGGTCAGGGCTAAACTTGGTCGGTGTCTAAATGGCTAGCCGTGATGGCTGGGCTATCTACTCAGATTATTGCAAAATGTGCTTTCACCGAAAAGCTATTTTAAAATCGGACATATCGAGTGCATAGAGGAGTTCTGTATCTATAATTCTTAAAATAATAATGTTTTTTGTGAACGTTTATCGTGAATAATTTAGTAAATTCACTGGAGGTTTGCTAGTATGCTAGTTCTGAACGTCACATGCTAATGTAAAAAAGCTGGTTTTTGATATAAATATGAACTTGATTGAACAAAACATGCATGCATTGTATAACAATGTCCTCGGGTTGTCATCTGATGAAGATCAAAGGTTAGTGCTGCATTTAGCTGTCTTCTGGGTTTTTGTGACATTATATGCTAGCTTGAAAAATGGGTGATTATTTCTGGCTGGGTACTCTGCTGACAATCTAATTTTTTGCTTTCGTTGTAAAGCCTTTTTGAAATCGGGCAGTGTGGTTAGATTAACGAGAGTCTTGTCTTTAAAATGGTGTAAAATAGTCATATGTTTGAGAAATTGAAGTAATAGCATTTCTAAGGTATTTGAAAATCGCGCCACGGGATTACACTGGCTGTTGCGTAGGCGGGACGATTTCGTCCCGCCTAGCCCAGAGAGGTTAAAATGGGACAGAGTGCATAGAGGAGTTCTGTATCTATAATTCTTTAAATAATTGTTATTCTTTTTGTGAACGTTTACCGTGAGTAATTTAGTAAATTCACCGGCAGTGTTCGGTGGGAATGCTAGTCACATGCCAGTCACATGCTAATGTAAAAAGCTGGTTTTTGATATAAATATGAACTTGATTGAACAAAACATGCATGTATTGTATAACATAATGTCCTAGGGTTGTCATCTGATGAAGATCAAAAGGTTAGGGCTACATTTAGCTGTGGTTTGGGTTTATGTGACATTATATGCTAGCTTGAAAAATGGGTGTCTATTTCTGGCTGTGTACTCTGCTAACTTAATCTAATGTTTTGCTTTCGTTGTAAAGCCTTCTTGAAATCGGACAGTGTGGTTAGATTACCGAGAGTCTTGTCTTTAAAATGGTGTAAAATAGTCATATGTTTGAAAAATTGAAGTTTTTGCATTTTTGAGGAATTTGAATAACGCGCCACGGGATTACACTGGCTGTTGAGTAGGTGGGACTAGCCCATAGAGGTTAATGCGTTTGAGCCAATCAGTTGTGTTGTGACAAGGTAGGGGTGGTATACAGAAAACCCTATATTTTGGCAAGAACAGCTCAAATAAGCAAAGAGAAATGACAGTCCATAATTACTTTAAGACATGAATGTCAGTCAATACGGATTTTGAAAGTTTCTTCATGTGCAGTCACAAAAACCATCAAGCGCTATGATGAAACTGGCTCTCATGAGGACCGCCAAAGGAAAAGACCCAGAGTTACCTCTGCTGCAGAGGATAGGTCCATTAGTTACCAGCCTCAAATCAGCAACTCAGACTGCAGCCCAAATAAATGTAAGACATCTCAACTAGGGATGCACCGATATGACATTTTTGGCAGATAGTGATATTTTCCTTGCCAAAAAACCTGATACATAAAGTTAGCAGCCTTAAGCATTCTAGTACAGTTAAATAGTTGAAACACACTGACCAAAAAGTTGCCATTTACGTATGTCCCCATTACCAGTAAAACAATCAAAACCTATTTCTTTCACTTGCTGTGCGGTTTTGTTGTTAACTTCTCTAGGCTAGGGGGCGGTATTTTCACATCTAGATGAAGTGTGCTTAAAGTAAAGTGCCCGCTACTCAGGCCCAGAAGCTAGGATATGCATATTATTAGTAGATTTGGACAGAAAACACTGAAGTTTCTAAAATTGTTTGAATGATGTCTGAGTATAACAGAACTTATTTGGCAGGCGAAACCCCGAGGACAAACCATCCAGGATTTATTTATTTATTTTGAGTCACTCTTTTCAATGGGCTTTCAATGGGAATCTAGAATTCTAAGGCAGTTGCTTGCAGTTCCTATCGCTTCCACTGGATGTTATCAGTCTTTAGAAATTGGTTGATGTTTTTCCTTTGTGTAACGAAGAAGTAGCCCTGTTCAGAACGAGGGTCAAGTGAAGTGTACTGTTGTGGTTGAGGCACGTGACCTGAAAGCACGCTCCACTTTGTTTTCCTCCGGTATTGAACACAGTTTATCCCATCTTAAATTTTATTGATTATTTACGCAAAAAAATACCTAAAGTTGTATTAGGAAAGTTGTTTGAAATGTTTGGACAAAGATAACAGGTAACTCATGAGATATTTTGTAGTCATGTTGCACGAGTTGGAACCGGTGTTCTTCTGGATCAAACGTGCCAAATAAATGGACATTTTGGATATATAACGACAGAATAAATCGAACAATGGGACCATTTGTGATGTTTATGGGACAAATTGGAGTGCCAACAAGAAGCTCGTCAAAGGTAAGGCATGAATTATATCTTTATTTCTGAGTTGTGTCGCGCCTGGCGGGTTGAATTATGATTGTGTGTTTGTTTGGTGGGGTGCTATCCTCAGATAATCGCATGGCTTGCTTTCGCCGTAAAGCCTTTTTGAAATCTGACACATTGGCTGGATTAACAAGTGTAGCTATAAATTTGGTTGCATGTGTGATTTCATGAAAGTTTAATATTTATAGTAATTTCATTTGAATTTGGTGCTCTGCCATTTCACCGGATGTTGTCAAATCGATCACGTTAACGGGATTTGAGCCATAAGAAGTTGATTTGTTCAGTCGTTTCATTCTCAACCAGGATTTTAAACGTGGCAACCAGTGAAGTTTCAGCTGTCTGTGGCCTCTTCTGTCGTGGGTCCTCGGTGCGCACCATCACTGTGTCCGTTTCCATCTTGTCCAGCTGTGTAAGTTTTCACGTAAACCAGATTTCATGTCTGCATCAAAGTAGCGGTCCTTGTACCTAGCATGGTGGCAACACAGTAGAGAGTCAGAGAGAATGTCATCAAATCGCTTGTTCACAGCCTCTAGTAGAGTACTTTTGCAAGTTAACCCTACGGTCTGTGTCGGCAGTTTTATTGATCAGACGCTTCAGCGCCATGACAGAGGGTATCACGTCTGCTTCAGACACAGTTGATGAGCTTATTTCTCGAGTCAGTTGTTCGAATGGAGCGTGTTCATGTTTTCAATGAGAGTCCACTGGTTTGTACTGATTGTTGCAGATAACTCCATCTGCGTACACGCCAAGCACTTTATATTCCAGCAGGCTCTCCATCATGTAAAAAGTACTGTTCCATCTGGTAGAAACATCTTGCTTAACCTGTTGGGTCTAGGGGGCAGCATTTGCACGTCTGGATAAAAAAAATGTACCCGATTTAATCTGGTTACTAATCCTACCCAGTAACTAGAATATGCATATACTTATTATATATGGATAGAAAACACTCTAAAGTTTCCAAAACTGTTTGAATGGTGTCTGTGAGTATAACAGAACTCATTTGGCAGGCAAAACCCTGAGACATTTTCTGACAGGAAGTGGATACCTGATGTGTTGTATTGACTTTAAACCTATCCCATTGAAAAACACAGGGGTTTAGGAATATTTTGGCACTTCCTATTGCTTCCACTAGATGTCACCAGCCTTTACAAAGTGTTTTGAGTCTTCTGGAGGGAGATCTGACCGAACAAGAGCCATGGAACGGTGATGTCCCATTAGACACCTGGCGCGCTACTTCATGTTGGGTACCCTCGTTCCAATACGTTATAAAAGACTATGCATTCGTCCACCTTGAATATTATTCATGTTCTGGTTAAAAAAGGCCCTAATGATTTATGCTATACAACGTTTGACATGTTTGAACGAACGGAAATATATTTTTTCCCCTCGTTCATGACGAGAAGTCCGGCTGGCTTACATCATGTGCTAACGAGACGGAGATTTTTGGACATAAATGATGAGCTTTTTTGAACAAAACTACATTCGTTATGGACCTGTGATACCTGGAAGTGACATCTGATGAAGAGAATCAAAGGTAATGGATTATTTACATAGTATTTTCGATTTTAGATCTCCCCAACATGACGTCTAGTCTGTATCGCAACGCGTATTTTTCTGGGCACAGTGCTCAGATTATTGCAAAGTGTGATTTCCCAGTAAGGTTATTTTTAAATCTGGCAAGTTGATTGCGTTCAAAAGATGTAAATCTATAATTCTTTAAATGACAATATAATATTTTACCAATGTTTTCTAATTTTAATTATTTAATTTGTGACGCTGACTTGACTGCCGGTTATTGGAGGGAAACGATTTCCTCAACATCAATGCCATAGTAAAACGCTGTTTTTGTATATAAATATCAACTTGATAGAACTAAAAATGCATGCATTGTCTAACATAATGTCCTAGGAGTGTCATCTGATGGAGATTGTAAAAGGTTAGTGTATCATTTTAGCTGGTTTTATGGTTTTGGTGACCCTGTCTTTGACTTGACAAAACATTACACACAACTCTTGTAAATGTACTGTCCTAACATACTCTAAATTTATGCTTTCGCCGTAAAACCTTTTTGAAATCGTAAAACGTGGTTAGATTAAGGAGATGTTTATCTTTCAAATGGTGTAACATAGTTGTATTTTTGAAAAATTTGAATTTTGACATTTATTTGGATTCAAATTTGCCGCTCTTGAAATGCACCTGCTGTTGATGGAGTGCACCACGGGTGGCACGCTAGCGTCCCACCTAGCCCCAAGAGGTTAAGCCTATTAGTTCTCACTCCAAGATGCTCCAGTATTGCTTGCAGGCAGCTGTATGCTAGCTGTGAGTGTTTAAAATGACCCACTATCTTCCTACCTGTTGCCACTGTCAGATATGCCGCGTTGGGCCAAAACATTCGTTTATAGCCAGTTGTAGCGTGTGTGCCATGCATGGCAAACTGGAGACTCCGCATTCTTCCAAAGCCTTTGTCATGTGACGTGCATTATCACATACCACAACGTGTAGTTTATTCTTGGGGATTTTCCAAGTTTGAAACATGTTCTCAAATGCCATTGAAAAGGCAGCAGCCGTATGAGAACCAGCACATCTTTGAGCATGCAATACGGCTTTCCTCAGTACAAAATCCTCATCGACCCACTGTGCTGTCAGACTCAGTATGCTCATGGGGCTGACGTCGCTGGTCCAAATAGTTAGTCGTGAAGCTAATATCAGTGACGCCCTTAGCAAGTAGCTAATGGATAAGCGTTTCAACAATACTGTGCAACTCCAGGTGGGGCAACATCTGAAAAATAGCACCTACTTAGTGTCATTACGTCATGTACCTACGTTATATAGGTATGCACGTCAGCTTTGACATCCGTTTTGCATATCGGTGTTAAACTAGACATCGGGCCGATACCGATGTTGGCATTTATAGCTAATATGTTTACCGAGATATCATGTACCCCTAATCTCAAAGTCAACTGTTCAGAGGAGACTGTGTGAATCAGGTGTTCATGGTCAAATTGCTGAGAAGAAACCACTACTGAAGGACACCAATAAGAAGACTTGCTTGGGCCAAGAAACATGAGCAATGTACATTAGACCAGTGGATCTCTGTCCTTTGGTCTGATGAGTCCAAATTTGAGATATTTGGTTCCAACCGCCATGCCTTTGTGAGACGCAGAGAAGGTGATCGTCGCATGTGTGGTTCACACCGCGAAGCATGGAGGTGATGGTGTGATGGTGCTTTGCTGGTGACACTGTTATTTATTTAGAATTCAAGGCACTCTTAACCAGCATTGCTACCACAGCATTCTGCAGCGATACCCCATTCCATCTGGTTTGCACTTAGTGGTACTATCATTTGTTTTTCAACAGGACAATGACCCAAAACACACCTCCAGGCGGTATAAGGGCTATTTGACCAAGGAGAGTGATGGTGCTGCATCTGATGACCTGGCCTCCACAATCACTCAACCACAACCCAACTGAGAAGGTTTGGGATAATTTGGACTGCAGAGTGAAGGAAAAGCAGCCAACAAGTGCTCACCATATGTGGGAACTCCTTCAAGACTGTTGGAAAAGCATTCCAGGTGACTACCTCATGAAGCTGCTTGAGAGAATGCCAAGAGTGTGCTAAGCTGTCGTCAAGGCAAAGGGTAGCTACTATGAAGAATCTCAAAAGTTAATATTGATTTGTTTACCACTTTTTTGGTTAGTACATGATTTCATGCGTTATTTCATAGTTTTGATGTTGTCACTATTATTCTGCAATGTAGAAAATAGCAAAAATAAAAGAAAAGAATTGAATGAGTTGGTGTCCCCAAGCCTTTGACTGGTACTGTACATAAACACACATTTATGTAAACAGATCACACCATGGATATGCATTCCTTGAAATACTGCTGAAAAGGAGCAGCTGTTGAAAGGAACCACTAATTTGATAGCTGAAAGAAAACATATCTACAGTGAAAATACAATGGACAGTGTGGTTGACATTTAAAAGTTGATCATGTATGCGTGCTCACAGCACAAGCAAAGAGACTACAAAGAGAACTGGATAAAACTCAGAAGATCAATTAGGTTCACCCTCACCTCTTCCTCCAGATGTACTTCCCGTCTGTGATGACTCACTTCCTGTGCGGGAGCGTGTAGCAGGTCGCTCAGAAGGTGGCTCCTCACTCCTCCAACTTGGGTCCCTAAGCACAGAAGAGAAAGATTGAGTAAATATATTCAAAAAAACATAAAAATACAACATGCAGCAATTTCTAAGATTTTTTACAGTTCAAATAAGGAAATCAGCCAATTTAAATAAGTTAATTAGGCCCTAATCTATGGATTTCACATGACTGGACAGGGGTGCAGCCTTGGGAGGGCATAGGCCCACCCCCTGGAGAGCCGGGCCCAACCACCCAGTAAAATTTTCCCCACAAAAGGGCTTTATTACAGACAGAAATACTCCTCAGTTTCATCAGCTGGTTGCGTGGCTGGTGTCAGACGATTCCGCAGGTAAAGAAGCCGGATGTGGAGGTTCTGGGCTGGCATGGTTACACGTGGCCTGCAGTTATGAGGCCGGTTGGACGCACTGCCAAATTCTCTAAAATGGAGGCTGCTTATGGTAGAGAAATTACCATTTAATTCTCTGGCAACTGTTCAGGTGGACATTCCTGCAGTCAGCATGCCAATTGCGCGCTCCCTCAACTTGTGGCATTGAGTAGTGACAAAACCGCACAATTTAGAGTGGCCTTTTATTGTCCACAGGCCAAGGTGCACCTGTGTAATGATCATGTTGTTTAATCAGCTTCTTGATGTGCCACACCTGTCAGGCAGATGGATCATCTTGGCAAAGGAGAAATGCTCACTAACAGGGATGTAAACAAATTTGTGCACAAAATTTGCGCACAAAATTTGAGAGAACAGCTCTGGCACTTTCCAGCTACACCCTGAACCCCTCACCTGTCTCTATCGCGGGGTTTCCTATCAAAGCCCCTGGACTTGTCCTCTTCCAGCTGCCTCTGGAGTTTCTCCTCCACCTCCCGCTCCTTGGCTGCAGTGTCCACGGGCTTGGCTGCTCCGAAGATGGAGGCACGGCCGGAGCTGGGGGCAGTCGCTGGAGCAGCTGGGGCAGCTCCCGCACCACCGCTGCGGGCCTGCTCCTCCTCCTTGGGCGTGCTGCGTGGCTTCAGGACCAGCTTGGGTCTCTGCGTGGGACCACCTGGGTGTGAAGGGAAGGGGGGGGGGGGGGGGACAGTGGATACGGGTTATAGGGATGACATATTTTGCATTAATTTAATCTTTATTTGACCCTTGGATGCATCATCACCAAGGGAGACCTGTTCATATTATACACTGCTCAAAAAAATAAAGGGAACACTTAAACAACACATCCTAGATCTGAATGAAAGAAATAATCCTATTAAATACTTTTTTCTTTACATAGTTGAATGTGCTGACAACAAAATCACACAAAAATAATCCATGGAAATCCAATTTATCAACCCATGGAGGTCTGGATTTGGAGTCACACTCAAAATTAAAGTGGAAAACCACACTACAGGCTGATCCAACTTTGACGTAATGTCCTTAAAACAAGTCAATATGAGGCTCAGTAGTGTGTGTGGCCTCCACGTGCCTGTATGACCTCCCTACAACACCTGGGCATGCTCCTGATGAGGTGGCGGATGGTCTCCTGAGGGATCTCCTCCCAGACCTGGACTAAAGCATCCACCAACTCCTAGACAGTCTGTGGTGCAACGTGGCGTTGGTGGATGGAGCGAGACATGATGTCCCAGATGTGCTCAATTGGCCCCCCAAAGAAATGCCACCCCACACCATGACTGACCCACCGCCAAACCGGTCATGCTGGAGGATGTTGCAGGCAGCAGAACGTTCTCTACGGTGTCTCCAGACTCTGTCACGTGCTCAGTGTGAACCTGCTTTCATCTGTGAAGAGCACAGGGCGCCAGTGGCGAATTTGCCAATCTTGGTGTTCTCTGGCAAATGCCAAACGTCCTGCACGGTGTTGGGCTGTAAGCACAACCACCACATGTGAACGTCGTGCCCTCATACCACCCTCATGGAGTCTGTTTCTGACCGTTTGAGCAGACACATGCACATTTGTGGCCTGCTGGAGGTCATTTTGCAGGGCTCTGGCAGTGCTCCTCCTGCTCCTCCTTGCACAAAGGCGGAGGTAGCGGTCCTGCTGCTGGGTTGTTGCCCTCCTACGGCCTCCTCCACGTCTCCTGATGTACTGGCCTGTCTCCTGGTAGCGCCTCCATGCTCTGGACACTACGCTGAGAGACACAGCAAACCTTGCCACAGCTCGCATTGATGTGCCATCCTGGATGAGCTGCACTACCTGAGCCACTTGTGTGGGTTGTAGACTCCGTCTCATGCTACCACTAGAGTGAAAGCACCGCCAGCATTCAAAAGTGACCAAAACATCAGCCAGGAAGCATAGGAACTGAGAAGTGGTCTGTGGTCACCATCTGCTGAACCACTCCTTTATTGGGGGTGTCTTGCTAATTGCCTATAATTTCCACCTGTTGTCTATTCCATTTGCACAACAGCATGTGAAATGTATTGTCAATCAGTGTTGCTTCCTAAGTGGACAGTTTGATTTCACAGAAGTATGATTGACTTGGAGTTACATTGTGTTGTTTAAGTGTTCCCTTTATTTTTTTGAGCAGTATATAATACAACACTGCCCAGTAATTAAAGGGGGACCTAGGCAGGGGAGGATGGTGTCAGCAGGGGTAAGAGGATGGACATGTGGTTATGGGGTTGACGTCATACAGAATATAATGGAATAAGCAAAATAATATTGAACGTAATTGGAGGGTCAATTACCCTCACCTCCTCTCTCCTCGCGCCTCTCATATCGGTCCTCTCTGTCCGCGCCGTAGCGATCCCGTTCCCCGTAGCGGCCACCACCACCCCCGTCATCATCACGGCGGTAGCCACTGCCAAAGGCACGTCGCCCGCCATCATCCCGGTCCCTGCGGGAGCCAAAGGCTGTGGTAGAGTAGAGGGAGTACAATGGCCAAGACTTTACAAGCTGTTCATAGAAAAAATAAAATAATACAGCTGCCATACTTGAGAAACTAATAGATTTCAGCACCAGCAGCCGCAGTCAGATCAATGTAACTGCAGGACCTAAACTTTGCCACTCAGCATGGTGTGTCAGTTTGAGAAAAAGTGTAAATGCTGAACTATTTATACTAGTGGAAATGACAGACAATGTCACGACGGCAGGGGAGCTGTAAATCGCAAAGTGACAACACCATTCCGATAGAAAATTCTCATGATTTATCAGCTGTGATGTTGTACAGTGGAGCATACATAACGACATTCAGATTTTCAAAAACGCACTGTCTGGAAGTGCCATTAGTCGGTTTTCATGTGAGAATTAGTCCTAAGCAAGGCTAAGAGCAAAAAAAAGAGCATATGGATTGACATTCATAATCATGCAGGAGGCTTGATGGACTGATGACATTCTGACAGAGGAGGATCTGGATAACAAAGTGAAGCATATTCTAGATTGTCAATGATACGCTAAGTTTTGAGCAGTGGTTTCACCTCCGCTCTCACCTCCCCGGTCATCATAGCGGTCTCTGCCACCGAACCCGCGGTCTCTCCCGCCGTCCCGGTCGCCGCCAAATCCGCGGTCCCGGTCGCCGCCAAATCCGCGGTCCCGGTCGCCGCCAAATCCGCGGTCCCGGTCGCCGCCAAATCCGCGGTCGTTGTCCCGTCTCAGCCCGTCACGGTCTCCATAGCGGTCGCGTGACCCTGAGAGGGACAGAAAGAAAATGTCAGTTAATACAATTACGAAAGGCATGCAAATCAAGTGACGGCCTGTTGAGATCTAAGTAATATTAAGAAAAAGTCACAATGTATGCAGTTCTTGTAATAAGGTTGAAGATAAGAACTTAAACTGTATGGACAGCCTAAAACATGACCATGCATGCTTAACATTTCCGATAAATAGTGTAGCACGTAGCCTTGAGACAAAGGACATTGGACATTAAGAAAGAGGTCCGCCCTAGCCTCGTTTGCAACACTGCCTTTTCTCTCCTTCCTTGGTGTACCCGTGCTTACACGCTTGCAAGAGCCAAGCCGTGAGGCTTCGCCCTCCCAGTTTTAGCAGGGTGCTTTAAAGAAGGGATGTGTGCTTGCTGAGTCTACTTTGAGCTTAGAGGAAATGACTCACCGAAAGTGGATTCCTCTCTCTTTGGGGGTCCGTCATCAGCGTCAGCAGTGGGCCGGGCCCTCCAGTCGTCACTGTCTGTCTTGTCGGGGCCCCCCATGTCTCCCATACGGCCCATCCTGTCCCGTCCACCCATCTGGCCATTATCTCTCCCCTCTGGCCATAGGAGGTTAGGCATCAAATTAGAAGATAAAGAAAAGCCAACACAGCAAATGCCCCCAGGTGCTTTATTTCTGCACCACATTAGAAAACGTTTTTTGTTGCTCTAGCACTTCAGTATTTTTTGTCCAGGCATTTTGTCCAGGCATGAGAAATGTGGGATGTGCATCAACTGTTCTCCTGACACATATGACTGGTTTCCTGGGCACAGATTAAGCCTAGTCCTGGACTAAACGCACTTGCAATATTCTCCATTGAGTTAGCTTTATAGCCCAGGACTAGGCTTGATCTGTGCCCAGGAAACCACCCCATAAAATCTAAGGCTGAATTTAAACTCCTGTAGATGTACTCCAAAAAGACTCTGCAACATCTCCACAAACCACAGAGATTCCAGAGCATGCTTTAGCTTGTAACTTTACGTACGAGTCAATGACGTCTTGCTACGAGGAACGTTTGGAGTAAAAATCCAGCATAACGGACAAAATAGATGCTCCTACAGTTTTGATGTGTTACTACCGTTTGTGCCCAACATCTATGATGCTTACAAAGCCCAGGTCAAGTGATAGAACATTTGGCCATTCTGTTCCCATAGTACAGTAGAAAGCTAGAATCATGGGTTGTGTATAACTCATGGAAAACAAAAAGGAAAACGCAGCACACTGCTGCTCATGCGACCAGGTGATATTTATTTACAACGTTTCGACCCTTAGGTCTTCATCAGGCATCCATACCTAAGGGTCAAAATGTTGTAAATAAATATCACCTGGGCGCATGAGCAGCAGTGCGCATGAGTCTGCCTACAACTCCAGCAACTGGGGAAAGTACCTGGATGTGCCCATGTTCTTCAGATTTTGTGTATAACTCACCCTTGTCGTTGGACTGATCTGCAATATCCACCCGGATCCTGCGGTTTCCCAGGTTCTGTTAGGACAGAGGGGCAGGGAACAAGCAAATCACCAATAATATGGCCTAAATTAACCAACTCATCTTCTTTCCATACCTGCATGTTCCAGTGTGATAGCTGGAAACTATTTACATTAAAATGCAATATATTGGTCTTGAACAATTCATTTGATTAACACATTTATGAAAAGCTCTCGTACTATTACTAAATCAACATTTGTTTTTTGTCCATTGTAGTCAATTACCAAAGTTGAATGGATGTTGATATGGGTTGAAATCATAGAAAATGTCTATGGGATGAATCCCAACTATGTGAGTGGGTCATCATGCATTGCATTGATCGGTGTTCTGATGGATGGAACTCTAATGAAGACCCTTTGATCCTTCCTGCTGCTATTACTTGCGCCCTTTCCTTACCTCCTCATTGAGAGTCAGCGCCCTCAGGAGGGAGTCCACATCATCAAACTCTGCGTAGCCAAAGCCCTTCAGCCTCTCTGGGTTACTGGGCTCCCGTGGCAAGCGCACAGCACTGATCTGAGAACAGAGGGGAGACAGAGCATTGAGAGTGTGCTGATGGAGAACTTTGCTGGTATGAGGTCAAAAATTAGACTGATGTGTGATCGCTGATATGGACAGTCTCAGAACAGATGAGAAATATTGCAATGACATAACAATAATGAGTTACTGTATCATGAGATTAATCAAAATGTACTTGAGAGCAATAGGATAGCTACAAACTCCTTTGCGAACATTGGCAGGTCTCCTCCCACATTCAACTTCTCTTCATATAGGCTAACCTACTGTACTTACATTTCAACATTTATACGAGTCAACTCCTTTAGTAAAATCTATATTATTGATGCCTCCCATGTTAACATTGAAGACAGTTCAGTATATGGCGCTTGTTTGTGCAAACAGCTACATTTCAGACAAGTCATCTTAACCTCTATGGGCTAGGTGGGACGCTAGCGTGCCACCCGTGGTGCACTCCATCAACAGCAGGTGCATTTCAAGAGCGGCAAATTTGAATCCAAATAAATGTCAAAATTCAAATTTTTCAAAAATACAACTATTTTACACCATTTGAAAGATAAACATCTCCTTAATCTAACCACGTTTTACGATTTCAAAAAGGTTTTACGGCGAAAGCATAAATTTAGAGTATGTTAGGACAGTACATTTACAAGAGTTGTGTGTAATGTTTTGTCAAGTCAAAGACAGGGTCACCAAAACCATAAAACCAGCTAAAATGATGCACTAACCTTTTACAATCTCCATCAGATGACACTCCTAGGACATTATGTTAGACAATGCATGCATTTTTAGTTCTATCAAGTTCATATTTATATCCAAAAACAGCGTTTTACTATGGCATTGATGTTGAGGAAATCGTTTCCCTCCAATAACCGGCAGTCAAGTCAGCGTCACAAATTAAATAATTAAAATTAGAAAAGATTGGTAAAATATTATATTGTCATTTAAAGAATTATAGATTTACATCTCTTGAACGCAATCAACTTGCCAGATTTAAAAATAACCTTACTGGGAAATCACACTTTGCAATAATCTGAGCACTGCGCCCAGAAAAATACGCGTTGCGATACAGACTAGACGTCATGTTGGGGAGATCTAAAATCGAAAATACTATGTAAATAATCCATTACCTTTGATTCTCTTCATCAGATGTCACTTCCAGGTATCACAGGTCCATAACGAATGTAGTTTTGTTCAAAAAAGCTCATCATTTATGTCCAAAAATCTCCGTCTCGTTAGCACATGATCTAAACCAGCCGGACTTCTCGTCATGAACGAGGGGAAAAAATATATTTCCGTTCGTTCAAACATGTCAAACGTTGTATAGCATAAATCATTAGGGCCTTTTTTAACCTTTGGACAAGTAAAATAAAAAATGCTGTCCATCAAGTGTTAATGTCAATCCCCAGAAGACAACTTGTGGTTTCAAGAACAGGTAAGCCAGGTTGATGGTTCCAGTTAACTTCTCTAGGGTAGGGGGCAGTATTTTCACAGCCGGATGAAAAACGTACCCAAATTAAAACGGCCTACTACTCCGGCCCAGGAACTAGAATATGCATATTATTAGTAGATTTGGATAGAAAACACTGAAGTTTCTAAAACTGTTTGAATGATGTCTGTGAGTATAACTGAACTCATATGGCAGGCAAAAACCTGAGAAGAATCTAACCAGGAAGTGAGATTTCTGGTGCTTGTAGTCCTTTCAAGTCATTGCCAATGGAACACACAGTGAGTTAGGGTTCATTTTGCAGTTCCTAAGGCTTCCACTAGATGTCAGTCTTTAGAAAGTTGTTTGAGGCGTGCGTCTATGATGAACAGAGACCGAACAAGAAGGCTGGGAAGTTGTAGACCCATCAGTTCATTGGCGTGCGTTCATGTGAGAAGGGACCTGTGTTCCAAAACGTTTTTCAAGACACAGGAACCGTCCGGTTGGAATATTACTGATGTTTCACGTTCAAAAGGCCCTAAAGATTGATGCTTTACAACGTTTGACATGTTTGAACGAACATAAATACATTTTTTTTTTTTTTTTTTTTTTTTTTTTACTTTTCGGCGCGCTTCCTACATTTGGAGTAGCTGAACTGAACGCGCGAACAACAAGGAGCTATTTGGACATAAATTATGGATTTTATCGAACAAAACATTTATTGTGGACCTGGGAACCCTGGAAGTGCCTTCTGATGAAGATCAAAGGTAAGGGAATATTTCTAATGCAATTTATGATTTTAGATGACTCCAAAATGGCGGCTATCTGTATTGCCTAGTGTATTTTTCTGAGCGCAGTCCTCAGATTATTGCAAAGTGTGCTTTCCCAGTAAAGTTATTTTGAAATCTTTCACAGCGTTAGCATAAAGGAGATATTCATCTATAAATCTTTGAATGACAGTTTAATATTTTATCAACGTTTATGACGAGTATTTTTGTCAATTGTAGCGCTGATTCACTGACAGTATTGGAGACAAAATATTTTCTGAATGTCACGCGCCGATGTAAAACGCTGTTTCTAGATATAAATATGAACTTTATCGAACAAAAAATGCATGTATTGTGTAACATGATGTCCTAGGAGTGTCATCTGATAAAGATCGTCAAAGGTTAGTGCTGCATTTAGCTGTTTGGGTATTTGTGATGCATGCTAGTTGCTTGGAAATGGCTGTGTGGTTATTTGTGTCTATGTACTCTCCTAACATAATCTAATGTTTTGCTTTCGCTGTAAAGCCTTTTGGAAATCGGACAACGTGGTTCGATTCAGGAGAAGTGTATCTATAAAATGGTGTAAAATAGTCCTATGTTTGAGAACTTTGAATTATGACATTTTGTGGTTTTAAATTTGGCGCTCTGATTTGTCACTGGCTGTTCAATAGTGTGGGACGATTGCGTCCCACCTCCCCTAGAGAGGTTAAACGTCCTACTACTCGGGCCCAGAGTCAAATATTTGCATATTATTAGCAGATTTGGATAGAAAACACTGAAATTTCTAAAACTGTTTGAATGATGTCGATGAGTATAACAGAACTCATATGGCAGGCAAAAACCTGAGAAAAATCCAACCAGGAAGTGGGAAGTCTGACAACTGTAGTCTTTCAGACCATTTTCTACTGAAACTGTCCGTGGGGTCAACATGCACTTCCTAAGGCTTCCACTAGATGTCAACAGTCTTTACAAAGTTGTTGGAGTCTTTCATGGTGGATTTTGACCGAATAACAGCCGGTTCAAGCAGTGGACAGTCTGAGGTCATGTAGTTATTTCATGCTCGTTCACACATGGATAGTATTTTTTTATTTTTCTTCTGTAATGAATACGCTATTGTCCGGTTGGAATATTATCGATTGTTTATGTTAAAAACACCCTAAGGTTTGATTGGAAACAGCGTTTGACATGTTTCTACAAACGGTAATGGAACTTTTGAGCTTTTCGTCTATTGATTTGCGCCCCCGTCTCGTGCCTTTGGAATAGTGTTCTGGACGCGCCAACAAAACGGAGGTATTTGGACATAAATTATGGACTTTATCAAACAAATGAACATTTCTTGTGGAAGTGGGAGTCCTTCCGAGTGCATTCCGCCGAAGATCAGCAAAGGTAAGAAAATATTAACATATTTCAGAGTTTTGTTGAAGCCGTGGCTGGACGGCTAACTGTATAGCATGCATTGATGGCGGAGCTCTGTACTCAGAACATTGAACAATGTGCTTTCTCCGTAAAGTTATTTTGAAATCTGACACAGCGATTGCATTAAGAGGGAGTATATCTATAATTCTTTAAATAATTGTTATATATTTTGTCAACGTTTATGATGAGTATTTCTGTAAATGAATGTGCACATTGTGGTCATTCACCGGAGGTTTTGGAGGCTAATCATTTTCTGAACATCACGCACCTATGTAAAATGCTGTTTTTGGATAGAAATATAAACTTGATCGAACAAAACATACATGTATTGTGTAACATGATGTCCTAGGGGTGTCATCTGATGAAGATCGTCAAAGGTTAGTGCCTCATTTTAGCTGGATTTTAGGTTTTTGTGACACATCTCCTTGCTAGGAAAATGGCTGTGTGGCTTTTCTTGTTTTAAGTGGTGTCCTAACATAATCTAATGTTTTACTTTCACTGTAAAGCCTTTTTGAAATCGGACAACGTGGTTGGATTCAGGAGAAGTGTATCTTTAAAATTGTGTAAAATAGTCATATGTTTGAGAAATTTAAATTATTAGATTTTTGATGTTTTGAATTTCGCGCCCTGTTGTTCCATTGGCTGTTGGCTAGATGCAAGAAGTTAAGCATCTTATCACACACGTTGAGCATACATAGGCTATTCTGCTCCTCAAACTAGGATATTGCCTGTCAGGCAGCACGAGAGCATGTGCTTTTGTAAGCCCAGTCATTGCATAACAAATAAAAATTCTAAATGCAATCGTGTGTTAACCTCTCTAGGGTAGGGGGCAGTATTTTCACATCCGGATAAAAAAACGTACCCGATTTAATCTGGTTATTACTCCTGCCCAGAAACTAGAATATGCATATAATTGTTTGATTTGGATAGAAAACATCCTAAAGTTTCTAAAACTGTTTGAATGGTGTCTGTGAGTATAACAGAACTCATATGGCAGGCCAAAACCTGAGAAGATTGCATACAGGAAGTGCCCTCTCTGACCACTTCTTGGCCTTCTATAGCCTCTTTATGGAAAATAGAGGATCTCTGCTGTAACGTGACATTTTCTAAGGCTCCCATAGGCTCTCAGAAGGCGCCAGAACGGGGAATGATGACTCTGCAGTCCCTGGCTGAAAAACAGTAGCGCATTTGGAAAGTGGTCGATCTGAGAACAATGAAACGGGGGCGCGCGTGCACGTGACGAGACAATTTTCTTCTTTGAACGAAAACAAGTCTCCCGGTCGGAATATTATCGCTATTTTACGAAAAAAAAAAAAAAACGCATAAAAATGGATTTTAAACAGCGTTTGACATGCTTCGAAGTACGTTAATGGAATATTTTGACATTTTTTGTCACGACATGCGTCCGCGCGTCACCGTTCGGATAGGGACCTAAACGCACGGACAAAACAGAGGATATTTGAACATAACTATGGATTATTTTGAACCAAAACAACATTTGTGGATGAAGTAGAAGTCCTGGGAGTGCATTCTGACGAAGAACAGCAAAGGTAATCCAATTTTTCTTATAGTAATTCTGAGTTTAGTGAACGCCAAACTTGGTGGGTGTCAAATTAGCTAGCCCGTGATGGCGAGCTATCTACTCAGAATATTGCAAAATGTGCTTTTGCCGAAAAGCTATTTTAAAATCTGACACCGCGATTGCATAAAGGAGTTCTGTATCTATAATTCTTACAATAATTATGTTTTTTGTGAACGTTTATCGTGAGTAATTTAGTAAATTCACCGGAAGTTTTCGGTATGTTTGCTAGTTCTGAACGTCACATGCTAATGTGAAAAGCTGTTTTTTTATATAAATATAAACTTGATTGAACAAAACATGCATGTATTGTATAACATAATGTTCTAGGAGTGTCATCTGATGAAGATCATCAAAGGTTAGTGCTGCATTTAGCTGTGGTTTTGGTTTTTGTGACATTATATGCTAGCTTGAAAAATGGGTGTGTGATTATTTCTGGCTGGGTACTCTCCTGACATAATCTAATGTTTTGCTTTCGTTGTAAAGCCTTTTTGAAATCGGACAATGTGGTTATATTAACGAGAGTCTTATCTTTAAAATGGTGTAAAATAGTCATATGTTTGAGAAATTGAAGTTATAGCATTTAAGGTTTTTGAATATCGCGCCACTCGATTCCACTGGCTGTTGACTAGGTGGGACGATTTCGTCCCACATACCCGAGAGAGGTTAACTGTTTTATAGCCACAATTAACTTGTAATTACAGCATGAGTGCATAGGCTATATCAACGGTCACACCACTTTGCAATGTGAGCTTGAAGGAGTATAACTGTTTGAAACCCAAACGTTTAACTTTAAATAATGAGGCATGTATTACCTTGCTTCAAAGTAACCTAGCCAAAATCCAACCATAGAAAGTGGAGGCAATTATTTTATGAAGATACAGAACGTCTCTTCTGTTCTATTGGTTTTTGTATCAACTTTCTTTCATTGTCCATAAGCCAAAGGCACAATGCTCATATTAGCAACCCATCCTAGTCATTACGATAAGATTCCCCTTCTCTAAGTTTCTAACTGAGATTTGTCTATCACATATGTAACTGATCGCTTTAAGTGCGCTGTTTAGAACAGCGATTTCCCACGAATTGAACTTGGGCAAATGTTCAAAAATTACTTTTTATTGGCTCCTTCATTACAGGAGTTGCATGTTCAATAATAAACTATAGCCTTTTGACTGAAATGACAGGTTTGCTATTGTTGCATGTTTCCAGCTCCTAATGAAAAATGTCCACTCCTTGTATACATGCATAGTATTTTCTGTTGGTCAACTCATTTTACTGTTTGGGGGGAAAATGTTTGTTGACCAGTTAATGAGGGGTCGGTTAGTCGGCAGCAAAATTGACCAAAATGTGCATCCCTAACAGGAATACAAACAACTGGTGATTAAATAGCTAACCACAAGCATCAACACAACCACAGTCATTCAGTTTCTCATGTCTCCTTTAAAACAGAAAACTTTTCAGCAGCGATCATTGGGAGGCAAATCAAATTAGAATCCTGATAACACTAACTAGACCTGTCAAATAAATCACAATGACGGCCAAGAAATACACATCACACTTTTTCTAGGCACAATTTAGCATCAAGTGACCTTCCCCTTAATGTTGCTGAGTCAGTTATTGTCAAACTTCACAGCGACCGTCGGTGAAAGTGTTGTTTTTGGCATCCATTTGACCGTATCTGCTACAAGAGAACAGCAACGGCTTCGATTGGTGCCAAGAGGCTCACTGTTGGCAGGTTCAATAGGTGTATAATTCTGAAGATAACGAGGCTGGTCAGCAAAAACTAAGTTTGGTAAAGAGTCTAATAGATTTGTTTTTAGTGCAAACCCTTATAATAGTAAATGTTTTACAGTTCCCCTTTCCTATATACTGATAGTAACTGTCAATCATCATAGATCTACACTGTTGAAAATGTAGATCTGTCTACACATACTTCAATTGGTCCATATTTAAGCTAGGACTCTGGTACACAGGTGGGTGGGGCGACACTGCGGTCTAAGGCATTGCATCTCAATTAGGGCTGGGCGATATGGCCAAAATATTATATCACGGTATTTTTTTACACTTGGATGATATTTGACTGTATTTTTTGTTTTTTGAATAATAGAAGTTGTTCATTTGCTTTTTGAGTAGTGAGTGATCCTAGGGTGGCAACACACACATTCTAAGTGATTTCAATGAGTGTTCATTCTGTTTGTTTTATACTGTTCAATTCAACCAAAACAAATTTCAGCACTTCTATCATTTCTGCACTCAAAAAGTACGAAATTGTCATACTTCAGTAAAAGTAAAGATACGTTAACAGAAAATTACTCAAGTAAAAGTCATCCCACTAAAATACTACTTAAGTAAAAGACTAAAAGTATTTGGTTTTAAATATCCTTAAGTGGTTGTTCCACTGGATATCATAAGGTGAATGCACCAATTTGTAAGTCGCTCTGGATAAGAGCGTCTGCTAAATGACGTAAGTGTCAAAAGTAAATGTAATTGATAAAATGTACTTGAGTATCAAAAGGAAAAGCATAAATCATTTCAAATTCCTTATAATAAGCAAACCAGATGGCACCATATTTATTTAACGGATAGCCAGGGGCACACTCCAACACTCAGACCTAATTTACAAACAAAGCATGCGTGTAGCGAGTCCTCCAGATCAGAGGCAGTAGATGACCAGGGATGTTCTCTTAACAAGTGCGTGAATTGGACAACTTTCCTGCCTGCTAAGCATTCAAAATGTAACAAGTACTTTTAGGTGTCAGGGAAAATGTATGGAGTAATAAAGTACAGTATTTTACTTAGGAATGTAGTGACGTAAAAGTTGTCAAAAATAAACAGTAAAGTACAGATACCAAAAAAAACGACTTAAGTAGTACTTTACACTAGTGCTCAATTTTGAATTTCCGCACTGCCACACAGGGCTGCATGATATGGGCAAATTCTCTCAGACTTATTTTTAACCAAACGTTGCAATTATGAATTAGAGCAAAACTGTTGGAATCATGGAAATAGAATGACTGTTCTATGGTTAGAATATAATAGTGGGCACTTTGAATACAGTGTTTGATATGACAACAAATTAAAATGCCAGGGAGGAGTTATTGTGACAGGCTAGGAACTAAAATGTTGATAAGTGTTTCCTAGGAGAACCTATAAGCTTTGGCTACATTGCATGTTCTCTCTTAGCTACTTCATGTAGCTAACATATTCTTGCTTTTCATATTCCTCTGATTTAGAAGACACTGTTGCACAAACATGCTGATTTAGGTCTACACCATCACTGGTATTATCAGGCTGTATTAGCTAGTTACGTTTGCTCTTACTCAGCACATTTATTAGCTAGCTAGATAGCAGCTAACATTTAGTGTCTCAAGACAGGGAAACTTGCTAAGAAAAGACAAACTAGCTGTTTGCTGTTGTAAGAAACAAACTAATAGTGTCAATATAGAACACTAGTCGATTAATATTAAGAAGCAAAGTGAAAACAGCACTGTTGTTGTCAACATTGTTGCATGTGCTGCATTGACCATGCAGACTGAACGCAAGTGTCATGGTTGAGGAACATCAAATACGCTCCTTGAGTGACAGGGGGCTTGGCTAGATTGTGGAAAGTGGCACGGAGAGAAAGATGACTCAAGTAGTAAAGTGAACTATAAAAAGTGACATTACACATGGCGTATCACATTTAACAAACCAAACATTAAAATGCCGGTATAGAAGGTAAAGTAAAAACCCAAACCGGTCTCTGCATTAATACCAGTATATCATAAAATACGTTATACCGCCCTGCCCTAACCTCAATGCAAGAGGCATTGCTACAGTCCCTGGTTCGAATCCGGGCTGTCCCACATGGCAGCGCACAATTGGCCCAGCATCGTCCGGATTTGGCTGGGGTAGGCCGTCATTGTAAATAAGACTTTGTTCATATCTGACTTGCCTAGTTAAAGAAATAAGATATATATATAAATAATAATACACAAGTCAAAAAGTGTGCGGTATCCTTCCCACACCAGAGTCACGCTGAGTCGGCATAACGTAGACATGTACAGGTAGGACTGCAAAGCATTTTTGCACCATGTTGTGCCTACTGAAAACACAGATTTTGTTAACACAGTTTCCGTTCTGACAGGATCTAGTACGTACCGCTAGGCCCCGGAAGAAGTCCATGATAGATTCCTCGGAGACGTCGTAGGGCAGGTTGCCCAGGAAGGCGGTGTAGGGGGGGCTGCGGGGGAGGCGTGACCGGTCCACATTGGGCTCGCGGGCCGACCGTGGCGCCGTGGGCAGGATGTTGCGATCTATGGCCGGGGCCCGGTAACTGTCCTCCCCTGAGTGCCAGGAGGTGGACACTGAGAGAAAGAGTGGGAGGAGTAAGGAAGAGGGATATGTTTTTCCATGGACAGGTGCAACGTTACCGAAAACAGATAGAAATGTACTGTGGAACAACAAGACATGATTCCCAATGCTACATTTCACTGATCTGCATAGTTAGCATTGCACCCTAGTGAACGTTGAAACCCTGGTAAGTTTGCAGCTTTGGATGAGCCCCCATATGAGATCTCATGTTGTGTGTCTCACCATCTCCCTCCAGGTCATCCGTCTCGTCGGCCCAGCTGGTGGACTTGGCGTAGCTGGGTTGCGGTGGTGGAGCATTGCCTCCACTCCCATTGTCCTCTGCCAGGAAGTCAGTGAGGGTCAGGGTCTTCCCCTTCTTATTCCCCTTCTTCTTAGCTGGAGAGGGAGAGAGGGAGATCAGTGGGCTGCATGACACATTGAAGGGAAATGTCATGTACAGCGGTAAACTGTCCAAAAACAACCACTAGTCCCTAGTTTCCAATCTAAGGGGTCTGGATTAGCATGGTTGCCAGTCTCTTACGTACGAGATAGAGGGTACATTTGGAAGACATTTTGACTGATGTAATTACAAAGTCATAGCCCACTACAAGCGGTCCATTTAACTTGATTTGTAACTACTAGACTCGAGGTAGAGGTCTGCGAGAGATGGATTTATTCATACCGCACTCCGCTGGATTTCTGTTCTACTCCCACGCGCAACAGGTCCGAACCCAACCACAGTCCTTCAATGTTATTTTAGGCGTATGTGACAGCTCACTTGCCAGCCATGGTGCAAGCAATTTTGCGCCCTACAGGCAATATCAAAATCCACAAAAATAACCCAAGAAATAGATTGTCACGTGTCCCATTATTAGGCTTTCGGTATTACTGGCCGATAATCAAACAGGCTAGACGTAGTTTGAAGAGAGCAGAGGTGGAGAGACGTGCACTTTCCCTTGAGATATGTTTTAGGAGTGAGACTATTTTCAGACAGACAAATATGGGTGATAAATATTTATTTCTAAGCAATGTAGTAAACTATAGCCTAATCATATTTCGGAAGTCAATATCCTTGTAAAGATAACGGCCATGTGCTTTGCCGCCCATGCATAGGCTATAGAGCCTACTAGGGTTGGGCGGTATGCAGATTTTCATACCGTCTCTTTACCATAGTGGGGTATAGGGGGGGGATAAAATAAAATGTTTGGATGTACAAAACAATTTAGGCAACAGGGATCTTGATCCAGGAGGGGATAGAATGTCTCTTCTGTAACCAAGAAGCTTGATATCTAGCCACTTAGCTAGCAAGATAGCAAACCAAATGCATAGCTGGAGCTCGGTATAATTTGACATCTTAGATTTCTTAAAATTAGTTTATAAGCAGTTGAGTTGCACACAACACCCCCACATAAAAAAAAAATAAAAAAAACTATTGAAAATCATACCGTCTGTATTTCGAAACATACCTAGTCTTGAATTGAGACCACACATGCACCTGATCTCCACATATGGATACTGAACTTGAAGTAGCAAGAATGTTGAGAGGACAGTTGCACTTTCTCTTTAGCTACGTTTTGCATATAGGACATATCCTATCTTTTAGGAGGACGATTTTCAGGCAGAGACAAATAAATGGGCAAACAATATTTAGAGAAAATGAACAGGCAATATCCGCTCACAATTTTTAGCCTACGCTTGCTTTGTGTCTTTTCAATAATCTATTTGTTGGATAGCACCTAGACTCAAGTCTGTTGAGCGCCCTCCACTTCTTACCATTATTATTTATTTACAGAAACTGTAGTAAACTATTGTCTAATAGTATTTAATAAAAATTCCTTGGGAAGATAACTGCCACCTGATTCTCCTATGCATAGGCAGCCTACTCTAATTGAGACCACACATATACAGACACCCTTGATCTTGCACACCTAACTTGGAGGAGAGACAGGCTACTGAACTTAAGCAGCGAAATCTGACTATGTGAATAATGCAACAAATAGGTGTTTTTAATACAGTAGGCAGGTTAATGCATACAAAGCAGAAAGACAGACATTTTCAAATCATCTGCGAGACAACAAATATTTTCATCCCAAAATAGTCAGACTGCCAGCTCCCAACCGCAGCATGAAAAATGCTGATTGGCTGCTATGATCTCTATTGGGGCCAGCAGGTTCAGTTGGCATTCCGCAGGAGTGCAGCCCTCTACCTCCAGGCAGTCCTGCATTGCGTTGGAAACCAATGAAAGTGTCTATACCGAGCTAGTGGAAATGCCTGAAACTATGTTGCGTCATTTTCACACTGCCATTGACATTCTCTGATGAAGGCAAAACAAGCGCATTGGTTTTGGAAAGGCCTCAATCCGTCCTTTATGCCAACAGCTGCATGCGAACAAATAGTAATTTCTCACTGTTGTGGAGTGCTCCAGTCCAGCATCGTGTCAGATAAAGGCGCAGTGACGTGCAGACCATGATATTGAAACAGTGTGTCTGTCTAATAGGTCTTCATAGTGTGTGGGGCCAAAGCCAGCCAGATGAGCCTTGGCCCCACTGACCCATTCTAAACTGCAGGATGACATTTATTGAGATTAATCTTGTACTGGAGGCAGAGATGAGATTACTACTACATTGGCCAGCTGCAAAGTGAAAGCTGGCTACATATTGTAAAAATTCATGTAAACAAAAATGTGCTTTTTGGTCTTAATTAAAAAAGTTATGGCATAAGGTTAGCAGTGTGGTTAAGGCCAGCTAGTGACTACCCTGCAAAGCTGCCTCCAGTACATGAGTCATCCCCATGAATGCCAACCTGCTTCTAAAACAGGGAGTGGTCTCTCTCACCTCATTAACTGCCACTATATTGAAACGCTCCATAACAAAATTGTGCATCACTGATAAGTGCTTTTACAGTTTATCCTATTTTCAGCAACAGAGAGTTTGGTTGTTTCTTTAAGGGCAACAACACTTTAGGTGTGTGTGACAGACATTACATTAGTTATTTTGACTAAATTGGTTGACTACTGGTTTCAATGAGACCCACGTCTTCTGATGGAGCAGGTTTGGTCGATTTGTTTTGGTTTGAAGCAGACTGGGAAAAACAAAGAGGGCTGGCGGCTTCATTGTGGAAATCCCAGCTGTCAGGGCATTCTTTTCACACACTACAGAGCATCACACACACGGCCTGTTTACAATTGGTGTCTTGTCAGTGGGTCACACACACTGTTTACAATGAATGGTGATGGTAGTCGTGCAGTGAGTGAGAACAATACCATTAACGCACACTGTAGAACAAGCTACTATATTGAATTATCCTAGCAAACAGCGTGTAAGTTAGGCCTAGGTGCAAAGTAGTCCTTCCACGTGGTGAATCATTATGAATTACGTGAAACCAAACTGGGGAAATGGCCAGTGAGTCATTCTTGCCAATGTATTTTGTCAATGTAGCCATATTGCCAAAACTAACTAACACTAACCAATATTTTCGAAACAACTGGATGGTACCTAGCTAACTAACGTTAGCGGTCAATACAGCTGAAGCTATCACTGGTATGTTAGTGCGCTAACGAGCTAGCTAGTTGTTTAGCTAGCCATTGTCATTACATCCACTGGCTTCGTCAGCAAAGGACTGCTTACCGGGAATACTTTAAGGCCTATGCTAGTGGCATGTGGCTGACATCATTAAATACGCCAGCCTGCTAACATTTGAGGGGAGGCCTGCGTTAGGACGCGTCCAGCAACTGTCCTGCTTCACCCATCGGTTACCAAAATCCGCACGTGGGAAATTCCTTGAGAACCCCATGCCACTGAACCAGACCCTCCTACAAGAAATGCGCTTGCTTGTATTAGTGCCACAGTAAATCGTCGACTACCTAGACACAATGTGTCAGTTGTTTATGAATAACATTACGACCTACTTAAATGTCTGATACAATCCAAAGGCACACTCTAAAGTCAACGCAATACCCGTAACATATCACTCAATGAAAAACACCGGGAAGAAATTATTAAACTCTGAGCAAATAGCTGCCTCGCGAAGCTAACGACGTTAGCAAGCTAGATCCCTTCGCCGGCAGCGGCGTCTTTATCCCTGAGAAACAGTAATTTGATGAAACTATACACATAAGACACCGACAACGATTGACACGACAAGCTGCAGACACTCGTCAAACGATATTTGCTAAATTGTGTCGCGCTAATACCCTCTGAAATCTCCCAACCGACCTAGCTCGTTCACCCACATAAACCTCACCTGGCGCCGCCATGTTGGAGAGCGAGTTCGTACCAGATTCCCGGATGAAGGCGTCAGAGGTTTATAATCGAGAACGCGCATCTGGTCGCGAGCCTCAAATCCCTCCAGCCTTGCTCTTGCTGTTAGCTGGAGATCAATTTCAGGCATTTCAAATATATTTGAATACCTTTTGTATAAAAAAACAAATAGTATAAGAAAGTAGTATGCATAGTAGTAAAACTGATGTGGTCACAATTGCATATATAGCTAGTTACAGCATAAATTACGAACGTGATATGTCAAGTATGACTGTATTTACAAATATGAAGTGGATAATGTCTTGGTGTTGCAGTTGAATAAAATAGTATATAAATAGAACAGCAGTGTTGACAGTGTGTGTGTGTGCACGTGTGTTTTCCTACATTATCCAGACCCCAAAAGTCCTAACATTTAAGACTTTTTTCAGGTCCTGAATTTGTTCAAATGATATTTTAAGCTTAAGGGGTTTGATTTAGGGTTTTGGTGTTAAGGTTAATGTTAGGGCTAGGGTTAAGGTTAGGGTTTTGGGGGTTAGGGTTAGGTTTAGGATAAATGTTAAGGTTAGGGTTAGGGGTTTGGGAAAAATAGCATTTTTAACGGTCAAACATTTTTACCCTCCAAAAAGTCCTGACATTTCATGAAAACATACAATGGCAACTTTAGAACTGTACAGTAACAGCTAATTTAACCAGGGAAAAAAACATACAACAACACGTTATCAAGAGCTGATCCAGCCTACAGGAAACATTTACACTCCTCCTGAACATAGTTTTAGGCCAGAGTTTTAAACTCACTAAGGGGCACTAGTACATCTAGGTGAAGTTCCATGCCACATTTTGCAGACTGTTCCATGCCTCTGGTGCACAATAGGAAAAGGCAGTCTTGCCTTTCTCCGTAACTGCCCTGAGGCTTTACCAACCACCTAGTAGACCGTGTCTGGTAACTGCTACTGGTGAACAAGAGCAGGCTACAGAGGTAGAGAGGTCATTTACTCAGAAGGGCTTTGTAGTTGAACACATAACAATGTAACTGTCTGTGCATGTAAAGCAAGTTCCAGCTCACCATTTGATACAAGGTGCAATGGTGGGTGAGCGACTTGGCTTCAACATCAGCATATACCTCAATGTCAGCAAATAGCTGTCTGCCTTTCATCACCTTACCTAAAGCAATCAAAGAATATTACTTTATTGTGGCTCATAAGTATGCTTTAACACACCAAAACAAAGATTAGGATGCAGTAATAATGATGTGCTGCTCATTGACAAAAAGGTTAGAAATACATCACATTGACGGTCATTATAATGCTGTATGATCCTTGAGGAAAAAGTGACCAGCAATTATGAAGCGCTACATATGTTGCTATACATTATAAGTGATTCTGACTATAATGCATCAGCAGTATTTTATTTATTTATTTAATCTTTATTTAACTAGGCAAGTCAGTTAAGAATAAATTCTTATTTACAATGATGGCCTACACCCGCCAAACCCTAACTTAGACGACGCTGGGACAATTGTGCACTGCCCTATGGGACTCCCAATCACGGCCGGTTGTGATACAGCCTGGAATCGAAACCAGGGTCTGTAGTGAAGCCTCTAATACTGAGATGCAGTGCTTTAGACCACTGTGCCACTCAGGGGCATGGGTTTATATGAGTCTTTATGTGTCTATAACTAAACTTATACTGAATTATTACTATATCATAGTGTGTTATGGGTACATGTATAATGCTGTATAATGCATTATGTTTCATAGAAAGTCTTACCCAAATATTATCTAAGGTGCAGGTCTGGGCAGGTAGACAGCTAGGGTTAGCTGTTCAACAGTCTGATTGCCTGGTGGTAGACCTGATGCTCCGATACCATTTGCCAGATGGTAACGGAGTGAATAGTCCGTGGCTCGGGTGACGGAGTCCTTAACGATCTTCCAGGTCTTCCTCAGAAACCGTCTGGTGTAAATGTCCTGGAGGGAGGGGAGCTTGCTCCCAGTGATGTTTTGGGCCGTTCCAAGTTCCCACCACCCTCTGTAGAGCCTTGTGGTCGCAGTTGTCATACCAGGCGGTGATGCAGCCAGACAAGGTACTCTCGATGGTGCATATATAGAAGTTCTTGAGGATCTGAGGGACCATACAAATGTATTTAGTTGCCTGAGGTTGAAGAGGGGCTGTCGCGCTTTCTTCACCACGGTGACGGTGTGATGGGTCCATGTCAGGTCCTCTGTGATGTGCACGCTGAGGAACTTGAAGCTTTTGACCCTCTCCACTGCAGCCCCATCAATTTTAATCAGGTCAGCACGATGTAACTGCAGTTTACAGCATTTTTTGTTTGTTTTTCTTCCTCTCCCCAGTCCACTTAAAGTTTTCTTCTTCATTTCCTATGGGCTTTACCCAAGTAGTGGCTGGAATACAACTGTATTAAGCCCCTTACAACACTACCCTGCAAAAATGTAATGTTGTCCCAAACATTTAACTGGCCTCAAAACAGAGGACGGAAGTACTGGTCAAGAGAACAACTGAGAAAACTGGACTAACACCCATATAACTATATAGACATGCCCAGTCTACCTATATGGGCAAAGACGCAACCCCCACTAAACATTATCTCACTGTGATTAGTAAAGTCAATGTTTATTTTATTTAAATGAACAATTCTGAACATCTCTAATTCATATCCTGATAAGCGCTTGGCAGCCCTAAAGTGGCTCCCGAGTGGTGCAGTGTTCTAAGACACTGCATCTCAGTGTTAATGGTGTCACTATAGACACCCTGGTTCAAATCCAGGCTGTATCGTAACTGGCTGTGATTGTGCTTGGCCGGTGTAGGCTGTCATTGTAAGTAATATTTTTTTCTTAACTGACTTGCTTAGTTAAATAAAGGTTAAATAAAAACATAATTTAAAAAGTGTTAAAGGTTTGGATGTCTCTGGGCCTCCTCTGCCGGACTGAACGGTGGTGCAAGGGCATGGTTGACCCCAATGAATCAGTGGGGTCATCATGGGATGATTGAGTCTCTGAGCCCTCAGCTCCTCCCAGACCTCTATGCTAGAGTGGTTCCTTTCTCCACAGACCTCTACTCGGTGCTTGAACTGGCTCCTTAAATGGTAGGGAATTACATGACATGAGCATATTGCGATGCAGAACCCAGGCCCTGCCTGTACCCCTCTCGGGTTTGACCTCATAGACAGGGCTGTCATCACCTTTCCTGTTTACCGCCACGTGTATTTGATCCTCCCAGTGTGATCTTAGCTTTCCCGGCCACCCACGTTCTGACATGTTTCCCACCAGTACATGATCCTCTGAGACCAGAACCAAACCCATTTTCTTCTGCGGCTTTTCACTTTGCTGTTCGTTTCCCCATGTTTCTTATGGCGATGTCATAGGCTTCCGCCATCTGTTGTTTCCACTTCTTAGCATAATCCTGGTATGATTTCTCCTGTTCCTTTATCTGTAACCCAAATACAAGGTCAACAGGTAGCAGTGGAGCCCTTCCAAATAGCAGGAAATATGGTGAGAACCCAGTAGCACATTTGGGTTAATTTGTCAGCTATGCTTATTTAAACCTAGCCTTCCCCGAACTGCCGCTCTTATGGGTCAAAATATAATGATGTAATTACGTGTTGGAGATCTCAGAGGGGCGTCCCGCGTGGCTCGTTTAGGCTTCTCAAGGGCGCACTGCTCCGACGCAACTCTCTGATTGTCCTCACGATGTCAGTGTCCTTCTTGGCTTGGTGGTCTGATTTCTTCCCTTTTCTCTGTGGTGTCGTCTGAGGACAGACAGCTCTGTAGCTCAGAGCTCACAGTGTATGAATGAAATAGCGTAGATACCACGATTCGATGAAGAGTGGAGGCTAGGTGGTTCGGCTTGAATTCACCCACTTAGACACAGCTACTCATCCGTAGCTTGGGTAGAAAAAGATTTCTTTGTCTTCAAACTTTGTTGCGTTTTGGGGTTCGTTGACCATTTAGACCTTCGCTGCAGCTTGGGGTCTCTTTTAGTCTAATGTTAATTCTCCAGTCTTCTGTCTTATACCCTCGGGTCAGAAGTGGACGTAACCGCCTTTAGGGCAGTTCTCTGGGCGTACCAGGTTAAGAGACAAGGCCTAGATTTTACTCAAATCCAATTTTAGACACTAACTTCACATTTAATCTTTACCAAAACATTCTCTTCGATTTGGATATTTTCCACACAATGTACAATGTATAAACATCAGGCATATACTGAGAAAACTCTTAAAGGTACAATGTTTTCATAATAACGTCATCTGTTAACCTTTAATAATAAAACAAAATTACATACATTTTCATATTCCATCTCTCGTCATGACCACCATTGTGGCTGACGGAAACCATTGTTCCAAAGTCCCTTTATTGCATGTTTAATGTTCTGAGGACAGTTCTCCACAGTGAGGACACAGGAATTTCTCTGTGTCCTAGGATTTATCATGGGCGTGAGGGGTCATGAAAACCCCACATCCTCATACCCCTAGATCTCTCCTCCTCTGTTGGGGGTTGAGAGAAATCCTGTAGGATTGTGGTCTCCTGTAACCTGACCTGATCAGGACAGTCATGACAGTCCCCCTCTGGTAGGTTCAACTTGGAATGATTCTGCATGTTGCAACCCACCATAAGAATGACCATCGGATGTCCTGGTTTGTGGATCATCATAGCAGCCCCACCCCCTTGGTGGTTCACACTGGTAGGATTTCCGCAAGCTGTGGATCACCACCAGAATGGACCTAGGAGGTCTGGCAGTGGGTCTGTGTTCTGGCCCGTCGTCCGGTTATCCCGGCTAGTGGACCTAGGCAGTAACTTGGCAGACGTTAATAACGCACAACACTCAGGCAATACATCATTACATTTCCTCCCCAAACGAGCAGCGTTTTGGCTCTACTGCTTCCTAAGTGTCAAAGGAAATTAAAAGAAAAATTGGAATAGAAACATAAATGTATACAAAATGTGTCTACCACACCTTAATCATCTAATATGGACTATGTTCTATATACACTGCTCAAAAAAATAAAGGGAACACTTAAACAACACAATGTAACTCCAAGTCAATCACGCTTCTGTGAAATCAAACTGTCCACTTAGGAAGCAACACTGATTGACAATACATTTCACATGCTGTTGTGCAAATGGAATAGACAACAGGTGGAAATTATAGGCAATTAGCAAGACACCCCCAATAAAGGAGTGGTTCTGCAGGTGGTGACCACAAACCACTTCTCAGTTCCTATGCTTCCTGGCTGATGTTTTGGTCACTTTTGAATGCTGGCGGTGCTTTCACTCTAGTGGTAGCATGAGACGGAGTCTACAACCCACACAAGTGGCTCAGGTAGTGCAGCTCATCCAGGATGGCACATCAATGCGAGCTGTGGCATGAAGGTTTGCTGTGTCTGTCAGTGTAGTGTCCAGAGCATGGAGGCGCTACCAGGAGACAGGCCAGTACATCAGGAGACGTGGAGGAGGCCGTAGGAAGGCTACAACCCAGCAGCAGGACCGCTACTTCCGCCTTTGTGCAAGGAGGAGCATGAGAAGCACTGCCAGAGCCCTGCAAAATGACCTCCAGCAGGCCACAAATGTGCATGTGTCTGCTCAAACGGTCAGAAACAGACTCCATGAGGGTGGTATGAGGGCCTGACGTCCACAGGTGGGGGTTGTGCTTACAGCCCAACACCGTGCAGGACGTTTGGCATTTGCCAAAGAACACCAAGATTGGCAAATTCGCCACTGGCGCCCTGTGCTCTTCAGAGATGAAAGCAGGTTCACACACATGTGACAGACGTGACAGAGTCTGGAGACGCCGTGGAGAACGTTCTGCTGCCTGCAACATCCTCCAGAATGACCGGTTTGGCGGTGGGTCAGTCATGGTGTGGGGTGGCATTTCTTTGGGGGGCCGCACAGCCCTTCATGTGCTCGCCAGAGGTAGCCTGACTGCTATTAGGTACCGAGATGAGATCCTCAGACCCCTTGTGAGACCATATGCTGGTGCGGTTGGCCCTGTGTTCCTCCTAATGCAAGACAATGCTAGACCTCATGTGGCTGGAGTGTGTCAGCAGTTCCTGCAAGAGGAAGGCATTGATGCTATGGACTGGCCCGCCCGTTCCCCAGACCTGAATCCAATTGAGCACATCTGGGACATCATGTCTCGCTCCATCCACCAACGCCACGCTGCACCACAGACTGTCCAGGAGTTGGTGGATGCTTTAGTCCAGGTCTGGGAGGAGATCCCTCAGGAGACCATCCGCCACCTCATCAGGAGCATGCCCAGGTGTTGTAGGGAGGTCATACAGGCACGTGGAGGCCACACACACTACTGAGCCTCATTTGGACTTGTTTTAGGGACATTACATCAAAGTTGGATCAGCCTGTAGTGTGGTTTTCCACTTTAATTTTGAGTGTGACTCCAAATCCAGACCTCCATGGGTTGATAAATTGGATTTCCATTGATTATTTTTGTGTGATTTTGTTGTCAGCACATTCAACTATGTAAAGAAAAAAGTATTTAATAAGATTATTTCATTCATTCAGATCTAGGATATGTTATTTTAGTGTTGCCTTTATTTTTTTGAGCAGTATATGTCCAAGGTCTTGGAGGTGGGTAGTTAAGGCACTTGGAAAAACTTGGCCCCTGAAGGCCAAAGCTTACATCGGGGACATTACTGGGCTGACCTAGCGAGTTCGGGAGAGGAGGCTGGGATCCATTGCCAACTTTCCAAACATCGGGATCGCTTCCGTCCCACGGGTGATCCTAGTATAAGACCTCATTAGGTCTTCCATTGCACGTGTGCGCCTGTGTACGTAGTAGGTGCACACGCCAAGGGAAATAAGACCAAGGATCATAGTAACAGTCAGGATACTGTCCGGCACCGTCCAAGAGCGGGCGACAGACCAATCTTTTGGTCTGTAGTCAGTCGGGTCGACTAAGGTGCCTCATCCAGTATGCTAAGATCAACAGTCATGGGTCCTTCGTACTGGATTTGGTATTGAATGGATTGTGGTAACTCAAGGGAACGTTTAGCAAAAGCGTCCGGCATTTCAATCTCTGTGTCTATCCTGTCGTCGGGAAGGTGGTATAGAGCGAGGTCGTCTACGTGGTTGGGGAGGTTCAATTGGGTGATGGAGTCATGGCGTTCGTAAGTCATAGTGGCGGACGCGAACGGTGTGTTGACCAACCATCGGTTCCCTAACCGTTAGTTTGGCTCTACAGCGTTCTTCGCTGGTAATACCTTTAATACCACAAAGACGCTCAGTGTTATCCCTGACAAACGGTTTACTAGGACAGAGGAAGTGGACATCTTTGGTTAGAGTACACATTAGCAGGTTAGGGGTGAGATAGAAATCTGGGTTGTTTTCCTGGTACGCTACCACTGGGGGCGTGGCAATCTTTACGTGGGTACTGTCGCGCCAAAATCCTACATTCAGAACCATTTTCAATCTATAGATATTCTCCAGTTCAACAACCGGCAGCGTCAGTAGAAAACCTACTTCATGACGATCAACATCAACGTGTATTGGAATGGCCGACCCCAGACTATAGGCCAAATGTGACTGTAACGGCCTTATCGTGGTTGAAGTAGCTGAGGTCAATATGTCGTGCACCATTGAGAGGGGCACTAGATATGAGGGGATTCTATTCATGGCCAAGTGGTCCATAGAAGAGCTAACTTCACGGAGAAAATCCTCCAGTAACAATCGAACCAATTGGACATGGGCATAGTCATGGTTCATGACCTCTGCTAGCTTTCCTACAGACAGGATAGTTTTGTTCAGAGAGTAGCGTGTGTGTTGACCACCAGAATAGTGTCCTGGAGAGACTTTCCCACATGTTGCAACCTGAGGGCCTGTGCCTTCATCTGCTGCTGGATAAGTGGCATCTCTTCAGTAATCTCCCTAACATTCCTCTTGACTGTGGCTAGACTGACTGCGTTGACGGCAGTAGTACCTAGGGCAAATAGTGACCCTACGGCTGCCCCTATCGATAGTAGCGCCCCGACAAATTGTTTTTCTCGCCTGGGCTCAGCTAGTTCTGACTGGGTTACTGTGAACTTTTGGAGTTGGGCCAACATATGGGCAGTGTCTAGCTGGGCGTGCTTAATTGCCTGGCTGGTTCAGTCAGCCCCGGCCCAACTCAAATGCGCCACAGGTGGAATGTGTTGGCGGTACACATTCTCTGCATCTAGGTGGACATATACCCTCTGCGTGTGTACTCTGCAGTTAGTTATGAGGAGTCCTGGATCGTCGCGGAGAACGATTCCCGTAGGGGGTCCGTTCGTGATTACGTCTGCTGGGTTGGTTTTGACCAGGGCGCAGAGTGTCAGGATCATCCAAAGGAACTCCATCCTACAGAAACGCATAATCAGAGATTGTTGGATTCTCTCAGTATTTGTAAACAAAAATGTTTTGACAACAATTTTTCTGGTTTTCTTATTTTGAAACAGTACAGCGCAGGACGATATCAATAGTGACAACAGATGTATATCTGGTAGCTGGGAAGAGAATAAAATATGTTAGGTGCAATGTACTGATCTCGTGGAAGGGATCAGCTGAGGGTACTTAAGAATTTTCT
The DNA here is from genome assembly GCF_965601325.2 of Salmo salar. Classification (NCBI taxonomy): domain Eukaryota; kingdom Metazoa; phylum Chordata; class Actinopteri; order Salmoniformes; family Salmonidae; genus Salmo; species Salmo salar. Next base: position 48,907,629 of record NC_138312.1, on the reverse strand, counting down.
TAGTACCTCTGGCTTTGCTAGGGTTTTTGTCTATTCGGTGCTGGCTAGCACCCCTTCTATTCCCATGGGAGGAATGTACAACTTGATTTGGTTCCGGTGGACCCACTTTAATGTGGTGTTTTGTCGACCTTTGCTGATTTTGATCTGGTAAGCTACAGGTGATAGCTTCACCACAATCTCGTGTGGCCCCGTCCAGTGGGGCAGGAACTTTGTTGCGACGCCCGCGGGTTTGGTGTATATGTAGTACCACACCTTATCCCCGACCTCGAACACCTGGTGTGAGGCTTTTTTGTCGTAATAGGTCTTGTCACCTTCTGCACTTTTTCCAGCTGTCCTTGAGCATACGCAAAGGTAGTCTGGAGATGGTTCCGCAAGTCGGTCATGTATTGATGAGCCGTGTAGGCGGTGGCTGCAGCGACATCTCCCGGTTGGTACAGGAGATGCAGTGGAAGTGTCATTTGCCGGCCCGTCATCATCTCGAAGGGTGTTATTCCTGTTGCGTGTGGCTCTGATCGCCATCAGTACCAATGGGAGTTTGAGGTCCCAATCTTTGTGGTTGGCTGCCACATATATCCTCAAGATTCTGACGATTGTTTGGTTGCTCCTTTCTACCCCCTCCGAGCTCCTAGGGTGGTATGCGATGTGGAGTTTAGCTTTGACTCCCAGAAGTCTCCACAGTTCGGTCATTACAGCTGCCGAAAAGTGGGTTCCTCTGTCGCTGTCCACGGTTTCTCCTGGCAGGCCGAAACGATTGAAAACGTGGTTTAGCAAAAGAACGGCTGTGGTTTCCGCTGTGTCATTGGTCGCCGGCAGGCACTCCACCCACTTTGTGAATGCGTAAGTCACTGTGAGGAGATACTTGTTGCCTCTGGCCGACCTGGCAACTGGGCCGACCCAGTCGATCTGGATCGAGCTCCAGGGGTAAGACACACCCTCGCGTTGCAGGGGTGCTCTGTGAAGTGGCTTGGAGGGTTGAAGCTGGCAGCAAACTAGACACCCCCTATGGCCTTGAACCCCCTATGGCCTCCACATGGCTCGTCGTGGGCATGGGCTATCATTATCCCCCTCTGTGTTTTAGGAACCACGCACCTTCGAGCGGTGTCGGTTTCTGAAACATACACAGTAGGTCATCTACAAGTGTGAGGTGCTGTTTAGTTGCGTACAGCGAACGCAAGTCGTGTGAGCCTGCCAAAGCCAGTTCGGACACTGGGTGGTTGACAGGATCCGACAGGAAAGCCATCAAAGTGGCGAGGGACTCATCTTGGTGTTGCATTGCTACTAGGTCGCCATTCAGGAATGAATGCGTTAGCAACACATTATGTTCGTGCGAAGACGTTTTCCGTGGTGCTACATGGCTACGCGTTACCGCAGACACCATAGCTTCCTCAGTGGGTTTTTTGTCTTGAGCATCAAACACCCAAGGGGTGCCGTGAATTGCACCGGATTTCGCCATGCTGTCGGCATGGTCGTTGCCAAGTTTGTCACGACCAGGTGATTTGGAGTGTCCCTTGACTTTCTTCCAATACACCTGTATGTCGTGTTTGGTGATGAGGTCATCACAAGCTAGAATGAGCTCTTTGTTTTTCACCTCTTTACCACTTGAAGTAGTCATGTTCTTTTGTTTCCAAAACGGCAAGTGGCATAAGAAGGTGAGTCTCGCGTATTTTGAGTCGGTGCAGATCGCCAGTTCTGGCAATTTGTGTTTCACCGCCATTTGCAGGGTGATCAGCACGCCAGCCACTTCTGCAAACTGGCTGGTCTTGTTGCCAAGCTGAAATTGAAGTGGTTTGCACGGAATGTCGTTGTGCCATACCAATCCCACCCCAGCTTGCAAGTGGTCTAGATGGCGGTAAGAACAGCCATCTACAAATGCCATCGGCATGTCGAGACACACGTTCTCTTCGAAGTAGTGATGGTTCGAAGGCAATGGCGGAGCGATGTCACGAGGGGGTGGTGCGGAGTCGGTTTCATCGTCACCACAGTGTTGACACACCGCCAAAGCACTGCCCAAAGGCAGGTTTTTCGCTTTTGCGTAGTTGATTACTACATCATGGCTCTGCAGCGTCATGAGCCAAGCAGCTATCCTGCTGTTGTGTACAGCACCCTCACGGATTCGTTGGCTTTTCAGAAAAGTCACAGGCTGGTGACATGTTTCTATGATCACCTTTTATCCGCTGACATAACTGGTGAAGTGTTTGATCGCCCATATTCTGTTAGACTGTGGCAGGATGCCCTCGGCACCCACCAGAAGCCCAACATAGTTTACCTTGGTCCTGCACCATTGTCCTTTCATAATGGCCAACTTAGCCCCTGCAGTCCCGAGTTGGGTGAGAACGTGGTCCATTTCATTGAGGTGATGTGACCAAGTCTCACTTCTCATGAGAACGTCGTCCACGTAAATGATCGTCCCCCTAGAGGCTGCGTCTGGCATTGCCTTGTGCAGGAAGATGTTGAACTCTGAGGGGGAGTTGGCATACCCGAATGGGCAATGATTGAACGTGAAGAGCTTGTTCGAGAAAGAGAAAGCCAACTTGTGTTGGTCACGCGGGTCGACTGTCATGGTCCAGAAACCATTTGCCACGTCGACGGTGGAGAAGTACTTGGCGTTTGACACCTTTGGCAACTCTTGGTCGAGCTGTGTCATTGGCCAACGAGACAACGGAACCAGTTTCTTGAGTTGTTTACTGTCAATGGTAAGACGCCATTTACCCGTTGGTTTTAGAACGGGCCACACGGGAGCGCTGTACGTACTGTTACATTCCCTGATTATCCGTTTATCTAATAAGGAATCGATAATCTCTTGTACCACTGCGTATGCTGCGAGCGGGATTTTGTATTGTCTAACAAACGTAGGAGTTGCTCCGGGTGGCGTAGGAATACGCACCACATGGATACCCGTAACCCCGCAATCCAGCGAGTCTGTCGACCAGATCTCACTGTGTTTGTTAAACAATTCTCTCAACTGATGGCGTTCAGTGTCATTGACAAGAGCATCAGCCTCCGACAGTAGTTGTATTACCTGTGCATGGAAACCAGGATATGGTTCGGCGACATTGTACAGGTCTTCATCGGGTGGTGACGGCATGTCACTTTTGGAAGAGTCATTGGTTGTTACCTCACAAGAGTGTACTTCGCATGCAGGAGGAGACGCAATATCATCCTCCGTGACGACGGAGTATATTAACAGGTTGCTGTCAGAATCGACATTCAGTCTGAACGTCGATGTGTCGTCAAGTGGCAATATGGGAGTTAGTGCGATTGCTTTTGACTGACAAGTAAACAGCGTACCTCCCTCGCAATCTAGGTCTAGGGAGGACGGAAGAGGCCCAATCACGGGAACAACCAGTTCAAAATCATGGAAGGAGTAATCGATCAATGTTCCTAGCTGAGTGTGCCGAGAAATGGAAATATCCGCTTGAGTCAGATTTTGTTCCAGGAGGTAAGTGGATCTAGCGGTTAGTTCCAACAGCGGGTTGCCATTGATAGTTAGCCCCAAGTCGAATAGTTGTGGAGAGGGTTGGAAGAACGCAGTGGTGCCTTCCATCTGGTATCCGGGCGCCAGGTTCAGTCTTACAGAAACCTCTGTGGTTCTTGCTGGAATCAACATGGCGGACTCAGTTATCACCTTGCAAGGTTCAGGAATAGTCTGCCCGGATGCCATTCGCACCGGGTCGAAAGACAAGGCATGTTAGTTTGGCTGCGCCAAAGACCAAAGAACTTGGTGTATGCTATCGAGTTTAACACCCAATCTTACCAAAATGTCCGCTCCCACATAGACTGTATGTCCGCGACAACCAGTAGGTAGTGAGATACTTCCTTGGTTCCAATGCGGATCGATAGCGCACACACCCCTATTGCGGTGAGTGTCGTCTGGGGAGTCGTTCCCAGTGGAAATCTAAACGTTTTCGGCACAAGAGGATGGCCGTTAGCCGTTTTCGAAATTTCGTCGAACATTTCCAAACTGATTGCGGATTTTTCTGACCAGGTTGCCAGCCTGGTATCCTCAACCATAGTGCCGTTTAGGCACACGCCCCCTATCAGAGGAGGGCGGTAAGTGTCGGCTGGTGAATCACCCAAGCCGCACAGGAAAACCTCATGTTCAGTTAAGTTCCGAGTTGAACTCACCTTGTCATTTGCCACCAATGGCGGGCTCATGACCAAGTTCACCGGGTTTGCATCAGATGCTGACGTCGAACCCACGTTGTTACACAATGTATGGCAGGTAGCCTTGGAAGAATCCGGTGAAGTCAACGGAGTTGGCACAGGTATTTGTGACCAGATTTGATTGGTTTTCTAATCCATTAGTGGTACCAAGCGGTCAATTAAATCAATCCCAATCAGCATCCGTTCGATTTCGATGCTAGTCACATACACGGGGTGGATCAGTGACACGCTTTCAAAGTTGAGTTTAAGTAGGAGACATTTGGTTAGGGGCGAGGTAGCTTGAGTGAAACCTCGAAGATTCGTATCGCAATGTTCCGTTTTCAACCAATGTTTTGCTGGGTCCACTGCCCTTTTTAGTTCAACCAGCAAGGTTTTGGATATGAGGGAAATTGTCAAACCCGAATCTATCAGAGCGTGACAGGTCAAACAGTCCTCCAGGACTGTTCTAAGGTATGGCCTGTTCGAGTTGGTTTTTCTCATCATATCCCCAACAAAATGGAGTGGGTTGGGAGAACGGAGCGGTTTGTAATCTGTGTCGATTTCCAAGACAGATAAGTCACCTACGTGACCCAGTGGGTCCTCTATCGGAATGGGAGAGGAATCATCTGTTGCAAAGCTGCTGATCTTGTGCAAGTCTGTGTCTGTGTCCAAGTCTGTAGACAAAACCTGCGGGCTTGTGTCTAGAACGAGCGGTTCCTGGACAGGGATTTGAGTGGGGACGGGGGTAATGGAAATGTTTGCGTCCTCTTGAATTGCATGAATTTCGGCGGACTTGGTTTCCAACGATTTTACGCCTAGTCATGAGGACTTATCCTTGTCCTCTTTCTCAAATTTCTTACGATGCAGTACATCTTTTATCAGAGCTTCTATATCGTTTCGGTTAGCGTTTAGATCATTGTTGAACACTTTGTTGCCCTTTTTACGCTTGTTACCCTTGTGTCCTGACCCTTTGTAAGAGTTAGGTGCAGGGGCATGTCGGCTAGGTTGATCTCTACGGGACCTGTTAGATTGGGGACATTCATCGTAGCTATTGTTACGGCGGTGATTGTCGGGGTGGTGGTTACTTGGTAGCCACCTCCTTTGATCATCATCTTTTACCGCACATGTCCCTGATGCAGCACCTTCTAATTCGAGTGATGGTTCCCGCCTAAGCTTGAAAGTCGAGGTGTCCGGGCTCTTAGCCCGGCTTGCTTTTGATGCTTCAAAAGTGGTGCTTGCAAGTTCTCGGAGTGTCGAGATTGGCAACCCAACGTGGGCAGTAGGGCCCAAGTAGTTAATGAAGTTGGGAGACATGTTTGACAGGAACAGTTGTTTGAACGGTAATAGTTGTTTGAACGGTCTTCCATTCCTGTTTCAGTGAGCATGCCAAAGTAAGCTGAACGAAGCCGGTGATAGTTGGCTTGTGGGTGTTCATTTCGAGCTTGTCTGATAATGTTAGCCACTGAGCTATCATGTTTGCGAGTCGCAGAACCACTGAATTCTATTTTCAAAACCGTGGCAAGTTTAGCATAGTCGTTTTGCACGTGTTGCTCTTGTAGACGGATGAACCTTGTCACGTGTCTGTTGGACGTTTGCTTCAAAAGGTAGAGCCTGTCTGCATTCGTAGCGTTTGGGTAGCCATCCAAGGCGTCCTCTATGTCTGCTAAGAATGTCTCAGTGTCGTTTGGCTTTCCTGGAACGGGGTCGAAGAGGCGGAAGTTTTTGACGATTTTGTCAAGGTGATCCCCGCCAAGTGCCCGGGGAGCATCTGCACTATCCCATGGGGAATTGTGGGCCGAGAGGCCAAGAGGAAAAGTCAAGCTGTGGTTGTGTTGGCGAGGAGGCCCCAATTCACTGTGGGCCGAATGGCCAAGAGAAAGCGGCTGAAATCTCCTGTCATCTACATTCCCTCGTTCTCTGAGCTCTGGATGTGAGCTAGTTTGCTTGGTTTGGTTGTGACTGTTCTGGAGTTCCTCCAGATGATACCTAAGGGTGGTGTTCTGCTGCATCGCAGAGTCCACCTGGGAGTTGAGGGTGTTTATTTTAGACACGTAGGTGTCGCCCTTGCTCCGCTCGGCCTCATACTTATCTGTCATGGTTTGCAGGGAGAGGTGTCGTGTGTGGAGTGAGAGATCCAGTGATGAGATGTCCTCCTTTTGTTTAGAGGTCACATTTTCCAACTTTCTCACCTGGTCTTTCTCATACTTCATTAAATCAGCGACTTCAATGAGTTCTGCTGTTTTGTCCTCCAACTTGGTCATTGTGTTCATTAACTGATCGTCTTTGGTCTGCAGCTTTTGGAATAGAGCATTATTGCTTTGAGTGGTTTCATTCACAACCGTTTGCAGGGCATCAAGTTGCTCGCCCCGTTTTCTAGCTAGCTCGTCCGATTCATCTAGTTTTGCGTGGACTTCATCATATTTAGTTTTGGCTAAAACAAGTTGTTCCTTTAGAATACGGACTTGGTCAAGAGTTTGTTCGCGTTCTTTGTTATAAGTGTTAGACAGATCTTCCAATTTATCTGTTCTCACACACAGTTCCTCGGCTAGCAGTAGCTTATCTTTTTCGGCTTTCGATGCCAGCTCCCTGGTTCTCTCCACCTGTGCCTTGAACTCCCCAGCTTCCTGCTCATGCCTCCGCTGGGCACTGAGGTACTGGTGCACTGTCCATCTCTGCTGGTGGGCATAGTTGAGGGCTAAACTGGAGAGAACCTTCACAAGGCCTCCTGATGGTCTATTTTGAAGAGCGTCTGTCGCAATGTCTGCATTTTTCTCGCTTATGGCATCGAAATCTAACATTTTCAGCCCCTCGGCATAGTTAGGATTTGCATCGTTGCTGAGGTCAGCGATCAATCTTTCCGTGGGTGAAGGTCCACTGATTAGAGGGGAAATGGGTGGAAACCCATCTGATGGATTGCTCATCGTTATAATTATCAGTATTTCAATTTACGTAATGTTTGGGTTTTTGAGTTGGAGGCTGCAAACATGATTTAACTCAGTTTGTAAACATCAATGAATCATCAAGACTGGGTCAGTAATGTGGGTTGGTTATTACTGAACTTGCCAAAACAGGTTTAATTGATTAAATCGATTTGAATGATAAATCTAACCTGTATAGGCTATTTGGGAATTTAACTTTAATTCACCTGAAAGAGTTGCTATCTCTAAGTTAACGTTTGAAAAGTTTAACGATGTCTCATTGGTTAGAAAACAGGTTACAAATTTAAAGGTAATGTCGCAATTTAATGTATCTATTAAATTGAATGAGACAATGATATCCAATCAGTTGAGACTGGTTAGATATCGTACAGTATAACCTGAATTATTAAAAAAATAATTATTGGTGATTCTTCACCACCGGAGGTCACTGTTAACACAAGCTAAATCGACCAGGTGCAAGTGAAGTTAGAACTTCACAATACTGTTCAAAAGGTCTCTCTCAACAACATTAAGCTGGTAAAACAGATTTAAGCTATTAATAAATGTTTATGATAAATCTAACCGGTATAGGCTATTTGGGAATTAGCTTTAATTAACCTGAAATAGTTGCTATATCTAAGTTAACGTGGAACAGTTTAACCATGTCTCATTGGTTATGACACATTCGTGTGTGTATTATTCCCATAACCAACCTAGAAAGGTAGTGTATCAATTTAATGTATGCATAAAATTGAATGAGACAATGATATCCAATCAGTTAAGACTGGTTTGATATCCTATAGCGTAACCTGAATTATTTCACGAAAAATGACTGCCGATTCTTCGCCAGAGGTTACGGATAGCGCAAGCTGAGATCTCACAGGATTCCCGCCTGGCGCGGGAATTCACTATGAACAAAGGGGAAAACAAAAATGTCTGCTCCCCTTTGTTAGCTTAGCATCTGGCGCAATGCTTAGCTTTCCTTGCGCGGGGTTTCCACCTCGCCGCACAAGGGAAGTTCCCTCCAACAAGGGAACAGGTTTACTAGGGATGTCTCACGTTCAACTCTTAACCTCTCCACGTTACCAAACGCGAGAAGTAGAGAGATAATAACTTCGCTTCGGTCAAACGAATATATCTACTCTAATTTCCGTAATGGCTGGCTCATATGTCCTCTGCTCTAGGAATTGCTTATGACCGAGTCAGATCACTCCTGAAAGTGATCGATAGAAATAACACTACGTCGAGCCCAACTAGTATTATTCTCAGAATGCCTGCATCGGCTGGTACATATGCCCTAGCTCGTAGCATTCAGATGACCCCCTCCCCCCCATACACACTGGCTTTCCTCAGATATACCACGGGGGTCGTTCTCTCCCGACCAGTACCTGGGTGAAATGGAACGACACACACACTTCTCTCCCGCACTAGTCCTGCCTAAAGCTATTAATGGAATGTATATATCTTGCTACACAATAGATATGGAATTACCCACTAGTGCGGCCTAGTCCTATCTTAGACTCCTCACAGGGGGCGCCATATGTCGTGACGTTGTATTAGTTAATGTGACGACTGTTGCTCATCGAATGCTTAACTGTTTATAATTGCGTGCTTAAATGAATCAAGCAATGAATCAAGCAATTATTAACTCATTAACCTGGGGCACCATGGGAAAAGTAGTTTTATTGAGTTTCTATTTCCCAAATTAACTCAAAGAATATCAGAATATCGATTTTACAACAGTCGCTAAATTAATCAACCTCTAGTCTCATGTCTGAACGTCGCATAATCCGGGAATCTGCACGAACCCGGGCTTCACCAGTGTGTTTACCACACCAATCTTAGTTCATTATTTATTTACTAGCAAGCTAAAATGATGATAAAAATACACATACACAAAACACAGTCTAGGCTATTGATTAGGACTTAGTATAACGGCCAACACACAATGGCGCGTGTTACCCAAAATGGGGATTTAAAAGAGAGAGAAACAAAGAAAGTACACAAGAGAAATATACATTTGGGTTCATTTGTCAGCTATGCTTATTTAAACCTAGCCTTTCCCCGAACTGCCGCACTTATGGGTCAGAATACAATGATGTAATTACGTGTTGGAGATCTCAGAGGGGCGTCCCGCATGGCTCGTTTAGGCTTCTCAAGGGCACACTGCTCCGACGCAACTCTCTGATTGTCCTCACGATGTCAGTGTCCTTCTTGGCTTGGTGGTCTGATTTCTTCCCTTTTCTCTGTGGTGTCGTCTGAGGACAGACAGCTCTGTAGCTCAGAGCTCACAGTGTATGAATGAAATAGCGTAGATACCACGATTCGATGAAGAGTGGAGGCTAGGTGGTTCGGCTTGAATTCACCCGCTTAGACACAGCTACTCATCTGTAGCTTGGGTAGAAAAAGATTTCTTTGTCTTCAAACTTTGTTGCGTTTTGGGGTCTGTTGACCATTTAGACCTTCGCTGCAGCTTGGAGTCTCTTTTAGTCTAATGTTAATTCTCCAGTCTTCTGTCTTATACCCTCGGGTCAGAAGTGGGCGTAACCGCCTTTAGGGCAGTTCTCTGGGCGTACCAGGTTAAGAGACAAGGCCCACATTTTACTCAAATCCAATTTTTGACACTAACTTCACATTTCATCTTTACCAAAACAGTCTCTTTGATTTGGATATTTTCCACACAATGTACAATGTATAAACACCAGGCATATACTGAGAAAACTCTTAAAGGTACAATGTTTTCATAATAACGTCATCTGTTAACCTTTAATAATAAAACAAAAATTACATACATTTTCATATTCCATCTCTCGTCATGACCACCATTGTGGCTGACGGAAACCATTGTTCCAAAGTCCCTTTATTGCATGTTTAATGTTCTTATGCCAGTTCTCCACAGTGAGGACACAGGAATTTCTCTGTGTCCTAGGATTTATCATGGGTGTGAGGGGTCATAAAACCCCCACATCCTCATACCCCTAGATCTCTCCTCCTCTGTTGGGGGTTGAGAGAAACCCTGTAGGATTGTGGTCTCCTGTAACCTGACCTGATCAGGACAGTCATGACAGGGCCCTAGTTATTACACTGGGTTTATTTTATTTGAAACACTTACACAATTTAGTGATTAAGTGATCAATGTCATGTTGCATGCGTGGCCAATTAAAGTGTTATTGTGCTAAGTTCAACACTCTTTCTGTTCCTTTCTGGGCCATTTCAGTGTGTAAGTACTTGTAAATTAGTGTTCTGTACTGACTTGGTACCACAATTTGTGTCCTTTTTTCTGTTTTCCTATGTAATAATCCTTCTGGTGAGACATGGAGTCTGTTCCACTCTTTCAGTAACTGTTTGACTTTGCACGACTCTTGTTGACATTCTGTTGGTTTTGGCTTAGCCCTTTGCCTTTTCAGTTCCAAGATTTTTGATACAGCTGCATCCTTTAACTGAACCTGCATGAGATCGTGTGGAGACAGTCGGTCTGTAATTGTTCCCCCTTACCTTGACAGCTCCTCTTGCACTGATGGCCTTAGTGTGAACACGGATATCCAAGTTACTCAGTCATGCTATTGTGCCTGAACATTATTGAGTGTTGCTTTTGCCGTCTCAGGGGAGTGTTTCTCTGTGCATTCTTCCATGTAATGTTCAGCAAGCAAAGGAGAACGTGACAGAAAGTCTGAGTCAGTGTTTACCTTTCCAGGACGATACTTCAGTGTGAGATTGAAGTCAGACAGCTCCGCCACCCAGCGATGACCAGTGGTATTCAGTCTCGCTGTAATTAGTACATACAGTACCAGTCAAAAGTTTAGACACACCTACTCATTCCAGGGATTTTTTTATTTATTTACTATTTACTACATTGTAGAATAATAGTGAAGATACCAGAACTATGAAATAACACATATGGAATCATGTTGTAACCAAAAAAGTGTTAAACAAATCAAAATATGTTTTATATTTGAGATTCTTCAAAGTAGCCACCCTTTGCCTTGATGACAGCTTTGCACACTCTTGACATTCTCTCAACCAGCTTCATGAGGTAGTCACCTGGAATGCATTTTCAATTAACAGGTGTGCCTTATAAACGTTAATTTGTGGAATTTCTTTCCTTCTTAATGTGTTTGAGCCAATCAGTTGAGTTGTGACAAGGTATCAGACTGGTCTGATGACCAGTCTGTTGACCAGTCTGATGACCAGTGATGACCAGTCTGTTGATCAGTCTGTTGACCAGTCTGATGACCAGTCTGATGACCAGTCGGATGACCAGTCTGTTGACCAGTCTGATGACCAGTCTGTTGACCAGTCTGTTGACCAGTCTGATGACCAGTCTGTTGACCAGTCTGATGACCAGTCTGTTGACCAGTCTGTTGACCAGTCTGATGACCAGTCTGTTGACCAGTCTGATGACCAGTCTGATGACCAGTCTGTTGACCAGTCTGATGACCAGTCTGTTGACCAGTCTGCTGACCAGTCTGATGACCAGTCTGTTGACCAGTCTGATGACCAGTCTGTTGACCAGTCTGCTGACCAGTCTGATGACCAGTCTGTTGACCAGTCTGATGACCAGTCTGCTGACCAGTCTGATGACCAGTCGGATGACCAGTCTGTTGACCAGTCTGATGACCAGTCTGCTGACCAGTCTGATGACCAGTCGGATGACCAGTCTGTTGACCAGTCTGATGACCAGTCTGATGACCAGTCTGTTGACCAGTCTGATGACCAGTCTGTTGACCAGTCTGCTGACCAGTCTGATGACCAGTCTGTTGACCAGTCTGATGACCAGTCTGCTGACCAGTCTGATGACCAGTCTGTTGACCAGTCTGCTGACCAGTCTGATGACCAGTCTGTTGACCAGTCTGATGACCAGTCTGTTGACCAGTCTGTTGACCAGTCTGATGACCAGTCTGTTGACCAGTCTGTTGACCAGTCTGTTGACCAGTCTGCTGACCAGTCTGATGACCACTCTGTTGACCAGTCTGTTGACCAGTCTGATGACCAGTCGGATGACCAGTCTGATGATCAGTCGGATGACCAGTCTGTTGACCAGTCTGATGACCAGTCTGATGACCAGTCTTTTGACCAGTCTGTTGACCAGTCTGATGACCAGTCGGATGACCAGTCTGATGACCAGTCTGTTGACCAGTCTGATGACCAGTCTGATGACCAGTCTGTTGACCAGTCTGATGACCAGTCTGATGACCAGTCTGTTGACCAGTCTGATGACCAGTCTGATTACCAGTCTGATTACCAGTCTGTTGACCACTCTGTTGACCAGTCTGTTGACCAGTCTCATAACAACTTTTGCATTTTCTTCTCTCTCTTTTGGTTGTACATGGTTTTCTGTTGGAGCGATTCCTAACTGAACTGTCACTCTGGCTCTGCACTGACTGTACTAATGATGTTACCTGTCAGGTCAGTTCTTTGATTGCTTCATTGCTCGCATCAATTTTACTCAGGAGATCGTATTTATTTTGTTTTCGGACTGTGGTCTGTGGGGGTTCTGCCTGGTCACATTCCTCTCCACTATCCTATTTATCCTCACTCTGTACTGCGTTTACTCCTGTGGGGGTGAACTTACCTGAAACCATGGCCTTTTGCATGCGTTCGCTTTCATTGCCCTGGGCAATTAGCATTTTCTCAAGCAATGCACTCTCATCTCCACTCAAGATATAATTTGTTAATCTAAAAACAATGGCATGTAGGCATTGGCTCTTGACTAACTCTATGCCATATTTCAGTCCTGATTGAGCACGAGGCTGATAACACTTTCTGTCTCAGGTCGAAGACTTGGACTAGGAAGTCCAAGGCAGACTCTTGTGTTGTCTTAGTCAACTTGTGATAATAATGTGTCCTCAAGATTTGCCTTAGGGTGTAGAGTGTCATGTCTGTTTTTCCCTCCAGATAACTCCTCATTTTAAGCCCTGGGCTCACAGCTCTGATGACTGCTTCTATGATTTCTAATTCACTGTATCCTTTTCTCAGTCCATTTTCAATCTGATGTTCTAGGATGTTGAAGCTGAGATTATCTTTCTGATTCTGATCTCCTATCAGTCTTTATGACTGGGCATACTCACTCCACTCTCTCTCTGTGGTGTGTGCCTTTCTGGAGCTGGGCCCACCTCTCTGCTGGGCTGAGGAGCCCCTCCCTCCTCTTTTCATCCTGCAGCAACTTCTGTCTCTCCGCTGGGTTTGCTGTTCACTTGCATCGTTGGCACCGACTGGCTGGGACATGAAAGGCAGACTTTTCGCAGCATCCTCCGAGTCCGATATTACTTTGATTTCGTCTTTCAGTTGAAGCAGCCAAGACATTCCCTCATCCTCTGATTCCATTAAATCCTCCTTCTCACAGTAATCTTCAATCAGTTTAATTCAGTCATCTACACTTCCTATTCCACAATGTACACACAGGTGCCGTAAATTGTCCTCAGTTAAAGTCCATAAACTCTGTTCAATTTCATCCAACAATTTCATCCAACAACGTTTCCCACCCTCGACTCATATTGTCCTACTCATGTGGCAACAACGACAATGCAGGCAATGTCAAGATAGCTAAAATCCGTTCAGTGGTTAGCCAGTTATGGTTAGCTAGCTAGCAACTCTCCCAATGTCTCTCACTCATTGTCCATTCAAGGAATATGGGCCGGTGCTCACATGAATATAAATCTCAGCTATGCCTCCAAATTTCTTACCTTTCTCTATGAGCATATAATGTACATTTCAACGGGAAAGGTACTGTTTCCCTGAATTTTAACCATGTCAGCACGATGTAACAGCTCCCCCAGACCAATTAAAGTGTTCTTCTTCATTTCCCATGGGCTTCACCCAAGTACCCCCCAGTGGCTGGAATACAACTGTAATAAGCCCCTCCTTACATCTTCAGTAAATGAACATCATTTTCACAACCTCTTGTCCAGGTGGGATAGGCCTGTGTGCAGTGCAATGGTGATTGCGTTGTCTGTTGATCTTTTGGTGTGGTATGCAAATTGTAGTGGGTCCAGGGTGTCAGGTAAGGTGGAGCTGATGTGGTCCTTTACCAGACTCTCGAAGCACTTCATGATGACAGAAGTGAGTGCCACAGGGCGATAGTCATTTAGGCAGGTTACCTTTGTTTGCCAGGGTACAGGAACAATGGTGGAAGCATGTGGGGATTACAGACTAGGACAGGGAGAGGTTCAATCTGTCCTTAAGCCAGTTGGTCTAGTTTTGAGAGTATTCACACGTTTAAAATTCTTGCTCATGTTGGCCACAGAGATAGAGAGCACACACACAGTCATCTTGAGCAGCGGGGGCCCATGTAGGAGGATCAATGTTGTTTACCTCGAAGCAAGCATAAAAAGTGTTTTACTTGTCTGGAAGATAGGCATCGGTGCTCGCCATGCAGCTGGTTTTCCCTTTATAATCCGTGATTTTTTGCAGCCCTTGCCAAAAACAGATCAATATTCTGAAGAAGTGCATTCTTTCTCTTTTACTTCTTCAAAACGATTTGACTGCAGTAATGTGGTAGGCTATTTGAGAGACAGCTTGCAGATACTGTATATTGATGACATAACGTGCTGGCCTTCACAATAAGGAACTATGCATAAACTATGTATTGCACTATAGTCTTTCTTATTTATTGCCTATTATAAACTGGGTGGTTCGAGCTCTGACTGCTGATTGGCTGACAGCCGTTATATATCGGACCGTATACCACGGTTGTGACAAAACATGTATTTTTACTGCTCTAATTACATTGGCAGTTTATAATAGCAATACTATAGCGTAACTGAGTAGCCTACCTAAATTCAATAAGAGCACAAGCATCAATTTCTTCCTAAAGCATTCTTCTCTATAGCCTATTCACAATAAGTTATAATGAATTATTTTATTGTATGTGCTGTGATTAATTAATGACTTTATGAATGTTTAATTGCTAATTGTTTACCTCACATGTTGATTTACATGTTGACTATATTGTTATACACATATGATAAATATTCATCAATTTCTTCTCTCATTATTAAGCCACACCATCCTTGGTTGTAGGGTGATAAGCTTTTGCAATATCCTATAAGCTTTTGTTCATGGGTTTGGGGATGTGTGCCCCTTTCTGTACATTGAGGTAATTTCAGGACAATATTTCTGTCCGTTTAATCATTTTTGTCTTCTTCTGTTACTAACCCTACACTATGTCATGCATCATGTGTGATGATGGTCTGTAGTTTTTTGTAACTTTTCTTGTATTTATTCTATTGCCACACAAGGGGTGTTTGTGACTTTTTGATTGCCCGTGCTTCATACTATGAAAAATAAATCATATTTTAAAAAGGGAATTACAGTTTTCTATCCATCACATAAAGAAGATACATTTTAAACTTTCCTAAAATCTTGCAATTGGCTCAGTTCAATGGGCTCAGTTCAATGGGCTCGGTTCAATGGGCTCGGTTCAAGAATTTGTTCTTAACTGACTTGCCTAGTTAAATAAAGGTAAAATAAAAAATGGGCTCGGTGCAGTGTTTAAGTATAAATATGAGAAACAACACATTAAATGATAAACCATTGCATCAAAGTTTTATTTTTATGACATGGTTATGCCCATTTGATGGGTTTGACTCCTCCGTGTCTGTGGGCATCTCTCTCCATGAAGTTGACAGTTGGTCATCACTTTCGTCCTGCCTCATTCCCTTAGGGTTTCAGTTCATCCATAGCGTCTTGGAGCCTGGAATAGAAAAAAATAAGTATTAAAAAACAGGACATTCATTCATTAACAGGACAAACAATCATGCTATACCTGGTTTATAATGTAAATGGCGTCAAACTACCTCATCCACTCACATTAATAAGATGGCGCCGACAGATATGGCAGCTCTGCTTCTAGCTACAAAGTACTATATTTCACTCACACAAGGCCTACTTGCTGCAGACGTGTCCAAAATCATTTTGTGTTTCTGCCATTTGACTTTGTCACAACTTCCAAGTATTTGGCTCATGGTACATGTCACCCTCACCTCACGATCTCATTATATCCTGTTTCAACTCCCTAGATTTGATTTGATCCACGCACCATGGCGTATTGTGGTAGTTGAGCTTGAAGCATAGCTGTGATTGAATCAAGAATTTGACCCACAACTATTTGTTCTTATTCTTGTGTGATAACCGATAAAACATTTAAAATGTATTTAATCTCAATCAGCTCAACCCTTCTCGGAGCTAAGGGTGCATCTCAATAGTATAAAGTTGCTTCCTCTCGTTCTCGCCTTCTTTCCTTCACTGATGTCAACGAACTGGATTGCGAAAAGTCTGCCTAACATCCACCTATCCATCTGTCTGTAAATCAGTGCACATGAAGGAAACAAATCAAGACGAGAGGAAGCCAGTTTAGACTATTAAGATGCACCCCAATAGTCAGTCAATGGCCCAATCCCAAATCAACCTTCAGGCCCTATGTCACATGCACTTGTGGAGATCTGAGAAGGTTTGATTGGAATAACCAATATGATGAAACTTCCACCTGGCCTATCAAGGTGGAAGGTGGAGCTATGAACATAATGCTTATACACTATCTAATTGGTCTACGGGTCGATTTAGGATTGGACCAATCTCCCTCAACCCCTCGTCCACTCACTTGAAGTCCCCTCCGTCGAGCAGGCTCCTGTAGGTGGCGATCTCGGCCTCCAGCTTCATCTTCATGTTGAGCAGCGCCTCATACTCCTGGCCCTGATGCTGGATGTTGCCCCGCAGGTTGGTCAGCTCGCCCTCCAGACGGATGAGGATGGCATTGTACTTCTCCACCTCCATGTTGGAACGCATCTCCACGTTATGTAAGGTGTCCTCTAAGGAGGATTTCTGTTTGGAATAACAGGAGAATTTTGGGAATGTTGTTGAATGACATTGGGATTATTAGAATGTTGGAATTTGGAGATATGGAGGGTATGGCTAAGGTATGGTGAGCGGAGCTATGGGAGTACAGGCTCATTGTATTGACTGGAATGGAAAACACGGAATGGAGTCAAATGTGTTTTCCATTTGTTTGATGTGTTTGATACCATTCCATTAATTCCATTCCAGCCCTTACAATGAGCACATCCACCCATAGCTCCTCCTACCAGCCTCCTCTGTCGGACATAGAGGACATACTGGGGTTACTATCAGTTCCATTTCTGCTCTGTGGAATATAGGAATTTAACTGAAATATGTTATCCTCATATTGAAAGAATGTCCTTACCAAGCTCTGTTGGGACGCCAGCTCAATTTCGAGGGTCTGTAGCTGTCTATGTAGGTCGTTCATCTCAACCTGGGCCCCCTGCAGGGCCTCTGTGTTCTGTGATACCTGCACCTGCACATCTGAGATCTATACCACAGCACAAAGGGAGGGAGATGGGAGGGAGGGAGAGAGAGAGGGAGAGAAGCTGAGTCAACTTGAGAGGTGAATTCATGTTTTGTAGTTCAGGCTTTTGTTGTGTGACTAGACAATCCAGATATGATACTGGTTGTGCAACAGAACACGTTTTTATTGGAAAGCTACACTTTTTGCAAATACACATTTTTATATTGGCCTGTGGGTGTGAGGTAGTCCATTTCAATTCCAATTGCGGATCAAAAACAGAGTATTATAGGCTTTATTTTTCTTAACTTATTTTATTTTATTTAACCTTTATTTAAATAGGCAAGTCAGTTAAGAACAAATTCTTATTTATTCTTACCCCAGCCAAACCCGGACTTTATGTGGTGTGTAATGTTAGTATGTATGAAGTAATGATAAGAACATATCCATCCTTCTTTCCTTCTGAACACTGTAAAGATAGGATGGGCAAACCTGGTTTTCGTGCCACACTTTGAGGTCCTCTGCGTTCTTCAGAGCCATCTTCTCATACTTGGCCCTCATCTCCTCCATGACCAGTGACATGTCCTGACCCTTGGGGGCGTCCACGTCCACCTGCACCCCTGACTGAGTGATCTGGTTCCTCATCTCCATCACTTCCTGTTGGAGAGAGGGAAGAAGGGAAGGGGGGGAGAGAGAGACAGAGACAGAGACATGAGACCACTGTGAAATGTGAAAAGTTCATAGCTAGTGATGAGGTTAGTCTGATTTTGTTATCACGTTATCATCATTCTTCCTGGATTATATCATTCTTAAATCTAGTCTGGAAATGTTCTATTTCATGCAAATCTTCTATTGTTTGACATGGACATTCAATCTCAATCAGGGGAGAACAACTGCCGCGTCTCATTGAAGCCATGAAGTTAAAGGCGGACCAAGGTTCTGCAGGCTGTTGTTTTCGGAAAGCAGGATCCCCCATTATAGTGAATGGGAAAATGGCAATCTCCGTTGGCAATAGTCGTGTAAAAAATGTTTTTTCAGAAGACAGTCATGGTACCAATATTTGCTTCTATCACACCAAATGTATGTACTTGAACCAACTATTTTAAAATCGCACACAGAAGAAGTTATAAGGATAATCAAGTTGCTACCGGCAGCCTGCAGTACCCCAGTCAGCCTTCAATATGAGATAATCAATGAGAGGGGGCAGCACTGAGCTAGCCTGCAATGTCGCTACCTGGAGTAGCTCAAATTGAGCATGTTATGTCTGGAGAATCCCCCCCCCCATGAGACGCTTCCAATAATAATATTAGTCTTCAACCTATTCAAATACAATAAAAATATTCATTTAAAAATTATTATTTGATGTGGATATTCAATATTAATACTATAGCTCACATTGTCATGGTTCTTCCTGAGGAAGATTAGCTCCTCCTTCACGGCCTCGATCTCACTCTCCACGTTCATCCTGCCCATGTTGGTGTCATCGATGACCTTCTTCAGCCCGGCAATGTCCGCCTCCACTGACTGGCGAATGCCATTCTCAGATTCAAACCTGTGGGCATAGGGAGACTGTCACTACACTCCTTGTTGACATGAAATACTTGGAAATTGTGACCTTGGGACTATAAGGTTTTATCTGAGAAAAGCATTGTTCTGAGATATTAAGCAACAAAGTTTTCACATCCCAGATCTCTGAACTGTTTTGTAGTGAATTCTTCTTTCATAACCCTCACCTTAAAGGTACCTAAAGTGCAGAGTATAAAAATCCTTAGACATTTCTAATTCAGTTTTTTAGTGGGGTGCAATAGCAGATATAACCTTGTGGCCCTGAAATCTCAATCTGGATTCAGCCATAAGGCTCTATTTGACACTTCTGAATTTGACATGTTCAGTTAAAAAAAAAAAGTGTAGCTATTTGAATACATAAATGATAGAATAATACAATTGACAAAGATAGCATGGGAGAAATTGCCACTGGGATGGGGGAACAGGGCCCGGTTTCCCATAGCGATGGAACTTAGACCTACGTGTGTTTTAATGATGCATCTTTCTTACAATGGCCAAAGATGTAACATGCATTTCCCAAAACACCACACAGAGACAATGGCCGCTAAGTGAGTCGTTGGAGCATGTGTCGGTACTGGTCGGATCAAAAGAAAGGGAGCACTGCTCTCGGATCAGCTTTCTCCATTCAAATCTTACCGTAGCATTAGAATTCTTTCACAATACTGATGACTCTCTCCTAGAGAGTTATTACCACCTATGGCTGCAAATATTGAGGCATCTCATTCTAATGCTTACCCATAAAAAATTCACAAAATCACAGATTTGGCACATCATTGCGCACACTTAGCTGTTCTACGAGAGGTCTGACGCAGGCGTTAGATTATGAGCGTTTTCAAGTGCAACGTTAATTTCAACAGCTCAGAGATTTAACAATGCTCCTACGAAGGTTCTAACCATGGCCGGCCCACTCATTAGACAGGATTAGGTGGCCGCCAATGTCGGCAGATTGACGAGGGCGGCATTTTCTGAGTTAAATTGAGCAAGACGCACCACCAATAACACAAAAACCTCACATGATTCTGCCAAAAAACATTGACAATTTCTATCAACCAGTGGCATTTGGGCTTTTTAGGTGATCGCTGATGCCGCCCTGTGATAAGCAGTGCCCACTTTGTCCATTCCCAGCGCGCCTCTCCAGATTGCTGTTGGAGAGATGCATCACTTCTCTGATCAAGTAACCTAACCTAAATGGCACCCAATCAAATAAAAATGCGCTGTCGTGTTAACAGGCAACACATCCTAAAAACTGGATAGGTAAAAGTAAAATGGACAATATGGAATTGACAATCACAACTTTTGTACTGGTGTTTCACCTCATTGTCATGATCAGTGGTTTCAAGTTTGTATCCGTACATTTTTGACAAGCTGATCATAGCGAAAAATTAAATAGTTCTGCATTTCCAACTGTGTAAACACATTACAAATAGGCTTACGATAACTCCTGATAAAGTTGCGTAGCTGATATTCAGAGCTTAAATAGCCAAATTAATTATTCACAGGAATCAGGACTAATAAAGCCAATGCAACGGCCTGTTTTACAAATGGTGGGCCTACCACATGGATGGGCATTCATACAATTCCATTGCTGGCCGACATGGTAGGCTACACCCCAGTAAGCACGGTCGGTCGTCGTCTTTTTTTGGTGTTTTACAAATGGTAGGCTTACCACATAGAAGGGCATTCATACAATTCAATTTCAGGCAACACTGTAGGCACCTCAGTATGCACGGAACGATGCTGATGCTTTTTGAACATCTTGTTCTGTTGCAGTCCAGACCGGCCTTGATTTCTACATCCAGAGAAATTCAATAGATTGGACATGATTTGGAAAGGCACAAAACTGTCTATATAAGGTCCCACAGCTGACAGTGCATGTCAGGGCAAAAACCAAGCCATGAGGTTGAATGAATTGTCCGTAGAGCTCTGAGACAGGATTGTGTCGAGGAACAGATCTGGGGAACTGTACTAAAACATTTCTGCAGCATTGAAGGTCCCCATATACACAGTGGCCTCCATAATTCTTAAATAGAAGGTTGGAACCACCAAGACTCTTCCTAGAGCTGGCCACACGGCCAAACTGAGCAATCAGGGGAGAAGGGCCTTGGTCAGGGAGGTGACCAACTAACTGATGGTCACTCTGACAGATCTCCAGAGTTTGTCTGTGGAGATGGGAGAACCTTCCAGAAGAACAACCATCTCTGCAGCACTCCACCAATCAGGCCTTTATTGTAGAGTGGCCAGACGGAAGCCATTCTTCAGTAGAAGGCACATGTCAGCCTGCTTAGAGTTTGCCAAAAGGCACATAAATGACTCTCAGACCATGAGAAACAAAATTCTCTGGTCTGATGAAACCAAGATTGAACTCTGGCCTGAATGCCAAGCGTCAAATCTGGAGGAAACCTGGCACCATCCCTACGGTGAAGCATGGTGGTGGCAGCATCATGCTATGGGGATATTTTTCAGCGGCAGGGACTGGGAGACTAGTCAGGCTCGAGGCAAAGATAAAAAGTAAAAGTACAGAGAGAACCTTCATGATAATATGCTCCATAGTGCTTAGGACCTCAGACTGGGGTCGAATGTTTACTTTCCAACACGACAACGACCCTAAGCACACAGCCAAGACAACGCAGGAGTGGCTTCGGGACAGGTCTCTGAATGTCCTTGAGTGGCCCAGCCAGAGCCCGGACTTGAACCCGATCTAACATCTCTGGAGAAACCTGAAAATGTGCAGCTACGCTCCCCATCCAACCTGACAGATCTTGAGAGGATCTGCAGAGTAGAATGGGAGAAACTCCCCAAATACAGGTGTGCCAAGCTTGTAGTCTCATACCCAAGAAGTCGTCTACTGTTTGTCCGTCCCCCCAATATCTACACTACAATTTCTCCCTTGCAAGATAGTCAGAACACATCATAATATACAATAAGAAATGTATTATGATCAACAGACAAATTACTGTCATCACTGAACAATGATGCGACAACATCATTTACTTTTTACAGTGTTTTTTGTTGTTGCTTGCATGCCATTATTGCTGGCTAAACTAGCCTAGACTGTAAGAGGGACATGGCAAAGACATGTGTTCTGATTGGTCCATTTGTATTTATTCAGGCTTGTGATTGGATTGCAGATAGAACCTTATAGCACCAAGTTCAAATGGGTTTATGCAGATATACGTTTCTAGTTTTCCATTTTTTTTCACTTAAAATGTACAGTAGTTTATTTAATTTAAATGTTTTACTTCACAATCATCTGAAGAACCATCTTAAGATCAATTATGTGACAAAAATGTCAGATTGAACCTTATAGCCCCAAGGTCTCGAAATGATGGGGTGAAGGCACAAAATGGCTGCCGTGTTTCAGTTCACTATAAAAGGGAAAATTAATATCTAATCAGTTGCTCAACCAAAATGTGTTGACTCAGACACTAATCTGAAGTAAATTTTGATTCTCTCCCTCCTTTTGATTATCATTAGAATTTGGGGAGGGAGGTCTCTCGAGTGGTGCAGTGGTCTAAGGCACTGCATCGCAGTGCTAGCTGTGCCACTAGAGATTCTGGATTCGAGTACAGGCTCTGTCGCAGCCGGCCGTGACCGGGAGACCCATGGGGTGGCGCACAATTGGCCCAGCATCGTCCGGGTTAGGGGAGGGTTTGGCTTGTAGGGATGTCCTTGTCCCATTGCACACTAGCGACTCCTGTGGTGGGATGGGCGCAGTGCACACTGACACGGTTGCCAGGTGTATGGTGTTTCCTCCAACACATTGTTATGGCTGGCTTCCGGGTTAAGTGGGCATTGGGTCAAGAAGCAGTGAGGCTTGGTTCGGTTGTGTTTCGGAGGACGCGTGACTCTCGACCTTTGCCTCTCCAGAGTCTGTACGGGAGTTGCAGCGCTGAGACAAGACTGTAACTACCAATTGGATACCATGAAATTGGGGAGAAAAAGGGGTAAAAATATAAAAACAGAATTTTGGGAGGGAAAGTTTATAAGCACATCAGACATTTACATGCAGATGCCAATATGACAGATTCATTATGAGAGATTAGATAAGACTGCATACCGGTACAGGCACTAGACTTCCTCCCTCATGGGTCTGGCATATCTCAAACTCTTGAGAGTTCTTCCTTGAACTGAATGGCTGATACACTACCAAATTGTGTATAGTGGGTTTAAACCAATTGAATTTGTGAGAAACACAAGTACAGTATGAAATCAAACAGATCAATTGATCTTTTTGACAGAGCGACAACCTACAAAATCGCAAATGAACCCTTGTATTGTATACAAAGTCGTGGATCAACCAGTGTGCAGAAAGATGCCATTTACAGTGGTAAACTCACTTTACTTTGAAGTCATCTGCAGCTAAGCGGGCATTATCGATTTGGAGCACAAGGCTAGCATTGTCCGCTGTCGCATCAAAGACCTATTGGAGAAAAAGATTGTTAATGCTAATAAATACATGACAATAACAGACTGAATCTTTTGGAGAACAATTTTGCAGGTGACTTATCTTAACTTTTGAATCCATGTCAGTTATAGAGGAAAGCTGTAGGCCTGTATGTTTTCCCCCACTTACTTCTTTAATTCTAACTATACTTGTGTGTGTCATACACAGATGAGCTGGCAATAAAAAAGAAGAACTAAAACGTTCCATCACGGGATCTGCTGCTCATCAACACCATTTTAAATCTAAGACTCTCAGGGGAGAGATTTTGAAACTGCAGGTTGAGTGAGTCACAAATGAATCTATGGTTACCGTCACATGTCTCTAAGAAAAAAGAGGAAGCACAAACGAAGAACAGGAAAATGGGTTCTCGCTCTAGGGCTGAATCTGTTCTCAATTTTCATTGTTAAAAGAAAAAGGCGGGGCTTCCTGTCCCCCACAAAACCATAAAGAGAGCCCCCCCACCCCCCACCCCAAAATCTGTGTGTTTCTAACCATGGCATTCTGGTGTGAATCACACAAAAAAGGAAACTCTTGTCCCTTTATGTGTCCGGCAAGTGGAACAAGGCTAACATTCATCATAAGAGTGCCATCATAAGTTATAGAGGGCCTCTGAATTCTTTTGGACAAAAGTCTATTTTTGCCAGGAATTCATGAGATCTCGTTGGAATTCTTACAGAGATCTTTGACTGTGCTGTGAGTAGTTTACAGAGACTTTGACTGTGCTGTGTGGAGCTATAATGGTTATACAACCAGCACACCCACCATGTGTTTCAAATCTCACAGGGGATTCTTTTTGTATGTTGTCACACCACATCTGGTTCACATTGCTGGTCCCTCCCACACCACACTACGCCCCAGAGTAACCCAGGAGAGTGACCCGGCGGGTTGGAAACAATCTTAGAACATTGTTTATGGGTTTTGGTCAGTTTTTTGACGATGATTCACTGCTTCCACCAAATGATTCATTTGAGGAACTCTTTGACCAGTTTGAGGAGTAAGGGAACTAGGGAAGGAGGGGGAAGGAAAGGGGATATCTGCCCCACCCTGCCCCACCCTCTATTCAGCAGTTAGGACATTTTATAAGGCAGTTGTTACAAAGCAGGGTTCACCACAGAAATGTTGAAGTGAAGGCAGAAAGAGTGAGAAGCAAAGTATAAATGGGTGAATAAATAATTTTCACTATGCTTAAATTCATTCTTGGAGGGACATCTCTCATACCATATGGGTTTTAGTTCACAGAAAATTTGCAACAGTGGTGGCATTACATGGGTATTTTGATTTATAGGTTAATCAAATAAGGATTATCTATGAACACACTTATCTAAAGCAACAAAAGACAGAACAAATTCCTCACCTTAACCCTTTTTCGACACACATTATCAACAACCCTCTCTCTTGCTCCCTCTCTATCTCTGTCACTCTCTTTGTCTCTATCACTCTTGTAATGATACTGCATTATTATTTGTTTGAATGTAATACTACTCATCAAGACACCCCATATTGCACCTCTCACTCTCTCTCCCACTTCTCTCTCTTTCTCATTCACACCCCCACCTTCTTGCGCAGGTCGTCCAGTATAGGGCTGTACTTGCTGTAGTCGCGGGCATCTGGTCCTCCCTTCTCCAGGGCCTCTCGGATCTTCATCTCCAGCTGTCCGTTGGCCTGCTCCAGGTTCCTCACTGTCTCCAGGTAGTTGGCCAGACGGTCGTTCAGGTTCTGCATGGCCCCCTTCTCGTTTCCCATGACGTGACCACCGCCACCACCTGCCGCCGCCGTCTTGATCAGACCACCGATGCCCAAACCCATAGCGGCGCCTGTGCCACCACCCATACCCATACCACTGCCGCTCACCTTAAAGGAGGATGTGGAGTAGGAGGAGGAGCTGGCCGGGGCACCGCTGCGGAGGCCCCCGTAGGCTGTGGAGGAAATGCGGGTGCCCTGGCCTCCGGCCCCGCCATAGGTGCTGGCGGCCCGGTAGGAGGACACGGGCGCGGAGCGTTGGAAAGAGGTGTGACTGCTGGACGGTCTGTAACTCATGACTGCTGATGGAGGAGTTAAAAAGAATGGAGAAGAGAGAGAGAGTGAGAGGAGACTGAGCTGAGATACAGAGAGAGTGACGCGGGTAGAATGAACGGAGAACTAATACTCCCCCTACACAACAATCCTCTCTCTCTCTTTCGCAGGCCGGCCTCCAAGACCCTGCCTACATCCACACCCCCATCCTCTTTTTCCTACACTCCTCCCTCTTCTCTCATGCTTTCATTCACTCGGTTCCCTATTTCCCCTATTTTCTGCGTGCATCTAATGAAAAGCATACAGTACCAGTTAAAGTTTGGACACACCTATTCATTTAAGTTATATATATATATATATATATATATATATATATATATATATATATATATATATATATATATATATATATATATATTTTTTACTATTTTCTACATTGTAGAATAATAGTGAAGACATCGAAACTATGAAATAACACATATGGAATCATGTAGTAACCAAATGTATTGACATTTTAGATTTTAGATTCTTCAAAGTAGCCACCCTTTGCCTTGATGACAGCTTTATATTCTCTCAACCAGCTTCATGAGGTAGTCTCCTGGAATGCTTGTCCAACAAATCAAATCAAATCAAATTTATTTATATAGCCCTTCGTACATCAGCTGATATCTCAAAGTGCTGTACAGAAACCCAGCCTAAAACCCCAAACAGCAAGCAAAGCATGTGAAAGAAGCACAGTGGCTAGGAACAGTCTTGAAGGAGTTCCCACATATGCTGAGCACTTGTTGGCTACTTTTCCTTCACTCTGTGGTCTAACTCATTCCAAACCATCTCAATTGGGTTGAGGTCAGATGATTGTGGAGGCCAGGTAATCTGATGCAGCACTCCATCACTCTCCTTCTTGGTCAAATAGCCTTTACACAGCCTGAAGGTGTATCTTGGGTCATTGTCCTGTTGAAAAAAGTCCCACTAAGTGCACACTAGGTGGGATGGCGTATCGCTGCAGAATGCTGTGGTAGCCATGCTGGTTATGTGTGCCTTGAATTCTAAATAAATCATTGACAGTGTCACAAGCAAAGCACCCCCACACCATCACACCTCCTCCTCCATGCTTCACGGTGGGAACCACGCATGTGGAGATAATCCGTTCAACTACTCTGCGTCTCACAAAGACATGGCGGTTGGATCCAAAAATCTCAAATTTGGACTCATCAGACCAAAGGGCAGATTTCCACCGGTCTAATGCCCATTGCTAGTGTTCCTTGGCCCAAGCAAGTCTCTTCTTCTTCTTGTTGTCCTTTAGTAGTGGTTTCCTTGCAGCAATTCAACCATGAAGGCCCTAGATTCATGCAGTCTCCTCTGAACTGTTGATGTTGATATGTGTCTGTTACTTGAACTCTGTGAGGTGAAATCTGAGGTGAAGTTAATTGCTGATTTCAGAGACTGGTAACTCTGATGAACTTATCCTCTGCAACAAAGGTAACTCTGGGTCCTCATGAAAGCCAGTGTCATCATAGCGCTTGATGGTTTTTGCGACTGCACTGAAGAAACTTTCAAAGTTCTTGAACTGGACCTGGATGCTGGAGTGAGTAGTCGTGCTGTACTTCGCTCCGCGGGTAATATTACATTTCATTACATTACATTACAACGGAACGATTTGATTAGTGTAATGTTAGCTAGCTAGCTACATAGTTGTCTTTGCATCAAGGATAAAGGTGTAGCTAAAGGTGTAGGTGTAGCTTTGAGAAACTAACTTTGAGAAACTAACAAGGTTAGCTAGCCAGCTGTATTCGTTCGTTCGCGCTGTTTTCCAAACGGCGTCAACACCACAACAGCACAGCCACTGCTAGCTAGCCAACTTTACCAACTAGCAGTACTGTAGAAACTAAATACATTACAACGGAACGATTTGATTAGTGTAATGTTAGCTAGCTACATAGTTGTCTTTGTATCAAAGATAAAGGTAAAGGCAGCCATTGCTAGCTAGCCAACTCTACCAGCTAGCAGTGCTGTATCATTTTTAGTCAATAAGATTTTTGCAAAGTAAGCTTAACTTTCTGAACTTTCGAGATGTGTAGTCCACTTGTGTAGCAAGCAGGACTGATTTTGTGTTAGCTAGCCAACGTTTAATTACTTCTGCGTTACGAAAGGAACTAGGCACAGACATGAATGATCCATTGGTAGTTTGATGTAACCAAGTATTGGTGCTAACCGTGTGTTATTGGATGCTAGCATGCTAGTTAGCTACGGCGTCATAGGATACGGTGCACTAGGTGGGTTTCACGGAAGAATACTGTACCAAGTTATGTAGCTGAATAAACTAAGTTTGAGCCTATTCCTGGAAACATTGAACCACTGTAGTTTACATCAATTATAATTTCTAAAGTAGAAGTTGGAAAAGTTTATTTGAGTGTTTCAGTGAATGGTTAGTGAGGGAGGCCCTGCTCTCTCGCTTCCCCAGTTGTTTAGTTAATTTTCATTCCAATCTCCTTTGCATTAGCGTAGCCTCTCCTGTAGCCTGTCAACTATGTGTCTGTCTATCCCTGCACAGGCCACACAAACGCTTCACACCGCATGGCCGCTGCCACTCTAACCTGGTGGTCCCAGCGCGCACGACCCACGTGGAATTCCAGGTCTCTGGCAGCCTCTGGAACTGCCGGTCTGCGGCCAACAAGGCAGAGTTCATCTCAGCCTATGCTACCCTCCAGTCCCTCGACTTCTTGGCGCTGACGGAAACATGGATTACCACAGAAAACACTGCTACTCCTACTGCTCTCTCCTCGTCTGACCACGTGTTCTCGCATACCCCGAGAGCATCTGGTCAGCGGGGTGGTGGCACTGGAATCCTCATCTCTCCCAAGTGGACATTCTCTCTTTCTCCCTGACCCATCTGTCTATCTCCTCCTTTGAATTCCATGCTGTCACAGTCACTAGCCCATTCAAGCTTAACATCCTTATCATTTATCGCCCTCCAGGTTCCCTTGGAGAGTTCATCAATGAGCTTGACACCTTGATAAGTTCCTTTCCTGAGGATGGCTCACCCCTCACAATTCTGGGTGACTTTAACCTCCCTACGTCTAACTTTGACTCATTTCTCTCTGCCTCCTTCTTTCCACTCCTCTCCTCTTTTGACCTCACCCTCTCACCGTCCCCCCCCCTACTCACAAGGCAGGCAATACGCTAGACCTCATCTTTACTAGATGCTGTTCTTCTACTAATCTCACTGCAACTCCCCTCCAAGTCTCCGACCACTACCTTGTATCCTTTTCCCTCTCGCTCTCCTCCAAGACTTCTCACTCTGCCCCTACTCAGATGGTATTGCGCCGTCGCAACCTTCGCTCTCTCTCTCCTGCTACTCTCTCCTCTTCCATCCTATCATCTCTTCCCTCTGCTCAATCCTTCTCCAACCAATCTCCTGATTCTGCCTCCTCAACCCTCCTCTCCTCCCTTTCTGCATCCTTTGACTCTCTATGTCCCCTATCCTCCCGGCCGGCTCTGTCCTCCCCTCCTGCTCCGTGGCTTGACGACTCATTGCGAGCTCACAGAACTGGGCTCCGGGCATCCGAGCAGAAATGGAGGAAAACTAGCCTCAGTGCGGACCTGGCATCTTTTCACTCC
Source organism: Salmo salar (assembly GCF_965601325.2). Classification (NCBI taxonomy): domain Eukaryota; kingdom Metazoa; phylum Chordata; class Actinopteri; order Salmoniformes; family Salmonidae; genus Salmo; species Salmo salar. The sequence continues at coordinate 48,878,630 of NC_138312.1, read as the reverse complement.
CTCCTCTCCACATTTTCTTCCTCTTTTTCTGCTGCTAAAGCCACTTTCTAACACTCTAAATTCCAAGCATCTGCCTCTAACCCTAGGAAGCTCTTTGCCACCTTCTCCTCCCTCCTGAATCCTCCTCCCCCCCTCCTCCCTCTCTGCGGATGACTTTGTCAACCATTTTGAAAAGAAGGTTGACGACATCCGATCCTCGTTTGTTAAGTCAAACGACACCACTGGTCCTGCTCACATTGCCCTACCCTATGCTTTGACCTCTTTCTCCCCTCTCTCTCCAGTTGAAATCTTGCGACTTGTGACGGCTGGGCCGCCCAACAACCTGCCCGCTTGACCCTATCCCCTCCTCTCTTCTCCAGACCATTTCCGGGGAGACCTTCTCCCTTACCTCACCTCGCTCATCAACTCATCCTTGACCACTGGCTACGTCCCTTCCGTCTTCAAGAGAGCGAGAGTTGCACCCCTTCTCAAAAAACCTACACTCGATCCCTCCGATGTCAACAACTACAGACCAGTGTCCCTTCTTTCTTTTCTCTCCAAACTCTTGAGCGTGCCGTCCTTGGCCAGCTCTCTTGCTATCTCTCTCAGAATGACCTTTTTGATCCAAGTCAGTCAGGTTTCAAGACTGGTCATTCAACTGAGACTGCTCTTCTCTGTGTCACGGAGCTAACTCTCTCTCCTCTGCTCTCATCCTTCTAGACCTTTGATACTGTGAACCATCAGATCCTCCTCTCCACCCTCTCCGAGTTGGGCATCTCCAGCGCGGCTCACTCTTGGATTGCGTCCTACCTGACAGGTCGCTCCTACCAGCTGGCGTGGCAAGAATCTGTCTCCGCACCATGTGCTCTCATCACTGGTGTCCCCCAGGGCTCAGTTCTAGGCCCTCTCCTATTCTCGCTATACACCAAGTCACTTGGCTCTGTCATATCCTCACATGGTCTCTCCTATCATTGCTACGCAGACAACACACAATTAATCTTCTCCTTTCCCCCTTCTGATAGCCAGGTGGCGAATCGCATCTCTGCATGTCTGGCAGACATATCAGTGTGGATGAAGGATCACCACCTCAAGCTGAACCTCGGCAAGGGGAAGGACTGCCCGTTCCATGATCTTGCCATCACGGTTGAGAACTCCATTGTGTCCTCCTCCCAGAGTTCTAAGAGCCTTGGCGTGACACTGGACAACACCCTGTAGTTCTCCGCTAACATCAAGGCGGTGACCCGATCCTGTAGGTTCATGCTCTACAACATTCGCAGAGTACGACCCTGCCTTACACAGGATGTGGCGCAGGTCCTAATCCAGGCACTTGTCATCTCCCGTCTGGATTACTGCAATTGCTGTTGGCGGGGCTCCCTGCCTGTGCCATTAAACCCCTACAACTCATCCAGAACGCCGCATCCCGTCTGGTGTTCAACCTTCTCAAGTTCTCTCACGTCACCCTGCTCCTCCGCACACTCCACTGGCTTCCAGTTGAAGCTTGCATCTGCTACAAGACCATGGTGCTTGCCTACGGAGCTGTGAGGGGAACGGCACCTCTGTACCTTCAGGCTCTGATCAGTCCCTACACCCAAAGAAGGGCACTGCGTTCATCCACCTCTGGCCTGTTCGCCTCCCTACCTCTGCAGAAGCACAGTTCCCGCTCAGCCCAGTCAAAACTGTTCGCTGCTCTGGCACCCCAATGGTGGAACAAGCTCCCTCACGACGCCAGGACAGCGGAGTCAATCACCACCTTCCGGAGACACCTGAAACCCCACCTCTTTAAGGAATACCTGGGATAGGATAAAGTAATAATTCTAATCCTCCCCCCCACCCTCCCCCCAAAAAAGATATAGATGTACTATTGTAAAGTGGTTGTTCCACTGGATATCATAATGTGAATGCACCAATTTGTAAGTCGCTCTGGATAAGAGCGTCTGCTAAATGACGTAAATGTAAATGTAACTGATTGGCTCAAATGCATTAAGAAGGAAAGAAATTCCACAAATGAATTTTTAACAAGATACACCTGTTAACTGAACTGCATTGCAGGTGACTACCTCATCAAGCTCGTTGAGAGAATGCCAAGAGTGTGCAAAGCTGCCATCAAGGCAAAGGGTCGCTACTTTGAAGAATCTCAAATATAAAATCTATTTTGATTTGTTTAACACTTTTTTTGGTTACAACATGATTCCATATGTGTTATTTCATAGTTTTGATGCCTTCACTATTATTTAACACTGTAGAAAATAGTAAAAACAAAGACGAACCCTGGAATGAGTAGGTGTGTCCAAACTTTTGACTGGTACTGTATATTTAAAAAAATGACTTCCTACTACTGTTACAGTCCAGCTTACAACTTCATCACATTGTAAAAAAAAGGGAAAATGTTTTAATTGGAAAAAAGAAACAAACACATATAGTTAAGAAAATAATGAAAGACTGGAGTGAATGAAAAATAAAATAATTTAAGAGTTTTTAATCTGAGCATGCATTGGCATTCTTCTGGTTTTGCCCATAAAAGGCATATTTTTAACGGTTGCTGCATAGTTTATACATACGTGGTCAGCCAAACCCCAAATAGCTGGATATGGACACACTTCTCAGCAAGGCTAAACTAAACTGGCTTACACAAGGAGATTTGCCTGTAGCAAACTATGCTCATAGAAACAAACACATCCATTAAAAAGTAACCGTGCTAAACACATTATATTTTCTGTAGATAACTTCTAGCCTGGTCACCTATTTGTTTGTGCTATCAAGTGAAATCCTTGTCACGCCAAACATGTTTCTCCTTAGGCAGGTTCAACAAAGCTTCTGTTTTCAGCGAACATGTTGCCAGAGTAACAATTTCAGTTGAACGATTTGAATGAAAATTCCAAAATGGTATGGTGTAACATCAAACAGCTACTTTTTGTAAGGATTACTGTGGCTTTTTAGTGACAATATTCAAACTGAAAACGACTAAGCTATTTATAATAAATATAGTATAAAGTCTACATGGCCACTTGATTATTTGTAGCATCATTTTAGACCCGAAACAAAACAAATGGAATATGTTTGCTAACTTTGGCCAACTTTCACAAACTATTTCCCTGCACCTCTTGTTTGGAATGGCTAACTTTCACAAACTATTTCCCTGCACCTCTTGTTTGGAATGGCTAACTTTCACAAACTATTTCCCTGCATCTCTTGTTTGGAATGGCTAACTTTACCACACCAAACCTCTTTGGACCGACTTATGATGAATTTGTGAGAAAACCAGTGATAACAACAACAGTTATTTATTAGCATTTACACTGAGTATACCAAACATTAGGAACACCTTGCTAAAATTAAGTTGCACCCCCCATTTTTGCCCTCAGAACAGCCTCAATTCATTGGGCATGGACTATACAAGGTGTCGAAAGTGTTTCACAGGGATGCTGACCCATATAGACTCCAATGAATCCCACAGGTGTATCAAGTTGGCTGGATGTATTTTGGGTGGTGGACCATTCTTGATACACACAGAAACTGATGAGCATGAAATACCCAGCAGCTTTGCAGTTCTTGAAACAAACCAGTATGCCTGACACCTACTACCATACCCCGTTAAAAGGAACTTACATCTTTTGTCTTGCCCATTCACCCTCTGAATGGCACATATATACAATTCATGTCTCAATTGTCTCAAGGCTTAAAATCCTTCTTTAACCTGTCTCCTCCCCTTCATCTACACTGATTGAAGTGGATTTAATAAGTGACATCAATACGGGATCATAGATTTCACCTGGATTCACCTGGTCAATCTATGTCATGGAAAGAGCAGGTGTCCTTAATGTTTTGTATACTCAGTGTAGTATAACCATGTATTGAAAGACCCCATAGCCCATATTAAACAGGAAACACCCAAACTTCAAACACACCTAGAAGATGTAAAGGTTAATCAAATTAGGTGTGCACAAAGACTTTGGTAAGCTGATACCACAGTGTATATGTCTCTGTCTTCAGGGATAGGGTTGGGGGAGGGAAGGGGTGCTCTTCAGTCACCTTTGAGTAATAGAACACTGGGCACTATTTTCACAAAATTCTTCAGTTAATATCTTCAAGTTGATACCTTTGATACATTTCAGTAGATATCTGCAGATAGCTGTGACATCTTGAATGGTATCTTTTAGTGGTGTTTGTATCTCATTGATCTCATTGAGCAGGAGTGTTGATTGTGTCACCCGAAAGGTAATAAAGTCACACAGACAGATAGAGCCATTGAATTTTTAATCCAGTACACAAAAAACCCATCGATATCCATTGTTCCTAAGAAAACATACTAGAATAGGACTGTGAGTGTCAGAAATAACATATTCAGTCATTCATTACATAATATATGATTAAGAACCCAGTTTGTAACATTTTACTCGGACTCTTGCCACTTTTAGTCTCAGAGTAAACAAGCAACTTCCTAGCCTCAAATTATGTTCACAAGGAATTTTATGGCTTCTTAGGCCCTGCAATAAACTAGCATCCTGTCCAGGGGGTGTACTTGTATGTCAAGCTGCTTCATGCTACAGAAATATGGGCCATTCTGGCTCGGACAAGGTTACTTACTTAAAACGTTTTTTACATTATTAAATGAAGGGCTGGTTGTGTGTGGAAATGTAACAGAACATTCCAAATTAAAACCTCTGCCCTTAAGTAGATGGACTCAAATTTAATAGGTGGTGGTGTTTATAGCAGTGGAAAATAGCAGGTTCCCAACTACTTTCTCTGACGAGACTACTGTATGCCCTGGCTAGGGCGGATTCACAAAATGGACCCCAGAGAACAAAATAACAAAACACACAGTACCCAGGGGACGTTGACTAAAGCTCATACACTTCCATTGTTTTCTTTATACTGTCACTCTACCTCACCTTCATGGTTGATCAAGTTTCAAAGCTTCCCCTCTACGTCAGAACAACTCTCGTATAATACAGTACTTATGTTTGGTAATATCATATATCAAGGAGTTTATACCTTAGTGATTTAGAATGGTTTAATGGTTGAGGAAGAGAAACTTAATGGAATCAGAATGACTCATCTTACTACTTCTATGCCATTTCGAAACGTTTAAAATGACAGTCCACTTGAAAATCAAAGTTTGTCAGATGTTTCAACTCATTTCATTGTGCAAATCAAATGCACTTCTGAAGTGCTACCTGGACATTATATACAGGCCATGTCTAGCTATAAATTCAATGAAGCGTGCGTTTAGCTAATGAGAAGACTGAAGTCAGAAACTCCCCAAAATAAACAACAACTGAAATGGCTGCAAAAAAGGAAAATACAAGAGTTTGGTGATGCCAATGGGTTGCAGGTTCGAATCAATTATTATGGCATGCGATATATAACCAAATTATTTATTCTTATTTACTTCACATGCTCAATATATAAGTGCCCACACTGTGGTTTTTGTGCAGTTGCCATTTTTTGAATGGTCAAATAAACAGAATGGTTTTGGATACTGCAAACCTACTATTACTTCCTACACAACAGATGGCAGCATTTGTGGACTCAACATTTGATATATTTTTGAAGTCCGAAAAAATCGGACCAACTTTGATTTCAGAGGGCACTATCACTTTAAACTGCTGCATGTGCAGTAGCTCTGGAGACCCCCAGACCAGAGCGAGGGAGAAAAAGAGAAGAGAAAATGGAGACTGACTCATAGGAATAACAACAGGAATGTGGGAAACTCAACAGGAGCTCATGTGCTTCATGGGTTCTGGACAACCGTCAAAGAATGAAAGCTCCCAGCTTGATCGTTCTTGGATCAACTTGAACTTGTTTATTCTTATTTTCTTTACCCACTTTCCACTCCGTTACCCCTGAGCTCGGGAATGCTTACCCAGCTAAAACAATTATACTGCTACAATGTTAGGTAACACTTTATTTGGATAGTCCATCTGTAGATGCTCTACAGACTATCTACAGACTATCGATAATACTTCAACTATCTACTAACACAAACCCTAGCTCTATAACCCCAATCTTAACCGTAACCTTAGCAAACAGTTACTTATCAACAGATAGTTTGTTGATAGTATGACCATCTGTAGAGCATTTACAGATGGAAAATCCGGTCTATACAAATAAAGTGTGACCCAATGTTATGACAACGGTACTTACTCAATCCCATGACCACGAGTTGTGCAATATCTGAGAGAAGGAAAGAGGAAAATGGGATGGTGGATATTGATCTCTTTAAATTAATTAGAGGTATTAGATAAAGACCCAGACACCCCCTGAGACCCTGAATATTGTTCAATATATTGGTTACACCCTGAGACCCTGAACATTGCTGGATGCCTTGGTTACACCCTGAGACGCTGAATATTGTTGGATGCCTTGGTTACACCCTGAGGTCCTGAATATTGTTGGATGCCTTGGTTACACCTTGAGACCCTGAATATTGTTGGATGCCTTGGTTACATCTTGAGACCCTGAATATTGTTGGATACCCTGGTTACACCCTGATACCCTGAATATTGTTGGATGCCTTGGTTACACCCTGAGACCCTGAATATTGTTGAATGCCTTGATTACACCCTGAGACGCTGAATATTTTTGGATGCCTTGGTTAGACCCTGAGGTCCTGAATATTGTTGGATGCCTTGGTTACACCCTGAGGACCCGAATATTGTTAGATGCCTTGGTTACACCACAGAGACACTGAATATTGTTGGATGCCTTGGTTACACCCTGAGACTGTAACAACTGTCTTAAAAAATGGACCAAGGCGCAGCGGGAATGTGGATACTCATAGTTCTTTTAATAAACACAAGTAAAGCATCCACAGGGAAAACAATAAACGATACTCACGAAGACAGGAACAGTTTTGCAGGCACACAACACGCAGTGCAAAAACAACTACCCACAACCCCAAAGAAAAACACACACTCCTATATAGGACTCCCAATCAAAGGCAACTCAACACACCTGCCTTCAATTGGGAGTCCTAATCACCAACACAACACTTAACACACAAAAAACCTGCCACGTCCTGACCAAAACTAATACAATACCTCCCTCTGCTGGTCAGGACGTGACAGTACCCCCCCTCACGGTGCAGACCCCGGAATGCACCTAAAATAAAAAACAAACCCCCAAACAACAAAAAATATCCCCCTAAACAATAAGGGAGGGAAGGGAGGGTGGCTGCCGTCAACGACGGCACTGTGCTACACCCTCCCTCCCCAACCCACCTCTCCTGGAGGTGGCTCAGGTGCAGGACGTGGACCTCGCTCCACCTTCGGCGTCGCCCACTTCGGTGGCGCCGATAGCTGCGCCGGGCAGACGGGCCACTCGGGCTGACCCTGGTAGACGGACCACTCTGGCTGGGCCGGTGGACAGGCGGGCCCGGGCAGTCGGGCCACTCTGGCAGACCCGGGCAGTCAGGCCGCTCTGGCAGCTCCGGGCATTCGGGCCGCTCTGGCAGCTCCGGGCAGTCGGGCCGCTCTGGCGGCTCCGGGCAGTCGGGCTGCTCTGGCGGCTCCGGGCAGTCGGGCCGCTCTGGCGGCTCCTGACTAGCGGGCGGCTCTGGCGACTCTTGACTGGCGGGCGGCTCTGGCGACTCTTGACTGGCGGGCGGCTCTGGCGACTCTTGACTGGCGGGCGGCTCTGGCGACTCTTGACTGGCGGGCAGCTCTGGCGACTCTTGACTGGCGAGGCTGGGCTGACGCACTAGACGCCTGATGCGTGCGGCTGGTACTGGACGTGCCAGCTCCCTTCTCGCCCCGTCAAACAGCCCTTGTGCCCCCCCCAAAAAAATTATTGGGGCTGCCTCTCGGGTTCCCTTAGCTCCCTTAACTTGTCCTCCCAGGTCCATCCTTCCTCCTCGTTTGTCCGTTGCTTGGTCCTTTGGTGGTGGGTAGTTCTGTAACAACTGTCTTCAAAAATGGACCAAGGCGCAGCGGGCATGTGGATACTCATAGTTGTTTTAATAAACACAAGTAAAGCATCCACAGGGAAAACAATAAACGATACTCACGAAGACAGGAACAGTTTTGCAGGCACACAACATGCAGTGCAAAAACAACTACCCACAACCCCAAAGAAAAACACACACTCCTATATAGGACTCCCAATCAAAGGCAACTCAACACACCTGCCTTCAATTGGGAGTCCTAATCACCAACACAACACTTAACACACAAAAAAATGCCCCGTCCTGACCAAAACTAATACAATACCTCCCTCTGCTGGTCAGGACGTGACAGAGACCCTGAATATTGTTGAATGCCTTGATTACACCCTGAGACGCTGAATATTTTTGGATGCCTTGGTTACACCCTGAGGTCCTGAATATTGTTGGATTCCTTGGTTACACCCTGAGGTCCTGAATATTGTTGGATGCCTTGGTTACACCTTGAGACCCTGAATATTGATGGATGCCTTGATTACACCCTGAGACCCTGAATATTGTTGAATGGTTTGATTACAACCTGAGATGGTGAATATTGTTGGATGCCTTGGTTACACCCTGAGTCTTAATAATATTCAGTCTCGGGGTGTAACCAAGGCATTATTCAGTATTCAAAGTTTGACTGTTCTTCAAAGTAGGTAGAAAAGTATTCAGAGTTTTATCAGTATTCAGAGTTTAACCAGTATTCAGAGTTTAACCAGTATTCAGAGTTTGACCAGTATTCTGAGTTTGACCGTACTTTAAAATAAGTAGAAAAGTATTCGGAGTATGACCGTAGTTTAAAATAAGTGGAACAGTATTCAGAGTGTGACCGTAGATTAAAATAAGTAGAAAAGTTTTCAGAGTGTGACCGTTGTTTAAAATAAGTAGAAAAGTATTCGGAGTGTGACCGTAGTTTAAAATGAGTAGAAAAGTATTCGGAGGTTGACTGTAGTTTAAAATGAGTACAAAAGTATTCGGAGTGTGACCGTAGTTTAAGGATAGCGTAGCCGGCCGATAGAAAAGTATTGTGAAATTGTATGTGTGTATAATGGGTTACTAGAGATTTGATGATGTAACAATAAAAAAAACATGACAAAACAAAAGATATATACAGTTGAAGTCAGAAGTTTACATACCCTTAGGTTGGAGTCATTAAAACTCATTTTTCAACCACTCCACAAATTTCTTGTTAACAAACTATAGTTTTGGCAAGTCGGTTAGGACATCTACTTTGTGCATGACACAATTACTTTTTCCAACAATTGTTTACTGACAGATTATTTCACTTATAATTCACTGTATCACAATTCCAGTGGGTCAGAAGTTTACTAAGTTGACTGTGCCTTTAAACAGCTTGAAAAAATCCAGAAAATTATGTCATGGCTTTAGAAGCTTCTGATAGGCCAATTGGCATCATTTGAGTCAATTGGAGGTGTACATGTGGATGTATTTCAAGGCGTACCTTCAAACTCAGTGCCTCTTTGCTTGACATCATGGGAAAATCAAAAGAAATCAGCCAAGACCTCAGAAAAATAATTGGAGACCTCCACAAGTCTGGTTCATCCTTGGGAGCAATTTCCAAACGCCTGAAGGTACCACGTTCATCTGTAAAAACAATAGTATGCAAGAATAAACAACATGGGACTACGCAGCCGTCATACCGCTCAGGAAGGAGACACGTTCTGTCTCAACATACTTTGGTGCGAAAAGTGCAAATCAATCCCAGAACAACAGCAAAGGACCTTGTGAAGATGCTGGAGGAAACAGGTATAAAAGTATCTAAATCCACAGTATAAATAGTCCTATATCGACATAACCTGAAAGGCCGCTCAGCAAGGAAGAAGCTACTGCTCCAAAACCGCCATAAAAAAGCCAGACTACGGTTTGCAACTGCACATGGGGACAAAGATCATACTTTTTGGAAAAATGCCTCTGGTCTGATGAAACAAAAATAGAACCGTTTGGCCATAATGACCATTGTCATGTTTGGAGGAAAAGGGGGACGCTTGCAAGCTGAAGAACACCATCCCAACCGTGAAGCACAGGGGTGGCAGCATCATGTTGTGGGGGTGCTTTGCTGCAGGAGGGACTGGTACACTTCACAAAATAGATGGCATCATGAGCCAGGAAAATTATGCGGATATATTGAAGCAACATCACAAGACATCAGTCAGGAAGTTAAAGCTTGGCGGCAAATGGGTCTTCCAAATGGACAATGACCCCAAGCATACTTCCAAAGTTGTGGCAAAATGGCTTAAGGACAACAAAGTCAAGGTATTGGAGTGGCCATCACAAAGCCCTGACCTCAATCCTATAGAAAATGTGTGGGCAGAACTGAAAAAGCGTGTGCGAGCAAGGAGGCTTACAATCCTGACTCAGTTACACCAGCTCTGTCAGGAGCAATGGGCCAAAATTCACCCTACTTATTGTGGGAAGCTTGTGGAAGGCTACCCGAAACATTTGACCCAAGTTAAACAATTTAAAGGCAATGCTACGAAATACTAATTGAGTGTATGTAAACTTGTGACCCACTGGGAATGTGATGAAAGAAATAAATGCTGAAATAAATCATTCTCTCTACTATTATTCTGACTTTTCACATTCTTAAAATAAAGTGGTGATCCTACCTGACCTAAGACAGGGATTTTTACTAGGATTAAATGTCAGGATTTGTGAAAAACTGAGTTTAAATGTATTTGGCTAAGGTGTATGTAAACTTCCGACTTCAACTGTATATATAGAACTTGCACAACTACACCTAGACGTACCTAAATGGTGCAAAAAGTATTCGGATAAATATTCAGTGGTCCCTTTACGGATCATTTGGTAATGAGAACGTTAAAGCTCTGCATGCCTGTCTAAAGGGTCTGGAAAATAACGTGTCGGACAAAGATTGGCACATTTTATATACTTTTAAAACAGCTTCCAACAAAAAATATAATCGCCACGTTAATCAGAGCATTCGTCAAGAATTAAAGGAATACCACCCCGTAATATATGTTGAAACAAACCCCATGCCCTGTTTGTCACAACTCCTACCGAGGGTGGCTCCTCTCCCTGTTCGGGTGGTCGTCGTCACCGGCCTACTAGCTGCCACCGATCCCTTTTTCCTTTTCTGTTGGTTTTGCCTAATTAGTTGCACCTGTGTTTTATTAGGCTTGTTAGCTGGGCTATTTAAGCCCATATGCCCGCCTGTTCTGTGTGCGGGGTTAAGTGTTCTTTCGACTTTATGCTGTGTGGTGGATGTTTATTTTGGGACGTTGTATTTTGTGCGCCCGGCATTTTGGGCGATTACTCGTTTTTGTGCGTAATAAAGAGCACTGCATTGAACTTTTCTGCTTCCTGCGCCTGACTCCGCACCCACGACGCCCAGACCATTACACTGTTCAATAGGACCAATGAATGTTGAACATGATTTTCTGTATTCACCCACTCAACCGTTTAACTTGATAGGTAGAGACTTGTTAGCTGAGCTTAAGGATACAATTTATTGTATTCCGATGGAGTTTTCATTGATATCCCAAACAATGAAGTTCTGAACCATTTCGTGAGTAGGCAAAATTTAACCACTCCCCGAAGTGGGAAACTCTCTATGTCTCTCACTCTATTCTGTCTCAAATGCCAGAAAACGTATGGACAGAGCGATCCAATGACAGTGGACTGATAGGCAGTGCTTGCCCAGTTTATAATAACTGTTGATCTGAGAAAGAAACTCTAGTCTCGAGAGCTACCTTAAAAAATAAGCTTCCTCCAAAGTTAGTCTCTCCCCTTCTGAATTGGCTGATGTATTTTATAATTTCGGCACATTACATATTAATCTCAAAATAATAGACATTTCATGGATGTGAAGCAGAAAGTGATTATCCAACGGAAATTGGTAATAAATATATAGAGTAACATTGTTAGAGTAGATAAAAATCCAAACAATGCCTTCCAGTGGTATCCCGGTGAACATAATTGATCATCTTTGTTTTGTTTGTTTTTAAACCTTATAATAGGGGTAAAAGCAGAACATTGTTTGAGAGTGATTTACAGTCATTACATAGTTAAATAAAGGTAAAATAAAATAAAATAAAATAAATATAAACAGTCATGGGTGCATACATTTTACGTATGGGTGGTCCCAGAAATTGAACCTACTCTCCTGGCATTACAAGCATCATGCTCTACCAACTGACATGACAACAACTACATGACAACAACTACATAGTCAGCCCAATGGCCTGCTTAATTAATATGCTCCCTTTTAACATGCACACATAGGGTGAGTATCAGTAAAGTGGACACTTTCTGAAAATTTGCTTTCACCTTATTAAATCCTCCCATTGTCTTAACCCCCAACATGATGCTATCATTAATAGCTTAGGAACTCTACTACACTATACAAAATAAGGATTTTTTTAAATATTAAACACAGAATGGATTACTTATTCAAACACAAATTGTCCTGAGACCACATCTTTTTCAGTCGATACTGGCAAATTGGGACATCTTGATTGGCAAGATTGGGACTTAATTATTTATTGTAAAGAAGGAGAAATGAGAGAGTAGCCTATATCATTTCAAGATAAACCACAATCATTCATTTAAATGACTGCTGCACCACTCAGGAGCCCATGTATTAAAACATACTTTAGGTTTTTTGTGGAACATTCATAATTATCATGTGTTATTATTATTATCATCATACTTGATTATAATTATATGGTGCATATTTAATTGTATAGCTTATATAAAATAAAAGAACCATATCTAAGCCTATCAGGTCAACATTCAATGCTACACTCTAGTGGACATTGCAACCAGAAAACCCCTCACCCCTCAATTTCAATTACTGTTTCAAATACAGCTAAATAAACTTTTTTTTGTCATATACAGTACTTGCATGGTTATAAATATCGCTAGCTAGGGTTAATGTTGGTGAGGTAATATCCTTCTAAGTACACTGAACAAAAATATAAACGCAATGTGAAGTGTTGGCCCCACGTTTCATGAGCTGAAATAAAAACATCCCAGAAATGTCCATATACACAAAAGCTTATTTCTCTCAAATTGTGTGCACAAATTTGTTTACATCCCTGTTAGTGAGCATTTATCCTTTGCCAAGACAATCCATCCACCTGACAGGTGTGGCATATCAAGAAGCTGATTAAACAGCATGATCATTACACAGGTATAAGGGACCCAAATGCAGACACAGGAGGCAGATGGTTGAGCTCCGATATTTTTTATAATAAAAGGGACAGGCAAAAGGTAGTTTGGGGACAGGCGAGAGTTCATAAACCAGATCAGAGTCCAAACAGTACAATCTAGAAGAAAAAGAAATGCACACCTAATAAGGCGAGGTGCTGGCTAGCGGAGTAGAAAACTTAAAAATAAGGGAGAGTCTAAGAGCTAAGAGCTCAGATGCAAAAATTTAATATCCAACGTTTGGATATTACATTTTTGCATCTGAGCTCTTAGAGTGTGCGGCTCTCCCTTATTTTCAGAGTCCAAACAGTACCAGGCGATAGGCAGGCTCGAGGTAGGAACAGGCAGAGTGGTCAGGCAGGCAGGTTCAGCATCAGGACAGGCAAGGGTCAAAACCAGGAGGCTAGGAAAAACAGAGACTGGGGCGAAAAAAGGAGCTAGGAAAACCACTGGTTGACTTTTCAAACAAGACGAACTGGCACAGAGAGACAGGAAACACAGGGATAAATACACCGGGGATAATAAGCGACACCTGGAGGGGGTGGAGACAATCACAAGGACAAGTGAAACCAGATCAGGGCGTGACAACAGGTGCACATTGTGCCGGGGACAATAATAGGCCACTTTAAAATGAGCAGTTTTGTCACACAACACAATGCCACAGATGTCTCAATTTTTGATTGCGCGTGCAATTAGCAGGCTGACTGCAGGATAGTCCACCAGAGCTGTTGCCAGAGAATTTAATAATCTCCATATTTCTATCATAAGCTGCCTCCAACATTGTTTTAAAGAATTTAGCAGTAAAAAGTAGTATGAAATCCATTTACAGTCATTTTGATTCATAATTACATCCTATTACAAAATATGTTGTAATGAGACACTGAATATATATATATATATATATATATATATATATATATATATATATATATATATATATATATATATATAACATTATTTACCTGAGAATGCTATTTAATTTTACTTACCATTATGCCTCTAGAGATGCGTGTCATTACACAGGATGCCACACCCACAATAATGACATCGTACCCATTAAGAACATTGTTAATCATCGCATACTTCCTCAGTAACACGCAGGCATTGATTGTTGGTGATGTTATTGTACACATTTAAAGAAATCCATAAAACTTAAGTGTCCCACTTTGTTACGTATCCCACTTAAACAATATTCACCCTACATGACAACAATTTCATGAACACTCCACTGCAAATGCATAGTCACAGCATAATAGCCTCTTAAACGGATAGTTCACCCAAATTAAAAACATATATATTGGTTTCCTTATCCTGTAGGTTTCTATGGACAAGGTAAGACAGCAATCCTACTTTGGTTTTGTTGAACTTTTTAGCATGTGTGGCCCAAAACCGACGCAAGTCTATATCCATATTAGACTGCTTACAGGGTAGGGAAACCAATAATTATCCTTTTAACATGTTCGCTTTTACCATCTGGACATACAGTACATGAGCCTATAACACTTAATGGTAAATGCATAGTCAGCCTTCATACTCTTTAGGAACATAGGAATACAGTAGAACACACATTTCAAATGATTAGAATGAAGGTTATGAAAACAATTACATTGTTATAAATTGGATGACACCTCTTTTCTATTATAATACTTTCACAGGAAGATTAAGACAGTATGCATTCCCACACATTCCCACACACACACACATTCACACAGACTCCCACACATTCACACACATTCCCACACATTCACACACATTCACACACATTCACACACCAGAACATCTGGTTACATTTTATTTTACAGCCCTATTTCAGTAATTATTTATTTGTATATACAGATAAATAATGTAGTAACAATAATGCAGAACTCAATCACTCCGGGAACCAACACATGATTAATGTGATTGTAATCAATGTGTTTTTGCCATTTTCCTTGAAATTGTGAGATAAATATCAGATATATGTATATAGTGGGCTGTAAAAATAAAGCTTATTTACTTTTGGCACTACTCAATCCGTAAAGCTGAAGATGTTCTCGCTGTTGCGGAGACTGCTTTCATTGCAAATACTGCATATGTCGACTCAATCGGAAATGACCTTCACATTTTAATACGGATGTTCAACAATGCTTTGGCAATACAGATTGAATCCAGCCCTTAGTTAGTTACTACCTACTTACTTACTTACCTTTATTGAAACCCCTTGACCAGGTTCTCCAATCAAACCAGCTTTACATTTACCAATAATTACAACACAAAAATCTACACAGGGGTTTACATACACATTAATTACAGTCAACCATATTATACTCTATATTATTAAAAACAAAAAATTATGTTTAAGTGAGAATAGGCATTGGTCTAAAGCCGAAAAAAGAAAGGAAATTCACGAGCACCACAATAACTATTCCACCCATGCGCTACCAAGGTTTTCCAGCACACAACTTTGACCTACTACAGTAGCTATGTTGGTATTGTACTTCAAACAATGTGTATGCAGGTTGCTTAGGATTCAAACCTTCTCAAACAGCCTAATTCCTACTCTTAGAGGAGATGCTCCCACAATAATGTGATTTGTACCGCATACAAGTTCAAATATTGGATTCTTCACACACCACACTAATCCCATTCCACTACCTTTTAAAGCTTTTTTTATTATATGAAAGCAAGCTTTGCTTATATACTTACAAGACCATCACGCTTGATTGAGCGATCTGTTTTGTCTTGTAGTAATGTGATGCCTGCCTGTATTTCCTTAAACCTTTATTTTAGCAATATATGACATTGAGAATTGTAATTTTGTAAAATTGTAATTACCTCTGTCAAATGAATATGTAGCTTAAAGTTATGCGTGTATTTGTATTTGCAATAAAGATAGTGACGCTACAATAATACACATTTACAATAGGCCTATATAAAAAAATACATAGAGCCCAATAATATATACAGTATCTGTTTGCATTTATTGATTAACCTCAGCTTGAATACCACCATAGAGCTAGCTACCTCTTATGACATGCAGTCTGTTGCAGGCAGCAGCAGCTGTGTTGTTAATGAGCAACCAAGTTGCTCGACCAGGTTAGATAGCTAAACTCTGAGATTCAGCTGAAAATATGTTATAAAGCTATAAATTATACATTTAATAAAAACTGTTGTACCTACAAATTTAGTCAATCCGCCGTTTTTTTATCCACTTTATGGACGGTATAATCTCATTTTAATCCGACGTCTGTAATTTGAGCTAGGTAGGCACAGAAAATACAATAAAAAAAACTATAAAAAATCTGGTATGTGGTTTGTTATATGCATACTATAGTCGCGTGCCGACCGGCACAACTATAATATTAAAGTACCGGCACAACTATAATATTAAAGCATCGGATTCTTCCCAAGGGGCACTAGGGGGAGCCAGCCTCAAGCCAAGCAACCCAAACAGGTATACCTAAATAGCGTGGAGAGGCAGCCTCAAGCCAAGCAACCCTAAACAGGCATAGGTGTGGCAGTCAAGGTACAAATGGGCAGGTGTTCCTGCCTGTTCCCGTGACGACACCTCCTCTGCCTTGACCCTGACCTTCCCGTGGACCATCCCATTGCTATTATGGGATGTTGAAATTTCTACCTTAGTGTTGACTCCACTTCAGACAAAGATGTTTATGACTCTAAGCGTAGGTGGCAGGGAGAGGCCTATAGGGCAATTATGTGACCCATACCGCCAAGCCCTTAGGGTTATTTGGAACAGCAGCCCCATACAGGTCAGGGTCAACCGCTGATATTTGTAAAGAGGCTGTTTCTTCTCGGCTATAATCGTTGTCTTCTGACCCTCCCACCATCATCCACTCATTGCATGTACAAGTCTATCCCAGCACATTCCAAACTTTATGTGTTGCATGTGAAGCCCAAAACATCTTTCCTCTCTGGAGGCCACGGGGTGAGAAGGGTCAGATGTCAAACGGGTGTCTTTAATTACCCCAGACCTCTGACGATAGATGAGGAATGAGGAAAATAGAGGAAAATAGAGATTTATCAGTCAAGATGATCACAGAAAGATTACAGCTGTTTTTGTTTGTTTAGAGATGAACCTGATGAATAATAATAGGTCATTGGTCACTTTTTGACAAACATGTTAAGGCTTGAGCCAGATAAGGGCTCCCAATGGCCAATGCAAATGTAAGCAATGTTGCTTTCATATGGCAAAATAAATATTGGTGCAGGCTCTTCACAGTGCAACTTCGAGTCTGTTTACAAATGGAGTTTAAATATTTTCCAACATTTGAGATAAAAACTTAAAAATAGTCAAAATTATTCACTCGACCAGATCTGTAAAAATGATTTAAAATCATGTGAAAAATGTAATGCTATATAATGTTTTCCAAACTGAATTCATTGAGGTGTGTTATTGAGTTCCTTGAGTGAGTCATTACTTATCTCTTCAACCCAGCAGTCAAACTCTGATAAGCTGTCATGCCCTGGCCATAGAGAGGTTTTATTCTCTATTTTGGTTGGGCCAGGGTGTGACTAGGGTGGGCATTCTATGTTCCTTTTTCTATGTTTTGGTATTTCTTTGTTTTGGCTGGGTAGGGTTCTCAATCAGGGACAGCTGTCTATCGTTGTCTCTCATTGGGAACCATACTTAGGTAGCCTTTTCCCACAGGGTTGGTGTGGGTAGTTGTTTTTTGTTTGGTGTGTTCACCTGACAGAGCTGTTGCATTTTGTTCCACTTTGTTTTTTGTTTCAGTGTTCAGTTATAATAAACATCATGAACACGTACCACACTGCGCTTTGGTCTACTCTTTCTTCCACAGACGATCGTTACAGAACTACCCACCACAAATGGACAAAGCAGCGTGGTAAGAAGGACTCCTGGATATGGGAGATTATCCTGGATGGCAAGGGATCCTACACATGGGAGGAGATTCTGGCTGGAAGGGATCGCCTCCCATGGGAACAGGTGGAGGCAGCCAGGAGAGCGGAGGCAGCAGGAGAGGGGAGAGAACGTTATGCTGGCACACGGCTGGCAAGGAAGCCTGAGAGGCAGCCCCCCAACTTTTTTTGGGGGGGGGGGGGGGCACACGGTGAGATTGGCGGAGTCAGGCGATAGACCTGAGCCAACTCCCCGTGCTTACCGGAAGCAGCGTGGTACTGGTCAGGCACCGTGTTATGCGGAGAAGCGCACGGTGTCTCCAGTACACGCTCATAGCCCAGTGCGCTATAGGCCAGCTCCCCGCAAGTGCCATGCGAGAGTGGGCATCGAGCCAGGGCAGATTGTGCCAGCTCAGCGCGTCTGGTCTCCAGTGCGCCGTTTCGGCCCAGGGTATCCTGCGCCGGCTCTGCGTACTGTGTCTCCGGGGCGCTGGGAGGGCTCAGTTCGTCCTGTGCCTGCGCTCCACCCGTACCAGGCGAAAGTGGTCATTCAGCCTGGAAGAGTGGTGTCAAGCCTACGCACCAGATCTCCAGTGCTGCCCCACAGCCCGGTCTATCCTGTGCCTGCTCCCAGAGCCAGGCCTTCTGCATGTCTCCCCAGCCTGGTGAGTCCTGTGCCTGCTCCCAGAGCCAGGCCTCCTGCATGTCTCCTCAGCCTGGTGAATCCTGTGCCTGCGCCCAGAGCCAGGCCTCCTGCAAGTCTCCCCAGCCTGGTGAGTCCTGTGCCTGACTCCTGTCCGGAGCTGCCAGAGTCGCCCGCCTGTCAGGAGCTGCCAGAGTCGCCCGCCTGTCAGGAGCTGCCAGAGTCGCCCGCATGTCCGGAGCTGCCAGAGTCGCCCGCATGTCCGGAGCTGCCAGAGTCGCCCGCCTGTCCGGAGCTGCCAGAGTCGCCCGCCTGTCCGGAGCTGCCAGAGTCGCCCGCCTGTCCGGAGCTGCCAGAGTCGCCCGCCTGTCCGGAGCTGCCAGAGTCGCCCGCCTGTCAGGAGCTGCCAGAGTCGCCCGCCTGTCCGGAGCTGCCAGAGTCGCCCGCCTGTCCGGAGCTGCCAGAGTCGCCCGCCTGTCCAGAGCTGCCAGAGTCCCCCGCCTGTCCAGAGCTGCCTGAGTCGATGCCCAGTTCGGGGTCGGTGGCGAGGGCCCCCACTCCAGAGGCGCCACCGAAGTGGGCCGTGCCAGAGGTGGAGCGGGGTCTGCGTCCCTCACCGGAGCCGCCACCACGGAGAAAAGCCCACCCAGACCCTCCCCGATACGTTCAGGTTTTGCGGCCGGAGTCCGCACCTTTGGGGGTGTGGGTACTGTCACGCCCTGGCCATAGAGGTTTTTATTCTCTATTTTGGTTAGGCCAGGGTGTGACTAGGGTGGGCATTCTATGTTCCTTTTTCTATGTTTTGGTATTTCTTTGTTTTGGCCGGCTAGGGTTCTCAATCAGGGACAGCTGTCTATTGTTGTCTCTGATTGGGAACCATACTTACGTAGCCTTTTCCCACAGGGTTGGTGTGGGTAGTTGTTTTCTGTTTGGTGTGTTCACCTGACAGAGCTGTTGCGTTTTGTTCCACTTTGTTTTTTGTTTCAGTGTTCAGTTATAATAAACATCATGAACACGTACCACACTGCGCTTTGATCTACTCCTTCTTCCACAGACGATCGTTACATAAGCCTTTCCCAGGGAAGTGTGTGTGTTAACATGTGTTACTAAGCAACAAGGCTGTAAAACACACACACACACACCCTTTGTGTCTAACTGTGACAACAGTGTCGGGGTGTTTATAGTAGCATTTCATTGCTTAGGGCTAAATAAACAAAAGGCCCCTTCCTTTTGCATGTAAACACAATAGGCCAGGCTCTTACAAGGACCATATTCTCTAAAAGCTACCAATTAACCGCGGCAGGTAGTTTAGCTGTTACAGTGTTGGCCCAGTAACCCAAAGGTTGCAAGTTTGAATAATGAGCTGACTGAGTGAAACATCTGTTGATCTGCCCTCGAGCAAGGCACGTAACCCTAAAGGCTTTAGGGTTGCTGACAATAATGGCTGATTCCTGGCTGTGACCCCACTCTCTGAGGGTGTCTCACGGAAACAGGACAAACATAAACACCCCATATTTGACCTCTGTTTTGATCAACCGAATCACATTCTTTCAACTGAAGTACAGGGAGTGTCAACACTAGAAGAAGTGAAGCCCGAAGGTAAAGATATATACCGTACTTGTTAGAAATGTGAAGGTACAAGACTGACAATTTGTACAGGATGTGACTTCCAAATTAATTACAAATTAAAAGCTGAAATGTTTTGAGTAAATAAGTATTCAACCCCTTTGTTATGGCAGGCCTAAATAAGTTCAGGGGTAAAAATGTGCTTAACAAGTCATAAGATGTATGTGTGCAATAATAGTGTATACCCCACACATACAATTATCTGTGAGCTCCCTCAGTCAAGCAGTGAATTTCAAACACAGATTCGACCACAAAGACCAGGAAGGTTTTCCAATGTCTCACAAAGAAGGGCACCTATTGGTAGATGGGGGGAAAAAAACAACAACAGACATTTCAATATCGCTTTGAACACCACACTTTGGATGGTGAATCAATACACCCAGACACTACAAAGATACAGGCATCCTTCCTAACTCAGTCGCCGGAGAGGAAGGAAAACCATGAGGCCAGTGATGTTATAGAGTTCCAGAGTTTAATGGCTGTGATAGGAGAAAACTGAGGATGGATCAACAACATTGTAGTTACTCCACAATACTAACCTAAATGACAGACTGAAAAGAAGGAAGCTTGTACAGAATAAAAATATTCCAAAACATTTATCCTGTTTGCAACAAGGCACTAAAGTAATACTGCAAAATAAATGTGGCAAAGAAATTTACTTTTTGTCTTGAATACAAAGTGTTATGTTTTGAGAAAATCCAATGCAACGCATTTCCAAGTACCACTGTCCATATTTTCAAGCATAGTGGTGGCTGCATAATGTTATAGGTATGCTTGTAATCATTAAGTACTGGGTAGTTTTTAAAGATAAAAAATAAACGGAACAGAGCTAAGCACAGGCAAAATCCTAGAGGAAAACCTGGTTCAGTCTGCTTTCCACCAGACACACAGAATTCACCTTTCAGCAGGACAACAAAATATAAAAGTACCGACACCAAAATGAGTAGCGGCACCTATTGCAGTCCAAGTCAAGCACTGATAACAGACAAATGTTGCACAATTCAGGTGTGGAAAACTCTTACCGACTTACCCCAAAAGACACACAGCTGTAATCGCTGCCAAAGATGATTCTACAAAGTAGTGATTCAGGGATGTGAATACTTTAGTCAATGACATATTTTTGTGTTTTCACTTTTTCATTATGGGGTATTGTGCGTTTAAAAAATAAATCTATTTTTAATTCAGGCTATAACCCAACAAAATGTGGAATAAGTCATGGGGTATGAATACTTTCTGAAGGCATTCCTACTCTAAGACACTTTCTGAATACCAGCCATGAACTGCCTTTCATGATGCAGGGAAAAGGGTATGTGACCAAGGTGGGCTTGGCATTATAGTGAGGAAACTAGAGACAACCACTGTTTGCTATTTTTTCAGCAGATAAGAGAGGAATGTTAATCAATAGCCTATGTGACACTCTCCACACAATAAAGGTGTCTGTGTAAAATGTAATTGATCAATGAGAGTTGTTCATTGCAACATATTATACAGTATGTATGACTCACTTTAAGATGTGTTAAGATATGGATTGTCAATTAGGTTTACATTAAAACCCACAACTGTGAGTCATTCAGTCACTATCAACACAGACACGCCATATCTGATAGTAAAAACCTGCACCATCTACTTGATGTGGTTTAATGTGTCTAGAAGTACTTGCTAACACGTGCAGTCTGTCTGTGGAAGATTCTTTGCTGCTCATTGGTCATATTAAAATACGTCTCTTGATTTTGGGAGAATCTGACTCATGGAATATCCTTGAACTATATTATGGTAGTTCACTTGAGAGTTGAAATAAATTTTGTTTCAAATCTAATACAGTTCTGGGCATTATAAAGTTCCTTTTTACACATGCAAAATACTTGCTGCAGCAAGGTACATTGTTAATGGTGACAAACTGTCTCGCAGGATGACGCCAAGCACTAATTTCATTATTAATCATCTAACACACCGTAAAAAATATTGTGCTAGTTCCACTACTATACTTAACTTTTACTGTTTCAAACACTAATATATTAAGTCCATCATAAAAAAATGGCTAAGATTCAACTTAGTTTTATCAAATCCAGAACTGTTATTGTACATTAGATCTACTTAATCTTTCTGATTAGTTACTTTCATTGATCGTGTCTTACTGTTAAACATGGCTTTATGTATTTCATCGCTTGACATTTTTATCCACTTTAGCAGGAATTGTTGAGCACAGTGCTCATTCCACTAGCACTAACTGGAGGTCAAGCTGCAAGCATTGTAGCTTGATATATTTGCCCCTGTCAAGTGTGGCATGCATGATCTTACTAAGGATGAGAATGGGTGGTCTCATCACTGAACCTCAATTTGTCTGACGGTTTTGATATCCATTCATCATGATCCATTACACCTTACAGAATAACAAACTGTTTGATACAAATATATAAATGTGCTTTTCGTTCTTCAAACATGATTACAACATTGTGTAAAAGTATTGTAAAGTATATATATATATATATATATTTTTTTTTTTTACCCACTATCCTCTGAAAACAGAGCCACATGGCAAGTTGTTGGAAGAGCTTAAAATTCTTAAGTTGAAAGGAAATATTATAAAAATTGAGTAAGTTAAACACAATTTTCCTTGTAGTTGTTTTTACACACAAATAGTTGTTAATATTAAGCATTTATCTTATGCTGAATTCATGTAAAAGAACATTTGGGTTGGTTGAACAAGTGAAGTAGAGTAAAGTACTAATTATATTCAAGTAAAGATGAACACTACATTTTTTATGTCGAAATAATTATATTTTCAAATATAATTTACTAACCACCTGAATCATGTACAGTGCAGTAGCCCATTCCCAGAGCTGTATGTTTCTGTACAATTCAATACTGTTGGTGTGTTTGACGATGCGTAGAACGCAGGGTTGGGTAGGTTACTTTCTAAATGTAATCCGTTGCAGTTATTAGTTATCTGTCCAAAATTGTAATCAGACATGTAATTGATTACCCAAACTCAGCAATGTAATCTGATTACTTTCCCTTTCAGAGGCATTAGAAGAAGACAAAAATGATCCATCAAACGCATTTGGTGTGTTATCATAGTGGTCTCTGACTTGTGGTCAGACTCGCTCAGGTGAAACAAACATAACTTGCACCTTTTTTCAAGGCTGAATTGAATGTCATTGAGAAAACAGAAAGGTGTCATATTTTTTTTTTTTTTTTTTTACCAACATAATTTCGCAATTTTAGAGTAATACAAGAAGTACTCTGTTATCGAATTACAATATGTTTGCTGGTAACGTAACTGATTACAGTTGCAGTTGTTTTGTAATCAGATACTCCCCAACCCTGATATAATGCATTCTGCACTGGTCAACTGCATTGACACTTCAACATAAATAAATCATCATAAGAATAGTCAGAATAGCATTATGATAGTACCTTATGCTGCAAACAAGGAAAAGCAGCAACAAATCCATCTAAAGCTTCAATGAGATGGGCAATCCCTGTTATGTAAGTTTTGTACTCTCTCAAATTCAATCTGTGTGCTGTAAATATGTAACATGACTCTATTATTTTCCTCCAGCATTCCTCTATTCTGCGCTCATCCCCAATACATGCTTGCCAATCATAACTCCAATCGGACCCTCCCCTTTCCAGATAAAAAGAGTGCCAGGGAACAGTGAGCTCCATCTACAGTGAGTCTCTCAGTCTCCACAGACCACCTCCTGTAACACTGGCTAAAACGTAAATCGTCATGTCCACCAGAGCTGTGAAGAGCACCAGCTACTCTGTGAGGCCCTCCTCTGCAGGCATGGGCTCCCCTCAGAACTTCAGCAGCAGCTCCTACTCCGGTGGGTATGGCGGTGCCAGACAGAGCTACAGTGTCCGCAGCTCCTACGGGGGCGTTGGCAGCAGCGCCAGGGGCGTTGCAGCAGGTGGTTATAGGGTAGTTGTGGCTGGGGGGTCTGTGCAAAGACGGGGTGTGATGGAGTTTGGGTATGCGGGCATGGGTGTTGGCGATGGTATGGGTGTTGGCGGTGGTATGGGTATGGGAGGTGGTATGGGTATGGGTGGTGGTATGGGGGGTGGGAAGATGACCTGTACGGGACCCCCTCAAATCACAGCTGTTCAGGTCAACCAAAGCCTGCTGGCACCACTGAACCTGGCGATCGACCCCAACATCCAGGTGGTCCGCACCCATGAGAAGGAGCAGATCAAGACCCTCAACAACCGCTTTGCCTCCTTCATTGATAAGGTCAGTTCCTCATGTGTTCCTATCACAACAGGGTCAAATGCATAGTGCATGCCAAATACTTTCATACACTTGAGCTGAGCTTGATTTAGCTCGTCTGGTACAATGGGGCCAATGGAGTGTTCCCAAAAGTGCAATGTCCACCCCTGGTTTGTATAGTATTTGGCCTTTGTATAGTATTTGGCCTTTGAAGGGTGATTTCAGTCATCTGTTTCAGATTATCAATGTTACCTATAACCATTCCCTTTACCTTCATTGAATAAGCTCCCTGCTTTGGTCAATCATAACTGAATGTACATTGTGTACAAAACTGAACGTACATTATGTACAAAACTATGGAAATATATTATACTGTACATTTATGACTTATTGCATACTATTTAGGCAAGTATATAAAAGACAAACTTGGTTATTAACAGAATAAATTGGGATCACCAAACTCCCTCTTACTAAAAAAGGGAGACAGGGTGTCGACAGAAATAGGGCCAGAGAGAGACCACAAGACGAGGTTGGTTGTATGAATAGAGGGTTTGTTGTTCAGAAAACCCTTCTAGACATTAGTTACTGACTCTTAAGTCCACAAAACAATCTTTCTTCTCAGTAGAAGTTGTAGGCAAATAGGGATTTGTTGTTGGGCAGAAATCCATCTTGTCACAGGATCCTCTCTTGCTCAATGTACCATTGTCCCATAGGCCTACACACTCAAACAGGAAATGTCAGGTTCACTGTCAGATATATCAGCCCATTCATGCACAGGGCTTATCAACTGTCAATTATCTCTACAATGATTACATGCTTCAACCATCCCTTATTGTTTTAACTACCTTAATGGGGCCCATTATTTCTAAAGAACCAAAGAACTCAAGGATCAATGTACAGGTTAAGCCATAAATCGGTTATGTTTACCACCAGGTTAACCTTATCTATGTGTGGCATTCTACCCCTCTCCACACCTTAGCGATGCACATCACACTTCCTTCCTTCCTTCCTTCCTTCCTTCCTTCCTTCCTTCCTTCCTTCCTTCCTTCCTTCCTTCCTTCCTTCCTTCCTTCCTTCCTTCCTTCCTTCCTTCCTTCCTTCCTTCCTTCCTTCCTTCCTTCCTTCCTTCCTTCCTTCCTTCCTCCTTCCTTCCTTCCTTCCTTCCTTCATTTACAAGTTTCAGTCAATGGCACTGACCATTTCCCTTTTGTCCCTGCAGGTGCGTTTCTTGGAGCAGCAGAACAAGATACTGGAGACCAAGTGGAGCCTCCTGCAGGACCAGACCACCACCCGCTCTAACATCGACGCCATGTTCGAGGCCTACATCTCCAACCTGCATAGACAGCTGGACAGCCTGGGCAACGAGAAGATGAGGTTGGAGTCGGACCTGCACAACATGAAGGGTCTGGTGGAGAACTTCAAAACCAAGTGAGTACTTTCTTCATATTAGACATTTTTGACTAGGAGGGTTCATTTGCCCTGAAAAGGTCATTAGCATTAATCAAATCAAATCAAATGTCAGCTGATCAGCTGATGTCACAAAGTGCTGTACAGAAACCCAGCCTAAAACCCCAAACAGCAAGCAATGCAGGTGTAGAAGCATGGTGGCTAGGAAAAACTCCCTAGAAAGGCCAGAACCTAGGAAGAAACCTAGAGAGGAACCAGGCTATGAAGGGTGGCCAGTCCTCTTCTGGCTGTGCCGGGTGGAGATTATAACAGAACATGGCCAAGATGTTCAAATGTTCACAGATGACCAGCATGGTCAAATAATAATAATCACAGTGGTTGTCGAGGGTGCAACAAGTCAGCACCTCAGGAGTAAATGTCAGTTGACTTTTCATAGCTGATCATTCAGAGTATCTCTACCGCTCCTGCTGTCTCTAGAGAGTTGAAAACAGCGGGTCTGGGACAGGTCAGGGTTCCATAGCCACAGGCAGAACAGTTGAAACTGGAGCAGCAGCACGGCCAGGTGGACTGGGGACAGCAAGGAGTCATCAAGCCAGGTAATCCTGAGGCATGGTCCTAGGGCTCAGGTCCTCCGAGAGAGAGAAAGAAAGAAAGAGAGAATGAAAGAGAGAAAGAAAGAGAGTAAAAGAGAGAATGAGAGAATTAGAGAGAGCATACTTAAATTCACACAGAACACCGGATAAGACAGGAGAAATACTCCAGATATAACAGACTGACCCTAGCCCCCCGACACATAAACTACTGCAGCATAAATACTGGAGGCTGAGACAGGAGGGGTCGGGAGACACTGTGGCACCATCCAATGATACCCCCGGACAGGGCCAAACAGGCAGGATATAAGCATTAGCATTAGCATGCTAATTTGGGAAAGTGGCACTACTTTACAAATCTGGGTCTCAAATACAGTATTATGATTTCAAGAAGATTTATTTTTGATTGAATACATTAACATCTTTAATCCTAAACATCATTTGATTTTAAGCTTGTCAGAAATGTTTCTTGTTTGATTAAAAGGCTTGCTCTATTCTCCTCTCTCAGGTATGAGGATGAGATCAACAAGCGTAACGAGTCTGAAAACAATTTTGTTCTCCTGAAGAAGGTCAGTAGACTGAATCATTCTAGAAGCCCCCCTACATGCATAACTTGCAGTGCATTGTTGCTTTACCACAACATCAACAAATTGGCTGAAGTAGAAAAGCACAACTACATTTTAGTAGGCTTTCTTATCCAGAGCGACTTGCAGGAGCAGTTCGGATTAAGTGTCTTGCTCGGTTAATGGCCCAACCTGCCGCCCTACATGAAACTAGATATGTCCTGCTTTCTCAGGATACAGATTCTGCATACATGACCAGGATGGAGCTGGAGGCCAAGCTGGACTGTCTCACTGATGAGATTGAGTTCCTCAGGAGTATCTATGATATGGTAATGTACCATGTCCATACTGCAATGGGAGAGACTGACAGAAAACATTTGAAGGATTAGCCTATGCTGTAGATTCCATTGGATTTGGAATCAATTGAGTGAAGAGTAGATGCTGGATAAATCTAAAGGTTTCTCTTTATCCTCTCTTGGTTCTTCAGGAGCTGCGTGAGCTGCAGGGCAAGATTAAGGACACCTCTGTGGTGGTAGAGATGGACAACAGCCGTAACCTGGACATGGACTCCATTGTCGCTGAAGTGCGTGCCCAGTACGAGGACATCGCCAACCGCAGCAGAGCTGAGGCCGAGACCTGGTTCACACAGAAAGTAAGCCCTTTCCCCCGTGAGGCCCCCAGAACACCTCACGCCTTCGTAACCTTTCCGAGATTCAATATTGGCTGTGCTCCTATATCCATACTTGCATATCACTGAGAACGGATGTCCATTAGAGGATGCTGGTGGGAGGAGTTATAGGGGGATGGGTTCATTGTAATGGCTGGAATGGAATAATTGGAACAGTATCAAACACATCAAACATATGGAAACCACTCTGTTCCATTAATTCCATTCCAGCATTGCAATGAGCCCGTCCTCCTATAGCTCCTCCCACCAGCATCCTCTGATGTGGAATGCCTAAGTGGTATCCTAATGTGGATACTAGAACAGAACCAGAACCAGAGCATTTTGCTTTAAGGCAACTACTGTAACCATAAAATCTCAAGTTCTATAGTTTGGGGTGACAGTTACCCCAGGGAGGATCTCTGAGGGAGGATAATGTCACTGTGTGAAGTCATGACTAGCTCACCTCCACTACTTCATTGTAACTATACATTGTGAAACCTCTCTCGATTACCATAGCAATTGTGGTAACAAAGGCTATTTCTACCGTCTCAGGTATCTGCTAGCTAAATTACATGGACTTCACTGTTATGTTATGTCTCTATGTGTTGTCTCTGTAACAGTATGAACAGATGCAGGTGTCAGCCAGAAAGTATGGGGACGACCTGAAAAACACCAAGGCAGAGATCGCAGATATGAACCGTAAAATAATGAGATATCAGTCTCAAATTGACATGATGAAGGGTCAGGTGAGTGTCTCATACTGCATGCCTCTCAGTCAATATATAACAGAAGTTCCATTTTATCTAACACCCCTAGCGTGGATAGACTGTCTCTCCTATTCAGTGGTAGGATCAACAACATTTACAAATAGGAACACAACTAAAAATATGATTTATCTGACAATAGCGCATCCACCTGGAGAACCAGATTGCAAATGCAGAGGAGCGCGGTGAGCTGGCGGTGAAGGACGCCAGGCTTCGCATCAACGATCTCGAGGTGGCCCTGCAGAGAGCCAAACAGGATGTGACCATACAAGTCCACCAGTACCAGGAGCTGATGAACATCAAGCTGGCCCTGGACATTGAGATTGCCACCTACAGGAAGCTGCTGGAGGGAGAGGAGAGCAGGTAGGAGCCGTGAGCCCAGCCCAAATGAAGTGGCTGCCTTCCCTCTTTCCCTCAGATCTGATCTGAGTTAGGCTTTCATGTAACATTCTTTTAGATTAGTGAGTAGTCACAGGAAGTAAGGAGGATAGCATTCACACATGAGCGCATTAAAACATGGTGTTGAATGACTTGACTATAGGATTAGGAGAATTTGATGATGACCAACGAGTTCATTTGCTCACTGATCATATCCCTTCCACAGAAAGGAATGAATAGAATGGGAATCCCCATTCAAGTCAATGATGTCAATGATGGCATAATGGGTGGACTGGCAGCCATTTTGAGTGTACCCAGGCCAGGAAGTAAAAGCAAGAAGTTTACCCTTCAATACGTGCTGTGATTTGTTGAGTCAGCTCAACTGACATTACAAAAAATACACAGTAGCGGTGCATGGGTAAAATCACTGGGGAATCAAAGCCAGGTGAAAAACTATATTAAAACTCATGTGTTGTGATAATTGCTTTGTTTGCTCTATAACCTGTTAGTTCCTATGCCTTGCAACCGTGATATATAGGCCTAAGGCCGAGACAATAAGAAGACAGTGGCAGAATAAATTAAACCACACATTTGTTTCATTACAAAACCGGAGAGCAAGATCTGTCTGGTGAAGTCCACAAAACATATTGCATGAGCTGGACAGGAGGGGGAGCCAACGTGAAGGCTGGTGTGACAGTAACAAACAGTTACATGACCTACAGCATGGTCAAGCAAGGTAATGTTTCGGACATTTTCGGACTACTAAACAACTATTAATTTAGAACCACGGAGAGATACCGCAAGTCATAAAGAAAACATGCGCTGCCTCCACTATTCCAGCACAATTTCAACTTCAACATTTCAACATCATATACAGTGCCTTGCAAAAGTATTCATCCCCCTTGGTGTTTTTCCAATTTTTTTGCATTACAACCTGTAATTTAAATGGATTTTTATTTGGATTTCATGTAATGGACATACACAAAATAGTCCAAATTGGTGAAGTGAAATGAAAAAAACAAGTTGTTTAAAAAATACAAATCTGAAAAGTGGTGCGTGTGTATGTATTAATTTGCTATGAAGCCCCTAAATAAGACCTGGTGCAACCAATTACCTTCAGAAGTGACAACATTAGTTAAATAAAGTCCACCTGTGTGCAATCTAAGTGTCACATGATCTGGCACATGATCTGTTCTGAAAGGCCCCAGAGTCTGCAACACCACTAAGCAAGGGGCACCAGCAAGCAAGCGGCACCATGAAGTCCAAGGAGGTCTCCAAACAGGTCAGGGAAAAAGTTGTGGAGAAGTACAGATCACTGTTGGGTTATAAAGAAATATCAGAAACTTTGAACATCCCACAGAGACCCCAAAATCTATTATTAAAACATTGAAAGAATATGGCACCACAACAAACCTGCCAAGAGAGGGCCGCCCACCTAAATTGACAGACCAGGCAAGGAGGGCATTAATCAGAGAGGCAACAAAGAGACCAAATATAACTCCGAAGGAGCTGCAAAGCTCCACAGTGGAGATTGGAGTATCTGTCCATAGGACCACTTTAAGCCGTACACTCCACAGAGCTGGGCTTTACGGAAGAGTGGCCAGAAAAAAGCCATTGCTTAAAGAAAAAAATAAACAAGCACTTTTGGTGTTCACCAAAAGGCATGTGGGAGACTCCCCAAACATATGGAAGAAGGTACTTTGGTCAGATGAGACTAAAATGTAGCTTTTTTGCCATCGAGGAAAATACTGTCTGGCGCAAACCAAACACCTCTCATCACATCGAGAACACCATCCCCACAGTGTAGCATGGTGGTGGCAGCATCATGCTGTGGGGATGTTTTCATGGGCAAGGACTGGGAAACTGGTCAGAATTTAAGGAATGATGGATAGCGCTAAATACAGGGAAATTCCTGATGGAAACCTGTTTCAGTCTTCCAGAGATTTGAGACTGGGATGGAGGTTCACTTTCCAGCAAGACAATGACCCTAAGCACACTGCCAAAGGAACACTCGAGTAGTTTAAGGGGAAACATTTAAATGCCTTGGAATGGCCTAGTCAAAGCCCAGACCTCAATCCAATTGAGAATCTGTGGTATGACTTAAAGATTGCTGTATACCAGAGGAACCCATCCAACTTGAAGGAGCTGGAGCAGTTTTGCCTTGAAGAATGGGCAGAAATCCCAGTGGCTAGATGTTGCCAAGCTTATAGAGACATACCCCAAGAGACTTGCAGCTGTAATTGCTGCAAAAGGTAGCTCTACAAAGTATTGACTTTGGGTGGGTGGGTGGGTGGGTGGGGTGGGGGTGAATAGTTATGCACGCTCAAGCAAAACATTTTTTTGTCTTATGTCTTTTTTGTTTCACAAGAAAAAATATTTTGTATCTTCAAAGTGGTAGGCATGTTGTATAAATCAAATGATACAACCCCCCCAAAAATCTATTTTAATTCCAGGTTGCAAGGCAACAAAATAGTAAAAATGCCAAGAGGGGTGAATACTTTCGCAAGCCACTGTAATCCCCTATGCTTAGTCTAATACAGTGACAGCTAAAAGATACCCAAAATGATTTATTCCAACGTGAGCTAAACATGATGTGGCTGTCCATGCTACTGATTTCTCTCTCTCTCTCTTTGTGTGTGTGTGTGTGTGTGTGTGTGTGTGTGTGTGTGTGTGTGTGTGTGTGTGTGTGTGTGTGTGTGTGTGTGTGTGTGTGTGTGTGTGTGTGTGTGCAAATAGAAAAAACTTTTGACTCACCAAACTTGTAGAGAAACACCAATGCCATCCTGTTCTTTCATCTTGCCTAAACGGTCTCTGACTCTGTCATAATGTATACACCTTTAGTTTTTGTTGTCCGAGGCTACCTGGCTAAGATGCTTGCTGGCTAGCATAACTTCCATTCATGGGCAACGATGCGCCAGGCCAACTAGTATACATTAGCATACTACATCTAGCTACATGTTGAACTTCCATCCTCTCAGGCCAGAGGCACAATGTATTAATTTATGGTTGGATCAGAAACGCCTTTATAATAATTTGTCAGTGCAGAGAATTTAAGTAAAACCACAACTCCAAATCCCTATCTCCATCCATAGCTAATTTAGGAAAGAGACGATTTTAACTAGCCACCGGATGACAAGGACACAACGAGATGATGCAATAATTAAAACAATTTCTGTCAATGATGTTTGGCTTCGAAGCCAAATTCAAACTGGCTTCCCTTGACACTTTTTTTGTGCGTCAGGACCATTGGCTATTATTTAATATACACTGCTCAAAAAAATAAAGGGAACACTAAAATAACACATCCTAGATCTGAATGAATGAAATAATCTTATTAAATACTTTTTTCTTTACATAGTTGAATGTGCTGACAACAAAATCACACAAAAATAATCAATGGAAATCCAATATATCAACCCATGGAGGTCTGGATTTGGAGTCACACTCAAAATTAAAGTGGAAAATCACACTACAGGCTGATCCAACTTTGATGTAATGTCCTTAAAACAAGTCAAAATGAGGCTCAGTAGTGTGTGTGGCCTCCACGTGCCTGTATGACCTCCCTACAACGCCTGGGCATGCTCCTGACGAGGCGGCGGATGGTCTCCTGAGGGATCTCCTCCCAGACCTGGACTAAAGCATCCGCCAACTCCTGGACAGTCTGTGGTGCAATGTGGCGTTGGTGGATGGAGCGAGACATGATGTCCCAGATGTGCTCAATTGGATTTAGGTCTGGGGAACGGGCGGGCCAGTCCATAGCATCAATGCCTTCCTCTTGCAGGAACTGCTGACACACTCCAGCCACATGAGGTCTAGCATTGTCTTGCATTAGGAGGAACCCAGGGCCAACCGCACCAGCATATGGTCTCACAAGGGGTCTGAGGATCTACATTTACATTACATTTAAGTCATTTAGCAGACGCTCTTATCCAGAGCGACTTACAAATTGGTGCATTCACCTTATAATATCCAGTGGAACAACCACTTTACAATAGTGCATCTAAATCTTTAAGGGGGGGTTAGAAGGATTACTTTATCCTATCCCAGGTATTCCTTAAAGAGGTGGGGTTTCAGGTGACTCCGGAAGGTGGTGATTGACTCCGCTGTCCTGGCGTCGTGAGGGAGCTTGTTCCACCATTGGGGTGCCAGAGCAGCGAACAGTTTTGACTGGGCTGAGCGGGAACTGTGCTTCCTCAGAGGTAGGGAGGCGAGCAGGCCAGAGATCTCATCTCGGTACCTAATGGCAGTCAGTCTACCTCTGGCGAGCACATGGAGGGCTGTGCGGCCCCCCAAAGAAATGCCACCCCACACCATGACTGACCCACCGCCAAACCGGTCATGCAGGAGGATGTTGCAGGCAGCAGAACGTTCTCCACGGCGTCTCCAGACTCTGTCACGTCTGTCACATGTGCTCAGTGTGAACCTGCTTTCATCTGTGAAGAGCACAGGGCGCCAGTGGCGAATTTGCCAATCTTGGTGTTCTCTGGCAAATGCCAAACGTCCTGCACGGTGTTGGGCTGTAAGCACAACCCCCACCTGTGGACGTCGGGCCCTCATACCACCCTCATGGAGTCTGTTTCTGACCGTTTGAGCAGACACATGCACATTTGTGGCCTGCTGGAGGTCATTTTGCAGGGCTCTGGCAGTGCTCCTCCTGCTCCTCCTTGCACAAAGGCGGAGGTAGCGGTCGCGCTGCTGGGTTGTTGCCCTCCTACGGCCTCCTCCACGTCTCCTGATGTACTGGCTTGTCTCCTGGTAGCGCCTCCATGCTCTTGACACTACGCTGACAGACACAGCAAACCTTCTTGCCACAGCTCGCATTGATGTGCCATCCTGGATGAGCTGCACTACCTGAGCCACTTGTGTGGGTTGTAGACTCCGTCTCATGCTACCACTAGAGTGAAAGCACCGCCAGCATTCAAAAGTGACCAAAACATCAGCCAGGAAGCATAGAAACTGAGAAGTGGTCTGTGGTCACCACCTGCAGAACCACTCCTTTATTGGGGGTGTCTTGCTAATTGCCTATAATTTCCACCTGTTGTCTATTCCATTTGCACAACAGCATGTGAAATTTATTGTAAATCAGTGTTGCTTCCTAAGTGGACAGTTTGATTTCACAGAAGTGTGATTGACTTGGAGTTACATTGTGTTGTTTAAGTGTTCCCTTTATTTTTTTTAGCAGTATATTTTATTTATCAAGGGAGGCCAAACGCTCACTGGCTTCCCTTACATTGAATCAAAGAGTGATTCAATGCTACGGGCGGGAACAATGTCATACTCTTTTTGACCAGACAGCATCATATAGATGGGCTACAAATACTGAGACAGAGGGGCGCTGTTTCATTCGCTCGGATGAAACGAAAGATAAATTATTTGGTTTGTTTTTTTCTTTTTTTCTTTGTGCATTTTTGGGGGAAACTTGGCTTCCCTTGGCATCCACAAATACACACCCCTGAAAATAAGTTTAATTGCATGAGCCACATCAGTTAGCATCATTTAATGAGCAGGTCTTCACTACCCAATTCTATATCTAATTAAGGTGTTTTGTTGTTGACATTTGAAATGTAAAAATTAGCTAGTGTTAGCTAGCTAGTGTTTGCTTGCAAAATTAATTCATATGAAACAAAAGGCAGGGATGCTAACAACGCTGAAATGCTTACTGTGAAATGCTTGCTTACGAGCCCTCCCAACAATGCAGAGTTTAAAAATAAAATAGTAACACAACTTGCCTAGTTAAATAAGGTTACATAAAAATAAATAAAATAAAAAGAGGAATAAAATAAATACACAAGAATGGAGCTATATACAGGGAGTGCCAGTACCAGATCAAATGTGCAGAGGGAAGAGGTATTTGAGCTAGATACAGTGAGGGAAAAAAGTATTTGTCCCCTGCTGATTTTGTACGTTTGCCCACTGACAAAGAAATGATCAGTCTATAATTTTAATGGTAGGTTTATTTGAACAGTGAGAGACAGAATAACAACAAAAAATCCAGAAAAACTCATGTCAAAAATTTTATAAAATTATTTGCATTTTAGAGCTTCTGGGTTAGAGCTTCAGGGTTAGAGCTTCAGGGTTAGAGCTTCCAAGCCTGTTCTATTCCTTCTATTTCTTTGATCCCTTCTCTTTACTCTCCACCTCTTTACCCAGGCTGGTGACTGGAATCAAGTCGGTCAGCATCTCCAAGCAGTCTTCTTGTAAGTGAATGTCCTCTCACTCCACAGCTATTCTGTTTCACTTAATGCTTAGTACTTATTGTACTTCGTACTGGTCAAATAACTGAGATAAATAAATAACACGAGTCCATGTTCACTTCAATGACCCGAAATGTTCATTTCCACTTCCAGCAATGAACTACAACTCTTACCCCCTGGAGAGCAGTCACACCACTAGCTACGTCCGGGGCTCAATGGGCGGATACAAGAGCAGCAGGACTTACATCAGTGGTCATGAGAACAGCCATGTAGGCCACGGTTTTGACCTGCCTGGCAGTATCATCCTGGGAGCCACCAACAGTATCCAGCTCTCTACCAGCAGAGACGTAGATGCCAGCATCAGCCTGGGAGGTAGCAAAGGCACCAGCAGAGAAGTGGATTCCAGCATCACCCTGGGATGCAGCAAAGGCACCAGCAGAGATATGGATTCCACTGTCACCCGAGGAGATGAATGAGGAGACTTCGTCATCACAGGCGACCATGGAATTTGTTTATTCTATCTGTGACAGATTTGTGCTTCCACAACCTACTTTTCAGCCTTTCTCTCACATTCATTTGACCTTTCTAGCCAGGTTAGTACATCATTTACCTGCCAACAGTGACCTATCAAACAGGCTAATTAGATCCACCTGGAATTACAGGCAGTCTAACTGTAACTTAATTTTCCTAGCCACAAATGGTCTGGTTTAAAGTGGTAAATATGAAGGGTTATGTATTCCTGAAAGGCCCCTGAAAGTCGACCCCTTATGTCTATTTGGCCTACTTGTGTGGTCTCGTTCACTGTCGATGGATGCTATCCATCTCATTTGTCTGTCCACACCTGAGTCACCAGCAGGTGTCATTGTAGCAGATGTTTTTCTCTCTGCTTGCTCAGAGACCCATTAAAGCACTAGGAGAACAAACAACCTCTTAATGTGTATGTGATGTGTGACATATTTCTTCCATTGAGTCATTTGATGAGAGGATGCCTTATGCCAAAAACCAAAAGGGAAATGTATGAAATGTGTACATGCAGGGCCGGCTCCAGGCATAACCGACATAAGCGGTGACTTAGGGGGACCCTGTCCCCCCAAAAAAGGAACTCACTATTGAGAGTAAAAATAGTACACCAGATGTGATTTTGAAATTTGGTTGTGCATCAACAGCTGTTCTCTTGTCCCTCCCTCAGTTAGCTGACAATTTGCCATGTACATTTTTGGATTGGTAGTTAGTCTAGCCAACTATACTCGTAATTATGGCCAAATACCAATCGGGCACGCAGTATTAGTCATTCTCACTCAGATATCATATTAACATGGCATAAGTAATGGCAAAATGTGTAGAATTGAAGGAAATTTGCTTTAAAACTGAAAAACGTATCTCTCCGCTCCATGGCAAAATGAGTAGAATTGCAATACATTTGTTATAAAATTGCTAAATGTTCTCCCCCCGCCCCATGGCAAAATATGTATAATTGCAGTAAATGAACATTAAAACGTAGATTTTTTTCTCTGCCATCAAGAGGGGGGCCACTAAAATGTTTTGCCACGAGGTGGGGGGCCCTTGGACACAGGCCCGGCTAGAGCTGTTGTTGCTCCTAGACGTTTCCACGTCACAATAACAGCACTTACAGTTGACATGGGCAGCTCTGCCAGGGCAGAAATTTGACAAACTGACTTGTTGGAAAGTTGGAATCCTATAATGAAGATATATTAGCGTTTTATTTTTCTACATTTTTCATAAATGTTGACCAAAAAATACAATTAAATCCATTTTAATCTCACTTTGTAACACAACAAAATGTAGAAAAAGTAATGGGTTGTGAAGGCACTGCACATAACATGACTAGGCATCAGAATAGATAATAATACAAGTAAGAAGAATGTATCCATGCAGATACTTCGAGTGTGCACAATGCTTTGCAGGTTTTTTATAAGAAGAATTTATACATGGATCTATGTTACAATGAGAATAGAGCCTACACACACTTGATTGGCAATTGCTTAACAAGCTATGGGTTTCTATCCAAACAAACATTTACTATCCCCTTAAAAGGTATTTGGATCGTCAGACCATCAGTCATAATACACAGGTGCTGGCCAAAAGCATATTCACTCTCTTCTATACTTTGTTCAATCATTCAAAACTCTTCAAAACCACATTCCAACCACACCCTCCACATTCCAAACAGACATGCACACACGAACACACACACACACACACACACACACACACACACACACACACACACACACACACACACACACACACACACACACACACACACACACACACACACACACACACACACATATGCACACACAAACTGCAACACACAAATGTACTGTACGTGTGTATGAACCCCACACGATCACACCCTCTTTTTCTCTCTCTCTCTCTCATTTGTCAACATGGAACATTTCTCTTTATGTGGTGTCAGGGACAATTACAGCATTTTTCTATCACTTTGGCACATTTTTCAGATGTAAGTGGTATTTTTTCAAAACTCAGGACAACTGTGATAATAACGCTTGTAATGCCTTCTGTCTGTTCAGAGTCTTATGTTCAGAACCTTTGAACCTACAGGAGCAATTATGGTTAAGTGCCTTGCTCAAGGGCACATTTTTCATCAAGTCACCTCGGGGATTCAAACCAGCATCCTTCAATTACTGGCCCAATGCTCTGAACCACTAAGCTACCTGCCGCTACCGGTAACTAACAACAAGCCATTTCAGGGAGCCAAGGGCTACAGTACCTGCCATTTTTCTATGTGACTTCTACTTTTCTATGTGACTTGTTACTGTAACTGCTATCGTATCAAGCTAAAATCATCAATGAAATTCAAATTCATGAGTAGAATATACTCTAATTCACAGGCCAAATATTTCAGCAGTGCGTTGTATATTACACCATCATTTCAAACGGTAGCACATGGAGTGACTCTTTTCACTTTACCCTGGCCTATTGAAACACACTGGCTGATGGAGGATGATGTAGTATTTACATTCACGTCCATATTAGATTTGGTTTTACCTTCCAACCTACATTTTTGGGTTCAACACATACAGTGCATTCGGAAAGTATTCAGACCTCTTGACTTTTTCCACATTTTGTTACGTTACAGCTTTATTCTAAAATGTTTTAAATGATTTGTTTTCCTCATCAATCTACACACAATACCACATAATGACAAAGTGAAAACAGGTTTTTAGACATTTTTGCAAATTTATTCCAAATAAATTCAGACCCTTTGCTATGAGACTTGAAATTGAGCTCAGGTGCATCCTGTTTCCATTGATAATCCTTGAGATGTTTCTACAACTTGGAGTCCACCTGTGGTAAATTGTGGAACAAGCTCCCTCACGACGCCAGGACAGCGGAGTCAATCACCACCTTCCGGAGACACCTGAAACCCCACCTCTTTAAGGAATACCTAGGATAGGATAAAGTAATCCTTCTAACCCCCCCCCCCCCCCCCCCCCCTTAAAAGATTTAGATGCACTATTGTAAAGTGGTTGTTCCACTGGATATCATAAGGTGAATGCACCATTTTGTAAGTCGCTCTGGATAAGAGCGTCTGCTAAATGACTTAAATGTAATGTAAATGTAATGTAAATTCAATTGATTGGACATGATTTGGAAAGGCACAAAACTGTCTATATAAGATCCCACAGTTGACAGTGCATGTCAAAGCATAAACCAAGCCTTGAGTTGGAAGGAATTGTCTGCAGCGCGCCAAGACAGGATTGTGTCGAGGCACAGATCTGGGGAAGGGTACCAAAACATTTTTGCAGCATTGAAGGTCCCCAAGAACACAGTGGCCTCCATCATTCTTAAATGGAAGAAGTTTGGAACCACCAAGACTCTTCCTAGAGCTGGCCGCCCGGCCAAACTGAGCAATCGGGGGGATAAGGGTCTTGGTCAGGCAGGTGACCAAGAAACCGATGGTCACTTTGACAGAGCTCCAGAGTTCCTCTGTGGAGATGGGAGAACCTTCCAGAAGGACAACCATCCATGCAAAACTCCACCAATCAGGCCTTTATGGTAGAGTGGCCAGACGAAAGCCACTCCACAGTAAAAGGCACATGACAGCCGCTTGCAGTTTGCTAAAAGGCACCTAAAGGACTATCAGACCATGAGAAACAAGATTCTCTGGTCTGATGAAACTAAGATTGAACTCTTTGGCCTGAATGCCAAGCTTCACATCTGGAGAAAGTCTGGCACCATCCCTACGGTGAAGCATGGTGGTGACAGCATCATGCTGTGGAGATGTTTTTCAGCGACAGGTATCCTAGTCAGGATCGAGGGAAAGACGAACGGAGCAAAGTACAGAGAGATCCTTGATGAAAACCTGCTCCAGGTTGCTCAGGACCTTAGACTGGGGCAAAGGCTCACCTTCCAACAGGACAACGACCCTAAGCACATAGTCAATACAACGTAGGAGTGGTCTCTGAATGTCCTTGAGTGGCCAAGCCAGAGCCCGGACTTGAACCCGATCGAACATCTCTGGAGTGACCTGAAAATAGCTGCTGAGTGACGTTCCCCATCTAACCCAACAGAGCTTGAGAGGATCTGCAGAGAAGAATGGGAGAAACTCCCCAAGATAAACTCACATTGATAGAAATTCCTACATACAAAACACACCCCTTCATTTACAACAATTCATAATGTACAGTGTCTTTTTTCAGGACTGTTTTTATGGCCAATCAGAGACACCGCTTTCTTAAATTTACCCTGTGGTTCTCAGGTTAGCGTGGGGCATCAATAACCACGTGATCTCCCTCAAAGTAGCTTGGTCCTTTTGGCTCCAGCATAACCCATGGATGGCTCTGTTCAGAGTAAGGTGGTCTTGTTGGCATTAACTGTTCCGTGGGAGTGTATCACAAAAGTCAAAAGAGGCTTCAGGTCTCCTTTACTTCACGGCACTAACGTGAAGTATCTGGACAGGTGGAAGCATATCCAGGTAAGTATGCAGGTTCACACAAAGAGCCCTGGAGGTGCTGGAACACATGGGCTTTTTTTTTCTTCTTTTTTTTCTTCTTTTACAAATACAAGTTTATTGTACTTTTAGTCTCGTTTCTCTTTTGTAACTTTAAATGTAACAAATTGCCCTTCAAACCAGAACATTTCTCATAAACGGATGACTCCCCTCCCCGCCCTTCTGCCACAGCGAGTGTGGCATTGCGCTGCTGCACTTGTCCTGCATGCTCTAGCTATACCTACCAGTGCCAGGCGATGAGTTTGGGATGAATACCGCCAGTAGGCTAATCAAGGTTACTTTGGAGTTGCTCAAAACACGGTCTCACGGTCAGGGACAGGGAAGGGGGCAACTGTAGTTCGACTGCCAGTAATTACAATCAAGTAAAGACTAGTTTGTTCTGACAGCATAATGTAGCAGCTAGTCTCTAACTAACTAACTAACTAACTAACTAACTTATCCATCTACATTTGTGATAATCAGCGGATACTGCCCACCTCAGTATGGTTCTGTTTTTGCAGAAAATCAAGGCCCATGTTAAAAAATTATGGAGAATTTGGCTGCAGGAGCAGGAGGGGGAAGGGGGCGTTTTAAAAATATATTTTTTTACTTTTAGCACCTGCCCCAGAAAGCGACCCGTCTCTACGTATTTTACTGGTTTGTGACTCACTGACACCGCCCCCGGTTAGATGGGAATAAAGCAGTCCAAGAGTTAACACACAGG
Organism: Salmo salar; assembly: GCF_965601325.2. Classification (NCBI taxonomy): domain Eukaryota; kingdom Metazoa; phylum Chordata; class Actinopteri; order Salmoniformes; family Salmonidae; genus Salmo; species Salmo salar. The sequence continues at coordinate 48,837,939 of NC_138312.1, read as the reverse complement.
AAATGTATTTAAACACACTGAGGAAGATGAACATGGAAATCAAAAGTGGGAGATGTAGTGGAATGCTACTGGTTCTGAAACTAGCAACCTATCAGGGCACAGGTCACACAGGTCAGGGAGAGTTTGAAAGGCAGGTTTATGGTACCCCCTAGACTCTCAGGCTCTGGTCGTGGGGGATGGGGAGTGGAGTGTACAGGTTGTGAGTTGCTGATAACAGTCACCGGCAGGGAATTCGTAACACCCACCAAAGGTCTGTGGCCCTGCAGTTAAGCATCCACTCAGTCACTTTCACCCGTCTTTTGTTTTCAGATCAGCACAGATGAAGGGGAGGAGACAAGAGGAAGCCATTTTAGACTATTGGGATGCACCCTGTGAATAGCTTCCAATTTGGGCCTTAAAAGACAAACCAGACTGCAGAAACCAGAAGGCAGCTAAGCTACACAGCTAAGCAGAAAAACTAAGAACACCATGCTCTCATCCAGGGCCCTAGCCTTTTGTGGGCCCCCTAAGCGAGATATGGTTAGGGCCCCCCTACCTCGTGGGCAAAACACTTTAGTGGCCCCCCTAAGAGAACACTTACAGTATGTCGCTTATTGCTCTCATACCATTTATTGCACAACAATACTTCTCTTATCTTCCTTTAATCCAAGGTCAAGGGGAGAATGGCCTGAAATGAATAGATGAATGAAGAGATAGCGAGAGCTATTCCTAAAACAAACAAAGGACAATACAAGCACAACTCAAGCTAATGAAAAGTCTTGGCTCGCATCATTGTGATTGTTGCTTCATCGTCTAATTCTACATGGCAGATGAAAGACATTTGTTATGTAACTATTTTCGGTAGGCAGAGAGTACACCTCATTGCCAAGTTAAATAAAGAAAATAAAAATGAAAAACTCCAGAACAGCATGAACCCCCAGGGCTCTCTTCTACACAAACAACCTACTTATACTGTAGTTCTCCAGGACCAGTCCCCACTAGTCAAAGTAGGAAAGAAGAAAAGCCCAAGTGCACTGTCGTTCATTTCAGTGTCCCTTAGTGCACTTCAAGTTTGTGATTTAATGTGGCCTGTAGTTCTTACAGAGCATAAAACTGCAGTGAAAGTTCAAAGTATGGTGGTTCTATAGCCTTTGTATTGCGATTCAATAGTGCAAATTTTTTGCGATTCGATGTTTCAATCATATTACATGTTGGCTCACCATTTAAAAAGAAGATTGAGGACAAGCTAAAGAAGTTTTGGCGCAGGTACAGCCGACTAGCTAACATTAACTACATTTTGAGAATCAGTACTTGGAGTCATAGAGCCGGTATAATATCATCAGAAATAATATTGCAATACTCTACTGTATACATTTGTCCTCCCATCCCTAGTAGAGATGAGGAGTATCATCAAACATGCCTGCATGTACTAACTCAATTTAAGCCTCCATTCAAACCTCAATTTCCTTGTTTTAGTCTTGTAGCTAACTAACTAATTCATGCATTCCCCTTGACTCGACTTGTGCACCGATTATTTGGTATTATCATTTGACTCATAATGTGTGGCATTCTACATAAATAATTGAGTTATACAACGAATAAGACATATGTACAAGGTCATTAAATGTTTGATCTCATTGAATGATTATTGCATTAAGTCCTGTAAAACAAGTCAGATTTAACAGCTTCAATTTAACACATATGATATACCACCAGCAATTCACTGCAAAGTTTACTTGTATCATCTTGAATCTTCCCATGCTGCAGGACTCGACATAAATCATACAGTGACAACTTATTTTTACAGCCTTGTAGGCTGCTTGCTGTCTTTTTTAATGTCATACCTTGTGGCTGGACTAACAGGTTCACATTCTTACTCTGAACAACATTTGAGTCTACTGACAGATGAAGGAACACAAACGGCTGGCTGAGCCTTTGGAAACAAAGCTTAATTTGCACGAGCTTGTGGATGCTCAGCAGAGGTGTGTCTCATTCCAACAGTGTGGGAAACTAAACCAGCAGGTCTTTCGACTGCTCCTATCTGCTCACCTTGTCAAAACATCTTGCAGGGGTTAGTTAACACAATATTAAGCTGTAACCATCAATGCTGATACTAACGTGTACCTCGCAATGCATTGCCATGGGTCTATTAATAATCTCTGCATGTATCCCATGTGGAGGGCATGACTGAACTATTAGAAACACCTGTCTAAAATCAAGCTCCTTTGATGAGTTGCTTTTACAACATTCAGCTTATGTACAGTAGAGATTTATTTTGAAGGTTCGGCACAGGGCCTTCTCAATAGCCAGGTGAGAGATTCCAAGGTTTTCACTAGCCCTTTCCTGCAGTCAAATGACCTAGTGGCCTCATGGGTGGAATGTTATTTATATTTTTTTTCATAATTAATAAACATATATTTTTTAAACCAGCCAAAAATCCGGTGTTTCTATGTCAAACGGATGTTGTTATATTTCAGTCTTCTGTGATGTATATAAAGTCTAATATTGGGATGCAAACTCAAAATATTTCAACTCTATGTCTGACATGGTACAGGTGTCCTCTTCTTTTTAAGCCCATAACCGTGTGTGTGAGGTGTATACTAGTAGATTTGTTTAAGTATTACCAAGAAACACTCTGTGTGACCCTGATTTAGCCCACTGCAGTAAAGTATGGACTCTAAGGGAGTTTGGCTGAATGAACTGAAGAAAGGCTGGTCGTTGTCTTATCTCCTTCCTCACTTTGTTTTGATATTGTTGAACATCTAGTCTACAACCTAGTTATTTTGATTGCTGTATATCAGAGGTTTCAAATCAGTGATTTTTGAGTTTTAGAGAGCAGTGCTTTCCATTGTTTTGTCTTACTTTGTCTTACCTCCACTCTCCAGTTTTTTTTAAACATTATTGAAATGTTAGTAAACGCAACACTAAACACCAATGTATTGTATACATTTCTGCAGGGGTGTTAATGAAATACACACATTTGTTTTGATATCGATTGACAGGCAGGTTTGGCCTTTGCTTAAGGCATGTCTCAAAGGCAAGGTCCAGGATAGGCCTGCGAAAAAAAAATGAAAGATATGCTTCATGTCATAAAAGTTAATGAAAAAATGGAAGGTTAGGGTTAGGCATAAGGTTAACAGTGTGGTTAAGGTTAGGGTTAAGTTTAAAATACGATTGTATGACTTTGTGGCTGTGCCAGCTAGTGGCCGGCCTGCAGAGCTGCCTCTAGTACGTCATCCCAATAAATGCCAACCTGCTTCCAGCTCAGAGTAGGTAGGTTTTAGGATGATGTTAAGACACTGCTCAGAGACAGGAGTTACATCAATTCTTAAACGTTTATCTCAGTTGGTAATTGTGACAGTTTGAAGTACTACAAAGGAAAGAAAGTGATGACGCTCATTGACATTATTGCAAATGATGAGGAATAACCAATCGCAATAAGACATCGCTAGATGTTAACTCTATAGCACCCTTCAGACAACCAAGGTTAATATGAATTTAGGCAACATCAGATATTGCAATGGTAAAACGTTTGTTCGAATTTTCGCATGACACGATCACTTTGCCTATTCTTACATTATGCCTAATATTTTGGCATGCATACCCTTTTTTATTCTGATTGTTTTTTTAATAAAATGTGTTTTATTAGGTGGGACTTTATGACTAAAGAGGCTTCATGCATAGCTTTTATTTTTACCCATAAGAGTAGGAGTGAAATGTCTCTTAAAGACCAAATTTCTACTCCGAGAATCTTTGTGGATATGGGCCCTGTGTTCAAATACATAAGTATTTAAATAACAAATAATCAAATACACATGTTCTGTGTATTTTTGTATTTTCAAATAATGTGGCCTGAATCAACTACTATTGGACGTATTTTCAAATACTTATTTCCAAATACATGATTTCAAATACCAAATAGACCTGGTTCAAATCAATATTTGTATTTGGAAATACACTGGCATGTATTTGAAAATACTCAAATACACAATAATTTCCAGGTGTGTTTCCAAATACATTCCAATAATAAACTACTTGTGTTTTCAAATAAAAAAATATAAAAATACTTACTTCCAAATGTCTTTGAAAGTAATTGAAATACCCTAAATAGTATTTGAATGCAGGTCTGCTACATACAAGGGGAGCTATCCCATAATATGTGGGTTTCTCTCACTAGGGCTGATGGAGCTTGGCACTTACTTCGAGCTAGTCATCTGCACACAGATTGGTGGAAGGTTTCACAGAACATAGATCAACACTGGTCTTCGCTCCAACTCCTTTGTCACTACAAAATATTTCTGAACAGCTCAGTTTCTCTCCATGTAACTATGTACATCAAGAGTACACAAACAAGGCCTTGGTTGAAGGGAAGGCTGACAGGCAGCTGGGGCCTCACTATGCCATACCCTATATCCTGCCAAACATGTTGATAATCAGAGCATGGAAGACAATTCCCATTTCACCCTCTGTCTCCAAACAAACCAAGCACAACTAAAGCCTCTTTGTACAACCAGACAGAAGATTTGACATTCTTTTCTAATTACAGAGCGGTTGTCATCCGACTTGTCTCTTCAATTATTGTCACGACTTCCACCGAAGTCGTTTCCTCTCCTTGTTCGGGCGATCGGCGTCACCGGTCTTCTAGCCATCGTCGATCCACTTTTCCATTTGTTCTCACACACCTGGTCCCCCCCCCCCCCCATGTCCTTGTACGCTATGTTACTGGTGCGCGTCAGGTTTTGTACCCATGTAGGTTTCTTTTTGTATTGCTGTGGGTTTTGGAATTAAAAATGCGCCAGCTATTACCCATCTCTGCTCCCTTGCGTCTGACTTCACTGCCACCAGTTCCGCAACCCTTACAATTATACAACATCTATGCATTTCTCTTATATAATACACCATATATACAGATATAGGATCTTAATTTTACCACCCTGTTGCAGGAGAACTTTCCAGGAAATGTTACACTGGTAGTGTATTTGAGGTTTAAAAAGGCTTCTGTAGTTTGCAATTTCCACTTTGAAATTTCAGACTTGATTTTCCTTTTCAAAAGATGTATCAACCCTTATAAAAATGTTCACATTTCCTGTTGCTGTAGGATTATTTTCCTGCTGTAGCAAACTGGTGTGTGTACCATATAGTACCAGCACATACTGTCACGAACCGGCTCAAAGTTCGTAACAAAAGGGAGACAACGTGGAGACAAGGAATACCAAAATATATAATTTAGTAAACTAAGTACAATTAACAATGGTGTGTTTAATCAGTAGTGTAAGTGAATGTTTTGCATGCATAAATGTGATAATGCAGGGTGTTGGTCCCGTGTGGCTCAGTTGGTAGAGCATGGTGTTTGCAATGCCAGGGTTGTGGGTTCGATTCCCACGGGGGACCAGTACGGAGAAAATATGTGTAAAATGTATGCATTCACTACTGTAAGTCGCTCTGGATAAGAGCGTCTGCTAAATGACTAAAATGTAAAATGTTGAAAGGTGCCAACGCAAACAACCAAAAGGCCACAAAAATACCACAACAAAATCTATAAAGGTGTCTGCATGGAGAGAGTCTCCCCAATGAATGTGGAAGAGGTGCCTTTATCCTGGGACACACCCGGGCCCAGGTGTTTCCCATGTAGCTGACGACCCTCCCAACTCCCCCCACCGGCAGACAGAGTGGGAGGGTCGTCACAATACAATGCAGAGGAATAACATATTTTGAGGCATGCACGGTACTGTAAACATCATTACATATTTATTCACGCTTTATTTAGCCAATGCTACAGTTAGCCCTCGGCAAGTCATGGTCTAAATAAAAACAGAAATTGTGTACTGCCCACCCCTAGTAGGCTGTTGTCAACACATTCTTTGCCCATTAGCTTAGCCTCTGGCACAGTAAGGGCACTCCGGGCCTGGGTAAGAGCACTCCCAGCATGTACAGTATGGTGTCCCCCCACTGGGGTTAGGCTAATCATTTCCCACTCTCCCTGCTCAGTGCACAGTCATCTACCCACATGGCGCTTTGTGTATACTGGAATGACTGGATTTGTAGTTTGGGAAACAGTATTAGAGTTGTGAGGGGAGGAAAACAACAGTGGTTTCCCTGACAACTCACATTGTGTGTGTGTGTGTGTGTGTGTGTGTGTGTGTGTGTGTGTGTGTGTGTGTGTGTGTGTGTGTGTGTGTGTGTGTGTGTGTGTGTGTGTGAGAGAGAGAGAGAGAGCGAGTGAGACAAACTGCTAGCTAGATTTATGCCAAGAAAAGGTTATAGACTTCTTAGATTTATAGGCCTAGTCTACAATCCAAAAACACAGCCTGAAACATGCACCATAAACAACACAAACTGAATAGTAAGCCCACTTCTTGCGATCCAAACATTCACATAAATGTTACTTGTGGGAGTAGATTCTAGCTGTGGCCAAAGGTTGCTCCATACAGACTGCAAGGGGGGGTCAATGAGTATGTGCTCACAGTGGTTGCTAGGCACTGAAAAGCTATGGTAACAGCAACAAGCGGAGTCCAGATGCCGGAAGTCATGACACAATGTGGTAGGCAGATTGACGTTTATTGCCATGAGTTTTTTTTCCTTGAGGCAGAACTGAGTGGTTTCTGCTAGATGGGCTAGCTGCAAAGTCAAAATGGGCTATATTGTAAAAATTAATGAAATAAAAATGTGCTTTTTTGATTTTGATTATTTTGACCACTCTGCAGAGCTGCCTCCAAAAGAAGATTCATGATGAGAAACGATAACCTGCATGTGGTAACTGTGAACACGGCTAGTCTGAAAACAGGAAACACATTCAGCCTCTGATTAGAAAGGCTGGCAGAAGTGGCGCATTCTCCCAATACCATTGCCCTTATCCAGAGACAACCCCTACCTATCCTCATTCCCATGAAGATCTGAAAGATTTGGATAGGTGTATGAAATATGGTAGTAGCTTCACCACCACCACTATGACCACCACCAGATTTATATTTTGTTGCCATATCCAACCCTTTGTCACACCCTGATCTGTTTCACCTGTCTTTCTGATTGTCTCCACCCCCCTCCAGGTCATCCCCATTATCCCCTGTGTATTTATACCTGTGTTCTCTGTCTGTTGCCAGTTTGTTTTGCTTCATCAAGCCTACCAGCGGTTTTCCCTCTGCTCATGAGTCTCGATTGTTCCTGTTTCCTAGTTTTCCCGGTGTTGAACATTCTGTCTGCCCTGAGCCTGCCTGCTGTCCTGTTCCTTTGCCCCACCTTTCTGGATTACTGACCTTTGCCTGCCCTGAGCCTGCCTGCTGTCCTGTTCCTTTGCCCCACCTATCTGGATTGCCGACCTCTGCCTGCCCTTGACCTGCTTTTTGCCTGCCCCTGTTCTATCAATAAACTGTTGTTACTTCGAAGTTGGCTGCATCTGGGTCTTACCTGAAACGTGATACCTTTGATATAAGCGCTTAGGGAGTAGGGCCTAGCGGTTTCTGGGCAAGGCCTTAACATCCCTTAATCTGACTCTAAATCATCAGGTTAGCTAGATTTTACCCCCTGTCTCTTTAGCTCATCAGGGATATAGCTGTGCCTAGTCATGCGTAGCACCACAAATTGGTACTGGTCTGGTTTGAGTAGAGAGACAAATGTATAGTAAAGGAAGGGTGGCTCTCCTTTGACCAGTTTTAGAGTAACAATGGTTTCTGTGAAAACGACACACTGTGGGATCTAACGATGTTACTAAGATAACAAGATGTAACAATGTTACGAAGGTAACAAGATGTAACGATTACAAGATGGCCCGATCCCGCAGCTGAATTAAATTTAGGAGATGGTCCTTGCGCTTGCTGGACTTTCTTGGGCGCCCTGAATCCTTCTTCACAACAATTGAACCGCTCTCCTTGAAGTTCTTGATGATCCGATAAATGGTTGATTTAGGTGCAATCTTACAATATCCTTGCCTGTGAAGCCCTTTTTGACCAAAAAGCAATGATGACGCCACGTGTTTCCTTGCAGGTAACCATGGTTGACAGAGGAAGAACAATGATTCCAAGCACCACCCTCATTTTGAAGCTTCCAGTCTGTTATTCAAACTCAATCAGCATGACAGAGTGATCTCCAGCCTTGTCCTCATCAACACTCACACCTGTGTTAATGAGAGAATCACTGACATGATGTCAGCTGGTCCTTTTGTGGCAGGGCTGAAATGCAGTGGAAATATTTGGGGGGGATTCAGTTCATTTGCATGGCAAAGAGGGACTTTGCAATTAATTGCAATTCATCTGATCACTCTTCATAACATTCTGGAGTATATGCAAATTGCCATCATACAAACTGAGGCAGAAGACTTTGTGAAAATTAATATTTGTGTCATTCTCAAAACCATTGGCCACGACTTTAGATATTCCATAAAAAATCTGCCGTTTCCTGCTACAATAGTCATTTACAACATTAACAATGTCAACATTGTATTTCTAATCAATTTGACATTATTTTAAAGGACCAAAAAATTTGCTGTTCTTTCAAAAACAAGGACATTTCTAGGTGACCCCAAACTTTGAATGGTAGTGTACATACATACATACATACATACATACATACATACATACATACATACATACATACATACATACATACATACATACACACCTTTTTTTGAATAGACCTTTATTATTCCTCGCAAACCCTACCACCCCTCCCCCAATTGGAGTAAACTAATAAACAATAACACTTAGGCTTCTACCTTCAGTTTATACATAATATACACATTTTACAGACACAATCTATTTTACAACAGTTACATTTTGTATGTTTTTGTCCTAGCCTTCCTCTATTTCTGATGTCTATCCAGTTTGATTTCTATTTGTAACTGTGCTATTTCACAAAGGTTCTGAATCTATATACATTTTACAGACCCCATATGTTTTACATTTGTTATCTTATTGTTATTAGTCCCACCCTTCAGCTCCATTCAAACACTCCCATCTATCTCATTACAACATCCATTTTGGATTTCTATTTGCCATATTTTTCAACTGTGCTGTGATGCTTCACAAAAGTACTGAACCTTTCTCTTCTCATAGTTTCAACAGATTGTAAATTAAAGATAAACATTTTGGTGAAATAATTATTATATTATTGATCGATTGACTATGACTTTTTAAATCACCCAGTATTGCTATCTGCAGTGTTAGGTCTAGGTAAATGTTGCAATTTTTCAGCCATTCCTGGACCTGTGGCCAAAAATGAGCTACATATGGACAGTACCAGAATAAATAATCTAATGACTCTACCTCCTTGCAACAAACATTCTATTGGTTGCAATAATTTTGTATAATAATTTTAATTGAAAATGTGAAGTTTTGAAACCGGCGTCGTTTTGCGTGCCAATTCATAAACCATGTGACATTGAATCGGTACATCGAAAATCTATTTTGCAATTTATATGGCACAGCTGTCAATTCTTTGGTCTTTAAACGAAACTGGTATATATTTTTATTTATCCCAATTTTCTTTAAACATTTTTGTTCTTAAAGCAGGTCCGACAGACAAGTTCCTTACTTTCCCCTTCCACTTGCCTCTTCCAGTTTCGAGGTAATGCTGCAATTAGTTGGTTGTAATTTGGGGTAGAGCAGACATTTCCATATGCCTGTGTTAGCTGCATGTGTGACATTATTCCACCAGTCCTATTTATGATATAATTTACAAAGATTATATCTTTTAAAATAAAAAATATTTAATATTTGAGTTTAACCACAATATTTGTTGTATTATTTGTTCTGTATTTTCAGATGGATTAAACTGAAATTTCATACCAACTTTCTAAGGATTGTTTAAAAAAATAACGATATTTTGGAGATGATTTCGTTTTCAAATAACCGAAAGTGAGCAGTTGTAATCTGAATAAAGGGAAAAAGGCCATTCTTGTACATAGGGTGAGACATTCTTACTAATTTACTAGAGAACCATTTCGGATTTAAGTATAACTTTTGTATGACTGATGCCTTTATCAAATCATATTTTATTGGTCACATACACATGGTTAGCAGATGTTAATGCTCGTAGCGAAATGCTTGTGCTTCTAGTTCCGACCGTCATATAAAGTGGCATTGTATAAAGTGACTAGTGATACGTTTATTACATCCAATTTTTAATTATTAAAGTGGCTAGAGATTTGAGTCAGTATGTTGGCAGCAGCAACTCAATGTTAGTGATGGCTGTGTAATAGTCTGATGGCCTTGAGAAATAAGCTGTTCTTCAGTCTCTCGGACCCAGCTTTGATGCAACTGTACTGACCTCACCTTCAGGATTGTAGCGGGGTGAACAGGCAGTGGCTCGGGTGGTTGTTGTCCTTGATGATCTTTTTGGCCTTCCTGTGACATCGGGTCGTGTAGGTGTCCTGGAGGGCAGGTAGTTTGCCCCCGGTGATTCATTATGCAGATCTCACTACCCTCTGGAGAGCATTATGTTTGAGGGTGGAGCAGTTGGCGTACCAGGCGGTGATACAGCCAGACAGGATGCTCTCGATTGTGCATCTGTAAACGTTTGTGAGTGTTTTCCGTGACAAGCCAAATTTCTTCAGCCTCCTGAGGTTTGTGTGGGTGGACCATTTCAGTTTGTCCGTGATGTGTACGCCGAGGAACTTAAAACCTTCCACCTTCTCCACTACTGTCCTGTCAATGTGGATAGGGGGATGCTCCCTCTGCTGTTTCCTGAAGTCCACGATCATCTCCCTTGTTTTGTTGATGTTGAGTGTGAAGTTATTTTCCTGACACCACACTATGAGGGCCCTCACCTCCTCCATGTAAGCCGTCTCATTGTTGTTGGTCATCAAGCCTACCACTGTAGTGTTGTCTGCAAACTTGATGATTGAGTTGGAGGCGTGCATGCCTACACAGTCATGGGTGAACAGGGAGTACATGAGAGGGCTGATAACGCACCCTTGTGGGGCCCCAGTGTTGAGGATAAGCGGGGTGGAGATGTTGTTTCCTACCCTCACCACCTGGGGGCGGCCCGTCAGAAAGTCCAGGACCCAGTTGCACAGGGTGGGGTCGAGAGCTTAATGACGAGTTTGGAGGGTACTATGGTGTTAAATGCTGAGCTGTAATCGATGAATAGCATTCTTACATAGGTATTCCTCTTGTCCAGATGGGTTAGGGCAGTGTGCAGTGTGATTGCGATTGCGTCGTCTGTGGACCTATTGGGGCGGTAAGCAAATTGGAGGGGGTCTAGGTTGTCAGATAGGGTGGAGGTGATATGATCCTTGACTGGTCTCTCAAAGCACTTCATGATGACGGAAGTGAGTGCTAGTCGTTTAGCTCCGTTACCTTAGCTTTCTTGGGAACAGGAACAATGGTGGCCCTCTTGAAGCATGCGGGACCAGCAGACTGGGATAGGGAGCAATTGAATATGTCCGTAAACACACCAGCCAGCTGGTCTGCGCATGTTCTAATGACGCGGCAAGGAATTCCGTCTGGGCCGGCAGCCTTGCGAGGGTTAACACATTTAAATGTTTTACCCACGTTGGCCGCGGTGAAGGAGAGCCCGCAGGTTTTGGTAGTGGGCCGTGTCAGTGGCACTGTATTGTCCTCAAAGCGAGCAAAGCAGTTGTTTAATTATTCTGGGAGCAAGACGTCGTTGTCCGCGACGGGGCTGGTTTTCCTTTTGTAATCCATGATTGACTGTAGACCCTGCCACATACGTCTCGTGTCTGAGCCGTTGAATTGTGACTCTACTTTGTCTCTATAATGACGCTTAGCTTGTTTTATTGCCTTGCAAAGGGAATAGCTACACTGTTTGTATACGGTCATGTTTCCTGTGGCCTTGCCATGATTAAAAGCAGTGGTTCGCGCTTTCAGTTTTGCGTGAATGCTGCCATTAATCCACAGTTTCTGGTTGAGGAAGGTTTTAATAGTCACCATGGGTACAACATCACCGATGCACTTGCTAATAAACTCGCTCAACGAATCAGCGTATACGTCAATGTTAATGTCTGAGGCTGTCCGAAACATATCCCAGTCCACGTGATCGAAGCAATCTTGAAGCGTGGAATCCGATTGGTCGGACCGGCTTTGAACAGACCTGAGCATGGACATTTCCTGTTTTCGTTTCTGTCTATAGGCTGGGAGCAAGAAAATGGAGTCATGGTCAGATTTGCCGAAAAGTAGGGCGAGGGAGGGCTTTGTATGCATCACGGAAGTTAGAGTAGCATTGATCCAGAATGTTGCCAGCCCATGTCGCGCTTTCGATATGCTGATAAAATTTAGGGAGCCTTGTTTTCAGATTAGCTTTGTTAAAATCCCCAACTACAATAAATGTAGCCTCAGGATATATGGTTTCCAGTTTACATAGAGTACAATGAAGTTCTTTCAGGGTGGTCGAGGTGTCTGCTTGGGGGGGATATACGCGGCTGTGATTATAATCGAAGAGAATTCTCTTGGTAGATAATGCGGTCGGCATTTGATTGTAAGGAATTCTAGGTCAGGTGAACAAAAGGACTTGTTCCTGTATGTTGTTATGATCATACCATGACTCGTTAATCATAGGCATACACCCCCGCCCTTCTTCTTACCAGAGAGATATTTGTTTCTGTCGGCGCGATGCGTGAAGAAAACGGGTGGCTGTACCGACTCTGATAACATATCCAGAGCCATGTTTCCGTGAAACAGAGAATGTTACAATCTCTGATGTCTCTCTGGAAGGCAAACCTTGCTCGAATTTCGTCTATCTTGTTGTCAAGAGACTGGACATTGGCAAGTAGTATACTCGTTAGCGGTGAGCGATGAGCCCGTCTATGGAGCCTGACCAGAAGACCGCTCCATCTACCCCTTCTGTGGCTTCATTGTTTTGGGTCGCCTACTGGGATCTGATCCATTGTCCTGGGTGGTGGTCCAAACAGAGGATCCGCTTCGGGAAAGTCATATTCCTGGTTGTTATGTTGGTAAGTTGACGTTGCTCTTATATCCAATAGTTCTTCCCGGCTGTATGTAATAAGACTTAAGATTTCCTGGGGTAGCAATGTAAGAAATAATACATAAAAAAACAAAATACTGCATAGTTTCCTAAGAACGTAAAGTGAGGCGACCATCTCTGTTGGCGCCATTCTAGTGAGAGGTCTAATGCTTTAATATTTAATAATTTCTGCCCTCTGAATTCATATTCATTATTTAAATAGGCCCTTTTAATTTTGTCTGGCTTGCCATTCCAAATAAAATATAATGTTTTTTGATCATATCGTTTTTTGTTTTTTGGCACGTTAGGACTAAGATCCCCCTTGAAGTGAACCCGGGTTGGGCTGGCCTTGCTGGGTTAGCTCGAGTTGCATTTCCACTATCTCCCGAAATTAGAAATTATGCCATGTTGCTAGGTAGCCAATATGTGACTGTGCAGCTGGCTTCCCTAATGTTGCTAGCTAGCTAGCAAGATGTTGAAGAATTTAATTCACCCTCATCGTGCTGTAACTAACGTTACCTCATACTCCTGCCAGTGCCAGACAGATTCAGAGCCATGAAGGTTAGTGTTGTCGCTAGCATAACAGGCTAGCTAGCTAGCTTAATTCCTACATTTCTTGCCATGGTATTGGCTATTAGCTAGCTAGCTAACCAAGCAAACCAGACTCCTGGTTTGATACGATGTAGCTAACTAGCTTTCAATACTAACTGGCCAGCTAAAATTCCTGCTAGCTTGCTAGCTTGTTCAACTCTGATTTGCTAGCTAATGTTAGGTGGATAGCATTCGAGGGCTAACTGTTCTCATAAAAGTTGATTTTGTAGTGCAAAATTTTATGAAGGATCCGGCTATGGTGGTAATTTGTGTCATGCCTGACTACTGCAGTACTGCTTGTCCTAAATGTTGTGTCATCATCCAGCAGTGATCATCCAGCATCCTCCAGTGGTGGTTGCATAGTAACGGCATCACCAGGGCAAATTCTAATTGAGTTTCCCTTGACCCAACTCGAATTTGAGAATTTCATTAGAGCGAGCTCAAATTTGGCCCTAATTTTAAGTGCCAGTGACAACGGGGCTTTAGTTGATACTCACCCATCATTGCCCTGCCATTCCCAACCAATCAGAGTGCTTGGAAATGTGGATCTGGACACTTCACCCGCCCACTTAGGTCAGAGTGTTATCGCTTTCCGAAAAGTGAAGACGCATGTTTTTCTGAGGATTTATTATAGTGGACATTATTAGGATCTCTGGAATGTTGTGCGTGCATTGGAATAACCACAGCGCGTAAGATTCCAAGTCATTCCTATCAAGATCCATTGTAAAGAACCGAAGTGTGTGTGCCTAATTTGTGATGGTGAAAAGGGAATAAAAACCCTGAAAGAAGAAGCATCTGCCTTGCAGAGGGTCAGAACCCAAGTCAGAATCATCATTATTAAGTACATAGCAGGTGAGGGCTCAGAAGCCAATTTCTCAGACGAGCTCCAGCTAGACGTTTTTTCAGTCCCCTCCACGGTTTCACTAATGGATTATTTATTAACCCTAAGGTGATATAATAACTGTGAACTAATTATTGATTTAAGCTAAGGTGATAAAATTACAACAAACTGATTATTGATGAACAATAAATTGATAGAATTGTCACAGTTGACTTGGACTGGTGTAAGGCGGAATCAGATGCAGGAGACAGGTGCTGGAGGTGAGTGTCCTTTTAATAATTTGACACACAAAACAAAACTGCGAGGCACAGGGCGCTACAGACAGACTGCCTGGGAAAAACACATTCCCAATATTGCGAACAAAATATATATATAAGCGGCACAAAAAGGCACGGGGCGCAGCCCGGTAAATCCTCTCTTCGCGAAACTGTCAGAAACAAACCCGTAATAAAACACGGACCACCGTCCTGAGTGGACAATCAACAATCCCGCACAAAACCCCAACTGAAAACACACACTAAATAAGGCCCCACTAATGATAGACACAAAACAGGTGCGGAACAGACAGACGAAACCAAAAGACACAGAACCAACGATCGGTGGGAGCTAATAGGCCGGCGACGACAACCGCCGAGCGCCGCCCGACCGAGGAGGGGCGCCACTTTCGTTGGATCCTGTGACAAGAATATACTGTAGATGATCATTGCTGCACATAACCATCTGCTTTGACTCAAGAGTCAAAGACAATGAAGATTTCCTGAAATGCTTTAAAGAAGATTATGGAGAACAAAAGTTAGCCATGTATTTTTTTATCACACACACACTCATCATAATGATGCATGCACCATCCACACATGTATACATCAAGGACCACACACATGCTCGCACACGCACGCATGCACACAGACACAGACTTTTACTCCTGCAGATTATTTTAATACAGTATAAAAACTGGTCCTATGCACAACACTTGAATTCCATTATTTGATTCCTTGGAAGGCCAAGCCCATCTCTGCCTATCCCCTTGCAAGAATGTTTTGCCACTCCTCTCCATACTTACGATTGATATCAGCCTTAAAGAAAACAACGTTTCCATTGTAGATATCATTTGATACATAAATGAATGATATTACCAGTCCTTTGGCTAAAACATCTTACTCGGTTGCTGTCTGCAGGAATGGGGGCCAGCCTTGTTGACAGTAGATGGCCCCCATTTCAGCCACAGCCATTCATACTGCAACACCGTAGCAAAATGCTCCACAGTAGTCCTGATGGCCTATTCTTACATTAAAATCTCAGTAAATATCTGACAACATATTTCACAACAAAATAACAGCCATTGTGCAATTACCAATTGATTAACGTGCATTGACAAGAACAACCTCTCCCTCAAAGTGAGCAAGACAAAGGAGATTATCGTGCACTGCAGGAAAAGGAGGACTGAACATTCCCCATACACATCGAGGGGGCTGTAGTGGAGCAGGTCGAGAGTTTCAAGTTCCTTAGTGTCCACATCACCAACAAACTCTAATGGTCCAAACACACCAAGAAAGTTGTGAAGAGGGCATGACAATTCCTTTTCCCCCTCAGGAGACTGAAAATATTTGACATGGGTCATCAGATTCTCAAAAAGCTGCACCATTGAGAGCATCCTGACTGGTTGCATCATCGCCTGGTATGGCAACTGCGCGGCATCTGACCGTAAGGTGCTACAGAGGGTAGTGCGTACAGCCCAGTACATCACTGGGGCCAAGCTTCCTGCCATCCAGGACCTATATACTAGGCAGTCTCAGAGGAAGGCCCAAAAATTGTCAAAGACTCCAGTCATCCAAGTCATAGATTATTCTCTCTGCTATCGCACAGCAAGCAGTACCAGAGCGCCAAGTCTAGGTCCAAAAGGCTCCTTAACAGCTTCTTCCACCCAAGCCATAAGACTGATGAACAATTAATCAAATGGCCACCCAGACTATTTGCATTGACACCCCTCCCTTTGTTTTTACACTGCTGCTACTCGCTGTTTATTATCCATGTATAGTCACTTTACCCCTACCTACAAATTACCTCGACTAACCTGTAACCCCGCACATTGACACAGTCCCGGTACCACCTGTATATAGCTTCATTATTGTTATTTTATTGTGTTACTTTTTTCTTTATTTTTTACTTTAGTTGATTTAGTAAATATTTTCTTAACTCTATTTTCTTAAAACCGCATTGTTAGTTAAGGGCTTGTAAGTAAGCATTTCATGGTAAGGTCAGGGGTGTTGTATTCAGGCGCATGTGAAAAATAAAAATGTATTTGATTTCCACTATTATATAGTAGGCTTTAATAAGGAAGATATATAGTTACTGATCAAATGTGGTTTCACTTAGAATAATAACTTGCCTGAAACTAAATCAAGAGAAAAAATGTTGACCTGTCATATTTTCTTTGTTGCTCTCTTGGTGTCCTCAAATCTCCCAAACAGGTCCTGGATGATGTCCTGTGGACATATTTAAAAAACACATATCTTAATTAAAAAAACATATTTTTAGCTTTGCTGTTCCTTAGGGTGCTTTTTAATTGTTTGGTTTGTGCCATTCTTTTGTTTTGTCTCTTATGTTTGTGTGTA
This sequence comes from Salmo salar, assembly GCF_965601325.2. Classification (NCBI taxonomy): domain Eukaryota; kingdom Metazoa; phylum Chordata; class Actinopteri; order Salmoniformes; family Salmonidae; genus Salmo; species Salmo salar. Next base: position 48,821,001 of record NC_138312.1, on the reverse strand, counting down.
GTAAATATTTCAATTTTTATTGTTTTTTTTTTGTCCCTCCCCCCCCCCCCCAGTACATCACATTGTGTTGCATTCCATGTCTGAAATGTGCTGTATAAATAAAGATTGATTTGATTTTGGGAATATTTTAATCCCACTGGTGAGGCAACCCAATCTCCAAATAAAACCCCATCCGTGGCGTAACTGCAGCAACAGAATTACGCCATGTCTTGACGGTTTTATTACACCATGTGGTGCCGTATTTTAGCTGTCACATAGTTACGCTATGTCTTGACGTTTTAATTACAACATGTGGCGCAGTATCTTAGCTGTCAGTCAAACTAAAAAAGTTTAGGCATTAATTCAGAATGTTTAGAGTTAAGGTTAGGAAGAGGGTTAAACTTAAGTTTAGGCACCTCTTAAGGATCGTACCCTTTTTTTCAATTTTCGCCTAAAATTACACCCAATCTAACTGCCTGTAGCTCAGGACCTGAAGCAAGGATATTCATATTCTTGCTACCATTTGAAAATAAATACTTTGAAGATTGTGGAAATGTGAAATTAATGTAGGAGAATATAACACATTAGATCTGGTAAAAGATCATACAAAGAAAAAAAGTGTTTTCTAATTTTTGTTTTGTTCTATCATCTTTGAAATGCAAGAGAAAGGTCATTATATGACTTAGGACTCTGGGCGCAATTTCTATTTTGGCAGTGTCTGTGCAAAGTTTTAGACTGATCCAATGAACCATTACATTGCTGTTGAAAATGTTGTATCAAGTCTGCCCAAATGTGCCTAATTACATTATTGATACATTTTCAAGTACATAACTGTGCACTCTCCTCAAACAATAGCATGGTATTATTTCACTGTAATAGCTACTGTAAATTGGACAGTGCAGTTAGATTAACAAGAATTTAAGCTTTCTGCCCATATAAGACATGTCTATGTCCTGCCGAAATGTTCTTGTTACTTACAACGTCATGCTAATCACATTAGCGCACGTTAGCACAACCGTCCCGTGGGGGGACACCAATCTTGTAGAGATCTATGTCCTTCATAAATATTCTACCCTTCTTGTAAATCTTACCCTTGTTTTTTTTCCTCTGTCAATATATTGGAGTTTAGTCATATTTTCTGTAATATTAGTATACTATATTTACCTGAGGGTTGATTTCAGGCTGGCACTCAGTGGGCTCTGGTGGTAAAAGGTGTATACAGTGCCTTAAGAAAATATTCACACCCCTTGACTTTTTCAACATTTTGTTGTGTTAAAACCTGAGTTGAAAATGTAGATTTTTTTTGTCACTGTCTTACACACACTGTCTTACACACAATACCCCATAATGTCAAAACATTTATTAAAAATGAAAAGCTGAAATGTCTTGAGTAAATAAGTATTCAACCCCTTTGTTATGGCAAGTCTAAATAAGTGCAGGCATTAAAATGTGCTTAACAAGTCACATAATACAATAAGCTGCACACTCTGTGTGCAATAAAAGTGTTTTGCATGATTTTTGAATGCCTGCTTCATCTCTGTACCCCAGATATACAATTATATGTTAGGTCCCTCAGTCAAGCAGTGAATTTCAGACACAGATTCAACCACGAAGACCAGGGAGGTTTTCCAATGCCTCGCAAAGAAGGGCACCAATTGGTAGATGGGTAACACAAAAAAAACAGACATTGGATATTTGTTTGTGCATGTTGAAGTTATTAATTACACTTTGGATGATGTATCAATACACTCAGTCACTACAAAGATCAACAGCATTGGAGTTACTCTACAATACTAACCTAACTGACATCGTGAAAAGAAGGAAACCTGTACAGAATAAAAATATTTCAAAACAAGCATCCTGTTTGCAACAAGGCACTAAAGTAATACTGCAAACATTTTGGCAAAGCAATTAACATTTTGTCCTGAATACAAAGTGTTATGTTTGGGGAAATCCAATACAACACATTACTGAGTATCACTCTCCATATTTTCAAGAATTGTGGTGTCTGCATCATGTTATGGGTATGCTTGTAATTATTAAGGACTGGGGAGTTTTTCAAGATAAAAAATAAACGGAATGGAGTTAAGTACAGGCAAAATCCTAGAGGAAAACCTGGTTCAGTCTGCTTTCCACCAGACACTGTGTCACGTCTACTCTCGCTCCCCCGCTCGCCGTCGCCGTTTACTAACCATCAGTCCTGGCAACCCATCATGACACACACCTGGCAACCCTCATTACGCACACCTACACCTCATCATGAGGCACACCTGGACTTCAACACTACCCTGATTACTTCCCCTTTGTCTAGCACTCCCTCTTCAGGCAGTATTGGTTCAATTTTCATGTCCAGATGCTTCGCTTGTTGTGTAACACGCCATGTTTATTATTAAACTCACCATCTGCACCTGCTTCTTGACTCCCTGCGTGTACGTTACACACTGGGAGATTAATTCACCTTTCAGTAGGACACTAACCTAAAATGCAAGGCTAAATCTGCACTGCAGTTCCTTACCAAGAAGACAATGAATGTTCCTGAGTGGCAGTTACAGTTTCGACTTAAATCGACTTGAAAATCTATGGCGAGACCTGAAAATGTTTGTCAAGCAGTGATCAACAACCAATTTGGCAGAGCTTGAAGAATATTGAAAAGGATAATGGGCAAATGTTGCACAATCCAGGTGTGGAAAGCTCTTGGAGACTTATCCAGAAAGACTCCAAGCTGTAATCACTGCCAAAGGTGTGTCTACAAAGTATTGACTCAGGGGTGTGAATATTTATGTATTTTAGATATTTCTGTATATCAATAAATTAGCAAATATTTCTAAAAATATTTTTCAATTTGTCATTATGGGGTATTGTGTGTAGATGGGTGGAAAAAAACAATGTAATCAATTTTGAATTCAGGCTGTTACACAACAAAATGTGCAATATGGTTGTGAATACTTTCTGAAGGTACTGTAGCCCACTGAGTAGAGTGTCCAGGCTTTGATGGAGTCTGTTGCTTTTTTACTGTGTCTGAAGGCCAGCTCCAGATGATGGGCCATACAGTGGATTGTGATGATGTAAGGTGTCTTTACTCTTAGCTTGGCCCCAACACTAACAAACGCCACATGCTTGGTGTGGCAGTCAGCTAGCACATATAGAAAATATATTTATGGATCATATTGATCTGAAAATGATTAAAATCACAACATTATTCAGAGTGTGTTAAATAATGGAGCATTTGCAGAAATAAAATACCTTTGACGCCGCACTTTTGATGGCACTGAGGATGTGGGTAGCATCTGCCTTCTCCACGGGTACTCCAGTAATGCACAATGACTTTTTTTTTGCATATTGGGCATACAAGATCTCCTCTATGACAGCGCTGTCAGTGGACCCATCAGACAGCAGACTAACGAAATTGTGTGATCTGAAGTTGTCCTTCATCTTCTGTCTTTCAACCTTCACTACGTAGCCAACACCTCAACTGCTTCCTGAAGGTGTGTGGTTTCCCAATCTTAATGCCAATCATCCTATCCAGGCTGAGAAATAAATACCATTAGTTGGCAAAGCATATGATATAATGAAAGACTTACTTTAGATGGAATAATATTTCAAGAATCATTAATCATCTATATTTGATATTACTTTTAGATGGAATAATATTATTTAAATAATCAATCATAATTTAGTAGAGATACTACTTGCGTGCACATCCATTCAAAGACCTGGAAGGGTCTTGCTGCCTTTGCGAGGACATGAACATTCCCGAACAAAATGCAAACATTTGCTGCCTGGTAAGGCATCATCTTTGTCAGCAGCTGTTCAGTTACTGACGTGGCTGGGGTGGCTTTGGCCTTCTGGATGACAAGTTGACTTTGGTGGTAAATTGACTTTTCCTGAAACTGCTTTCAATCTAATAATTATTCCTACCTAGTGTAATGGAAATTATATGATTAAAGGTTTGACTAAATAATTTAAGTCTAATACATTTCACAAAGTTATAAGTATTATTAATGTGTTAAAAACTATAATCCAATACTGTGGGTGAGCAGACTGTTTAAGACTAAGACACTGTTACTATTTCAAAATGAACAGGGCATAGTTGATAAGATGACCTTGTGAAAGGAACAGGAAAATGGGCCTCCCTAAGTTAGGGAGGGGAACAACTGCCCGAAAACGGCTAGGCTGGCAAAAGATAAGGAGACAGGTGGTCTGTGTACTGTGGAAAAATACAGCCGCCTAAAGCGGGGTGGAGTTCTCTACTGATGTAAGTTTATTTGTGTGTGTGTGTGTGTGTGTGTGTGTGTGTGTGTGTGTGTGTGTGTGTGTGTGTGTGTGTGTGTGTGTGTGTGTGTGTGTGTGTGTGTGTGTGGTAATATAAAAGGCTGTGTGCATTGTATGAATTTTAGAGCTCTCGTAAATAAACGTTCTGATCATTGTAGGCTGGGTCTCAGTCTGTTCCTTTCAACCAGAACCTTACACCTTCTGGTATACAAACTGAGTAGTTAAATTGAAGTTCGGTTTAAGAACATTGATAACTTAATTCCCGTAACACCGAGGTCAAACATAACCTTTTTTTTCTAGCATTTGATTGACAGGCAGATCAACAAATAGTTTCCCAATCAATGCAGAGCCAGTCTTTCCTTTCCTCCATACCCCCAAGAACAACCTCTCCCTTTTCTTTTCATGTGTAACTTTTCGTTTTCTTGGGTGGTGGAGGGCACTACGTTGGTCAAAACAGATACACACTTCACTTGCTAGCTACCGACGACAACTACATCAAAATCAACACTGTCGCCAGTGGCCAGTCAAGTAACCTACAGCTAGCCCACAGAGCAGTAATTTGACTGTTAAGTTGAAGTTGTTGTTGAGCCTTTTAACCTCTCTGGGCTAGGCGGGACGAATTCGTCCCACCTACGCAACAGCCAGTCTAATCCAGTGGCGCGATTTTCAAATACCTTAGAAATGCTATTACTTCAATTTCTCAAACATATGACTATTTTACAGCTATTTAAAGACAAGACTCTCAACCTCTTACATCTAGACGTTCCGCTAGCGGAACACCTGCTCCAATATCCAATGATAGGCGTGGCGCGAATTACAAATTCCTTAAAAATACAAAAACTTCAATTTTTCAAACATGACTATTTCACAGCATTTTAAAAGACAAGACTCTCCTTTATCTAACCACACTGTCCGATTTCAAAAAGGCTTTACAGCGAAAGCAAAACATTAGATTATGTCAGCAGAGTACCAAGCCAGAAATAATCAGACACCCATTTTTCAAGCTAGCATATAATGTCACAAAAACCCAGAAGACAGCTAAATGCAGCACTAACCTTTGATGATCTTCATCAGATGACACACCTAGGACATTATGTTAACCTATGGCAGCCGTAGGAAGTGTCACGGGACAGCTAAGATCCTCACTCTTCAATAAACAGAGACAAGAAGAACGACACCTTGTCAGACAGGCCACTTCCTGCATGAAATCTTCTCAGGTTTTTGCCTGCCATATGAGTTCTGTTATACTCACAGACACCATTCAAACAGTTTTAGAAACTTTAGGGTGTTTTCTATCCAAAGCCAATAATTATATGCATATTCTAGTTACTGGGCAGGAGTAGTAACCAGATTAAATCGGGTACGTTTTTTATCCAGCCGTGAAAATACTGCCCCCTAGCCATAACAGGTTAATATACCTGCAAATCACTGAAGTTCGTCAAACACCTTAAAATGTGTTTCCCTCTCTCTCTGAAAATCTCACTAACCTGACGGTCTATCCATGGGTACGCTGACACCATTCCAATACAGAAAAGCTGCTTTTTAACATAATTAAAACAATTTGGAAGGAGAACTATTTCACTCATAAAGTAATTAATTATAGGTCATATTTAATAGAAATGTGTGAACGCTGAACAGTTACTTTAGGGTAAATCCAATAATGTAAGGGATCTCTGACAGGCTGATGTGAGAGAAACTTCCTGTCTGAGGGGAAATTTATGACTGGACTGAGGTTGGACTCGTTCAAACAAGCTGACAAGGACTAAACTGGTTTGTCAAAAGACCTAAAAGGCACCCATGTAATCTGAAGAAAAAAAAACGATATGAAGACTATGAAACAACACAGACCTTTCTTCACTTGCAAATATTTTTCACACTGAGTGTACAAAACATTGGCAACACCTGGATTCACCTGGTCCGTCTATGCTGATTGGTGGCATAGACTGACCAGGTGAATCCAGGCGAAAGCTATGATCCCTTATTGATGTCACTTGTTAAATCCACATCAATCAGTGTAGATGAAGGGGAGGAGACAGATTAAAGAAGGATTTCTAAGCCTTGATACAATTGAGACATGGATTGTGTATGTGTGCCATTCAGAGGGTGAAAAATATTTAAGCGCCTTTTGAAGGAGGTATGGTCATATGTGCCAGGCGCACTGATATGAGTGTGTCAAGAACTGCAACGCTACTGGGTTTTTCACGCTCAACAGTTTCCCATGTGTATCAAAAATGGTCCACCACCCAAAGGGCATCCTTCCAACTTGACACAACTGTGGAAAGCATTGGAGTCAACATGGAACAGCATCCCTGTGGAGCGCTTTCGACAACTTGTAGTCCATGCCCCGACGAATTGAGACTGTTCTGAAAGCCAAAGGGCGTGGACCTTAATATTAGGAAGGTGTTCCTAATATTTTGTTCACTCAGTGTATGTTCCAAGATACTGAAAAATCTGGCTGAATAAATATTGATGATTAGCTACATTCACCATGGTTTAACCCATTTGACTTGTGAAAAACTGAGTTTAAAAGTATTTGGCTAAGGTGTATGTAAACTTCTGACTTCAACTGTATAGCTAGATACTCTCAACATAATTCCTGACATTTAATCCTAGTAAAAATTCCCTTTCTCAGGTCAGTTAGGATCAGCACTTTATTTTAACAATGTGAAATGTCAGAATAATAGTAGAGAGAATGATTTATTTCAGCTTGTATTTCAGAAGTTTACATACACTCAATTCGTTTTTTGGTAGCGTTGCCTTCACATTGTTAAATTTGGGTCAAACGTTTAGGGTAGCCTTCAACAAGCTTCCCACAATAAGTGGGGTGAATTTTGTCCCATTCCTCCTGACAGAGTTGCTGTAACTGAGTCAGGTTTGTAGGCCTCCTTGCTTTCAAACACTTTTTCAGGTCTGCCCACACATTTTCTATAGGATTGAGGTCAGGGCTTTGTGATGGCCACTCCAATACCTTGACTTTGTTGTCCTTAAGCCATTTTGCCACAACTTTGGAAGTATACTTGGGGTCATTGTCCATTTGGAAGACCCATTTGCAACCAAGCTTTAACTTCCTGACTGATGTCTTGAGATGTTGCTTCAATGTATCCACATCATTTTCCTTCCACGTGGTGCCATCTATTTTGTGAAGTGCACCAGTCACTCCTGCAGCAAAGCACCCCCACAACATGATGCTGCCACCCCTGTGCTTCACTGTTGGGATGTTGTTCTTCGGCTTACAAGCCTCCCCCTTTTTCCTCCAAACATAATGATGGTCATTATGGCCAAACAGTTCTATTTTTGTTTCATCAGACCAGAGGACATTTCTCCAAAAAAGTACGATCTTTGTCCCCATGTGCAGTTGCAAACCATAGTCTTGCTTTTTTTTATGGCGGTTTTGGAGCAGTTGCTTCTTCCTTGCTGAGCGGCCTTACAGGTTATGTCGATATAGAACTCGTTTTACTGTAGATATAGATACTTTTGTACCTGTTTCCTCCAGCAACTTCACAAGGTTCTTTGCTGTTCTGAGATTGATTTGCAAATTTCGCACCAAAGAACGTTCATCTCTAGGAGACAGAACGCGTCTCCTTCCTGAGTGGTATGACGGCTGTGTGGTCCCATGGTGTTTATACTTGCGTACTATTGTTTGTACAGATGAACGTGGTACCTTCAGGCATTTGGAAATTGCTCCCAAGGATGAACCAGACTTGTGTAGGTCTCCTCCAATTGACTCAAATTATGTCAATTAGCCTATCAGAAGCTTCTGAAGCCATGACATCATTTTCTGGAATTTTTCAAGCTGTTTTGAGGCACAGTCAACTTAGTGTATGTAAACTTCTGACCCACTGGAATTGTGATACAGTGAATTATAAGTGAAATAATCTGTCTGTAAACAATTGTTGGAAAAATTACTTGTGTCATGTACAAAGTAGATTTCCTAAACGACTTGCCAAAACTATAGTTTGTTAAAAAGACATTTGTGGAGTGGTTGAAAAACAAGTTTTAATGACTCCAACCTAAGTGTATGTGAATTTCCGACTTCAACTCTATCTACATAAATCACATGCTGTACATCTTATGGGAACACCAGCCTGCTACACCTGCAAGGACAATCAGACATTGACAGACACACACAGTCATACCTATGCAGGTGTAAAAACGCACATCCAGAAGGCACACTAACATGTGTACATTGCAACTACATACCTTGCCTGACTTCACAGGTAAATTCAAATCAAATCAAAGTTTATTGGTCATGCACACAAGTTTGCAGATGTTATCACAGGTGCAGAGAATTGCTTGTGTTTCTAGCTCCAACAGTGCAGTAATACCTAGCAATACAAAACAATAGACACAAAATTGAAAAAGTTAAAAGAAATATCAGAACGAGCAATGTCAGAGTCCAGAATATAAATGTATAAATGCTGTGTATGGACAGTATTTTAATAGAAAAGGTGTGTACGGCAGTAGTTATAGTTTTGAAACCAAGATGGCGCAGCAGTCGGACGTGTGTCTTGTCCCGTGTAAATATCGTTTTTCCTTGGGTTTTTTTCCGTATATATTTTAATATCACTTTCCATCTATGGACTGAATATACTCTCCTGCAACCCGCCTCACCCAATGTGGTATGGATCTGCTATTTTTTTATACTTAAGAACCGGAACCCCTATCAAAAGCTATCCAGCTAACTGGCTACAAGCTAGTAGTCAGTTAGCCATTGCTAGGCCTATCTGCTAGGCCCATCTCCCGGCTAGCCGTAGAAGCCCATCAGCCACTCCTTGGGCTACAATACCTGGACCCCCGCCGACCCATCACGACTGGACTACCGACGAAATTCCGCCTGAGGGGTTTTTTCAACTGACTCCTCCGTCGCGACGTCCCCTGTATGCCCACCCGCTAGCCTGCTAGCTGTCTAGTGCACATCGGACTGTTAGCTTAAGAGGCCCATCGGACACATTCTTTGGCCACTATACCTATTTTGCCAATTGGCCTGGTTTACCACACAGAGCCCAGCTGATCCATCCACTGAACCGGAACCCCCCAAAAGAAGCTAGCCAGCTAACTAGCAGCTAGCTAGAAGTTAGCTATCCACTGCTAGTGGTCATCAGCTACCTTTAGCCCGGACAACTCTCGCCAGTCTGCACAGCGCGACTCAAACCAGAGCCAATCAGACTTATTTTTCGCCATATCTACGGATTCCTAACGCAAGTTCGGAACCATTTTTTTTCTCTCCTGAATCATTGCAGCTAGCTAGCTGCTATCCGAGTGGCCACTCCTGGCTAACGTCTCTGTCCCGAAGCAAGAACCAATTAGCCTGGCGCTAGCCTTGCTAGGCCCATCTGCTAGCCTGGTTTACCACACAGAGCCCTACTGATCCATCTGCTGACGTCCCAGCACAAGGGGACCACAACAGACTTTCTTCTGTTGCGACGTCCCTGAAAGGCCCTTCTGCTAGCTTGCTAGCCCCGGCCCGCTAACTGCCTGAAGCCACTCACTGGACTCCTATGATCACTCAGCTACGCATGCCTCTCCCTAACGTTAATATGCCTTGTCCATTGCTGTTTTGGTTAGTAATTATTTCCTTATTTCACTGTACAGACTCTAGCCCTGCTCAATACACCTTAGTTAACCCTTTAGTTCCACCTCCCACACATGCGGTGACATCACCTGGTTTAAATGATATTTCTAGAGCCAATATCTCTTTCATCGTCACTCTATTCACAGGTTTACCCCCACTGTATTCACATCCTACCATACCTTTGTCTGTACATTATGCCTTGAATCGATTCATCCGTAACCAGAAATCTGCTCCTTTTACTCTCTGTTCAGAACGAACCAGACGGCCAGTTATTTCAGCCTTTAGCCATACCCTTATCCTACTCCTCTGATCCTCTGGTGATGTGGATGTTAATCCAGGCCCTGCAGTGGCTAGCTCCACTCCCATTACCCAGGCTCTCTTATTTGTTGACTTCTGTGACCGTAAAAGCCTTGGTTTCATGCATGTTAACATTAGAAGCCTCCTCCCTTAGTTTGCTTTATTCACTGCCCTAGCACACTCTGCCAACCCGTATGTCCTAGCCGTGTCTGAATCCTGGCTTAGGAAGACCACCAAAAACCCTGAAATTTCCATCCCTAACTATAACATTTTTCGACAAGATAGAACTGCCAAAGGGGGCGGAGTTGCAATCTACTGCAGAGATAGCCTGCAGAGTTCTGTCTTACTATCCAGGTCTGTGCCCAAACAATTTGAACATCTACTTTTAAAAATCCACCTCTCCAGAAACAAGTCTCTAACCGTTGCCGCTTGCTATAGACCACCTTCTGCCCCCAGCTGTGCCCTGGACACCATATGCAAATTGAATGCCCCCCATCTATCTTCAGAGCTCGTGCTGTTAGGTGACCTAAACTGGGACATGCTTAACACCCCGACCATCCTACAATCTAAGCTTGATGCTCTCAATCTCACACAAATGATCAATGAACCCACCAGGTACAACCCCAAATCCGTAAACACAGGCACCCTCATAGATATCATCCTAACCATCCTGCCATCCAAATACACCTCTGCTGTTATCAACCAGGATATCAGTGATCACTGCCTCATTGCCTGCGTCCGTAATGGGTCTGCTGTCAAGCGACCACCCCTCATCACTGTCAAACGCTCCCCAAAACACTTCAGCGAGCAGGCCTTTTTAATCGACCTGACCCGGGTATCCTGGAAGGATATTGACCTCATTCCGTGAGTAGAGGATGCCTGGTTATTTTTTTTAAGTGCTTTCCTCACCATCTTAAATAAGCATGCCCCATTAAATAAAATTGAACCAGGAACAGATATGGCCCTTGGTTCATTCCAGACCTGACTGCCCTTGACCAGCACAAAAACATCCTGGCGTACTGCATTAGCATTGAATAGCTCCCGAGATATGCAACTTTTCAGGGAAGTTAGGAACCAATATACACAGGCAGATAGGAATGCAAAGGCTAGGTTTTTCAAACAGAAATTTGCATCCTGTAGCACTAACTCCATGGAGAATAAGAGCACCTCCTCCCAGCTGCCCACTGCACTGAGCCTAGGAAACACTGTCACCACTGATAAATCCACGATAATTGAGCATTTCAATGAGCATGCTTTCCACCTGGCTACCCCTACCCCGGTCAACAGCCCTGAACCCTTCACTGCAACTTGCCCAAGCCTACCCCATTTCTCCATCCCCCAAATCCAGATAGCTGATGTTCTGAAAGAGCTGCAAAATCTGGACCCCTACAAATCAGCCGGGCTAGACAATCTGGACCCTCTCTTTCTAAAATTAACCGCCAAAATTGTTGCAACCCCTATCACTAGCCTGTTCAACCTCTCTTTCGTATCGTCTGAGATCCCCAAAGATTGGAAAGCTGCTGCGGTCATCCTCCTCTTCAAAGGGGAAGACACTCTAGACCCAAACTGCTACAGACCTATATCTATCCTACTTTACCTTTCTAAGGTCTTCGAAAGCCAAGTTAACAAACAGATCACCGACCATTTCGAATCCCACCATACCTTCTCCGCTATGCAATCTGGTTTCCGAGCTGATCATGGGTGCACCTCAGGTCCTGGACACTGTGTTAACTAACCTCCAGATGAGCTTCAATGCCATACAACTCTCCTTCCGTGGCCTCCAACTGTTCTTAAATGCAAGCAAAATGAAATGCATGCTCTTCAACCGATCGCTGCACACACCTACCCACGTGTCCAGCATCACTACTCTGGATGGTTCTGACTACAAATACCTAGGTGTCTGGCTAGACTGTAAACTCTCCTTCCAGACTCACATTAAGCATCTCCAATCCAAAATTAAATCTAGAATCGGCTTCCTATTTCGCAACAAAGCATCCTTCACTCATGCTGCCAAATATACCCTCGTAAACATACCCTACTTTGGCCGCTTTTCCTTCCAGTTCTCTGCTGCCAATGACTGAAACGAACTGCAAAAATCACTGAAGTTGGAGACTCATATCTCCCTCACTAGCTTTAAGCACCAGCTATCAGAGCAGATCACAGATCACTGCACCTGTACATAGCTAATCTGAAAATAGCCCATCCAACTACCTCATCACCATATTGTTATTTATTTTGCTCCTTTGCACCCCAGTACTGCTACTTGCACACTCATTTTCTGCACATCTGTCACCCCAGTGTTTAATTTGCCATACTGTATTAATTTCGCCTCTATGGCCTATTTATTGCCTCACCCCCCTTATCCTACCTCATTTGCACACACTGTATAGAACTTGTTCTCAACTTGCCTACCTGGTTCAATAAAGGTGAAAAAAAAATTGGCTTTCTCTATTGTGTTATTGACTGTACGTTTGTTTATTCCATGTGTAACTCTGTGTTGTTTGTGTCGCACTGCTTTGCTTTATCTTGGCCAGGTCGCAGTTGTAAATGAGAACCTGTTCTCAACTAGCCTACCTGGTTAAATAAAGGTGAAATAAAAAAATATAGGATGAGCCATGACTAGAATGTATAAATTAGGTAAAACAGTACGTACAGTTGGCATCGTTCTCAGTGTCGCATTAGGGATGAGACACAATAATACCATTGCACACAAAGCCATTTGTCATTTATTCCCATCACAAAGGTGCTACGGCATTAGCGGGCATTAGAGTTCACGCATATGCATGCATCCACACACAAACACACATGCATCCACACACAATCACACACGCATGCATCCACACACAAACAAACACGCATACATCCACACACAAACACACACACGCATGCATCCACACGCATGCACGCAATTGCCAGAAGCTTTTTCAAGTTTCCACCTTCTTACATATTGCACGCTTCTACTCTAGATAGCCATGTATTGGAGTGTAGTTCAACAGCATTCCCTCGGTCTGTTATAGTTTGTGCTGTCAAGGTGCTGAGTGAAACAGTCAACACGGTGAAGTGTGAGACTGTGTACCTCTACATGTGGTGCCAGTATGACTTCCACAGTGAAACCAGTTCACAACCCCCCCCCCCCCCCCCCCCCCCCCCCCCGCAGAAACACACCCACAAACACAGGGGGAAAGCCAAAGTAAGCACAAAGGGGTGTGTTTGAACGTACAAGTGCTGCACCTGTACATAACCCATCTGTAAATAGCCCATACAACTACCTCATCCCCTACTGTATTTATTTATTTATCTTGCTCCTTTGCACCCCAATATTTCTACTTTGCACATTCATCTACTGCATCTACTGCATCTACCATTCCAGTGTTTAATTACTATATTGTATTTACTTCCCCACCATGGCTTATTTATTGCCTTACCTCCCTTATCTCACCTCATTTGCACACATTGTATATAGACTTGATTTTCTACTGTATTATTGACTGTATGTTTGTTTACTCCATGTGTAACTCTGTGTTGTTGTATGTTTTGAACTGCTTTGCTTTATCTTGGCCAGGTCACAGTTGTAAATGAGAACTTGTTCTCAACCTGCCTACCTGGTTAAATAAAGGGGAAATAAAAAATAAATGAAATCTGTCTTTGTTGGCTTTTAATGCCCATTCTCAATGAATTGTGTGATTTATTTTCATTCAGATCAAGTGCGTTGGGTGGCAGTTGACTTTATTGTACTATATTGTTGGTTAGGTTGAGGTTTGCAGGCTGAGGGCTCCACTGTACTCCTTACTCAGACTACACCAACACGCAGCCATTGTAAATTGTGACATTTGTGAAATGTCCTGATATGATAAGAAATCAGTTTTGCTTAACAGTGAAGGAGTGCTATTTGGAAAAAGGCAGTTGTTGTGGACTTTTTTCTGTAAACCAGAGGACTCAAAATGTATCAACCTTGTCTTCTGAGTATGCTGCTGATTTTCACCATCTTTCCAAGTGCCATTGGGTTAGGGACTTGGACTTGTTTCTGCACGGGGCAAGAGTAATTGAAAAGTATTGGGCTTCTAACTAATCGTTGGTTAAACTTGTCACTGAGTAAATTTCAGGTCTGCTGAGTGCAAACTTGAATGTTGTGAAAATACTGTGCAACTTCAAGCGCACGTTTACTGTGAACATTGAGGCTGTACACGCTTTAAGTTACAGTTTTAACAGTGGCCAAGTAGGCTACTGTGGATATTTGATCATAATGTAGGCCTATGAGAGTAGCCTACCATCATAAACAATGGAAAAAATGCATCGCATAACATTTTAAAATGGAATTAGCTGTTCTATCATTCAGTCTACAGTAGCAGCCAATGTGTGGGCTACATTCCATGAGACAAAAAAAAACATGCAGGGCTTAACATTAACCTGTTAATCCACTTGTCCTTCAGACAAGGAGGTGACTGGAAATATTCTTGTGTTGTTTGATGCAAGAAACCACTTTACAAAATAAAATGCATTATTATTCCCCATACCATTATTACAGAATAACAGACAAATTATGCTACCCTCTGCCTATTGGCAACTTAACTTATTCGAGCAGCTCTCAAAATACAACTCTGCCCCTTTAAGACATAAAAAAAGCTCTTTACCTGACTAGCATTTCAAAGATGTATAGAAATGAACACATTTTGTTCTCTCGTAGGAAGCAATCAATTCCCTATTGCTGACTACAAATTATCTACATGGTAATGGTCTATTTGAATATAGGCCTACTGCAGCTCTGATTGGTTATGACGCACCAGTCTGTGTAGTGTATGGGCTGAGTGTCAAAGCTCACTAGAGTGATGGGGTGAAGTCAGATGCAGGAGAACAAAGATGCGTAGTAGGGTGTTTTATTTCCTAAGTCCAACAATACCATAACCAGGCTATGAACAAGGAAAAACGAACCATACAAAAAATAATGTCCACCTCAACAGGGTCGGAACACAGTCCAGAAACAAAATAACGTTCTTCCACGAAAATAAATCAGGAAAACAAAACAACTCCAAAACCCCACGACAGGTAACAACGAACAATCCCGCACAAAACCTAAACCTAGAAAGCAAGACTAAATACCCCACTAATTACCTAAACTCAAAACAGGTATGACACAAAACAGACAAAACGAAAAGGAAAAGGGGATCAGTGGCAGCTAGTAGGCCGGTGACGACGACCGCCGAGCGCCGCCCGAACAGGGAAAAGAGCCACCTTTGGAATACTTCGTGACACTGAGTCATGCTTGTCAGTGCAACAACAAAATCTCTTGCATAGTTCCTTTTGTTTCGGTATGTTGCATTGAACGTGGCTAATATTGCATTGATTAGATCACAAATGCCATAGTAAAGGGAAACGTTGATAGTGTAAAGAAGGAAAACTGGAAAACAGTGGTCACCACTTTCACTCAAAATGCAATCTGAGATCTACCACTGAGATTTTTTTTACATTACTTAATAAACTTAAGGAAATTCTATTTCAAAATTTGAGGTAGGCTATATGATCACACTGATAATAGATCCGTTGTTGTATTACTTTGAGGCACAGCCGAGTGAGCATACATTTAAATAATTTGCTTTTTATTTTACTGGGCTGATGGTGCCTGCATCTGATGGTCAGTCTCTGCGGAGTGAGAGAGCAGCAGACTTCGGGTCTGCCTCTCAACATCCCTCTGCTCTCCCTTTCCTCCACTGACCAAAAAGGGACACCATCTTCCAGCTGAAGGCGAAACTCGAGTCGCACCACATTATATCTGTCTCATGTACAAATCCATGTTGTTACAGCTATGAACAGAGAAAGTTAAATATTCCTCGATATTAAAAAAGACCTAGAAAATGTAGGGACTGAACATTAAAATCCTGTTGCTGCAGGATTATTTTGCTGTGACAGTATAGGTCAAATTAACATCCTACATCTGTACTAACACATCTGATTAAACTTATCACCTACTCATAAAACCCTTAATTAGTTGAGTCAGGTGTGCAAGTACTGGGTTGGAGAAAACTCTCCATGACTAGGATTGAAGACCACAGCCTGTGATAGATTATCATTGTTGGATGTAGACAATGGTAATTGTAAAAATTAAGCATAAATTACAGTGAGAATAAAAAACTGCTATCTACAGCATACTGGGTAACTTTCCCTGACTCTTGGAATGAATGAGCGGTTTGACTAGTTGTGCACACTCAAGTGGAATTGGCTTGGAGACAAAACCTAAGTGAAACACTTAAAATACATTTATCACTTCATGCTTAAAGCAACCTATTAACACCTCCCAAGTAGAATTTATGAAGTGTTCTACTCTAGGCAATACAGTCAAAATCCTAAATACTATGATACTTTCAAAAGTACTTATATGTCAGACTTTTAAACAAGACTGTCAACTTCTAATATACAGTACGAGTCAAAAGTTTGGACACACCAACTCACTCCAGGGTTTTTCTTAATTTTTTACATTGTAGAATAATAGTGAAGACATCAAAACTATGAAATAACAAATATGGAATCATGTAGTAACCAAAAAAGTGTTAACCTGTTATGGCTAGGGGGCAGTATTTTCACGGCTGGATAAAAAACGTACCCGATTTAATCTGGTTACTACTCCTGCCCAGTAACTAGAATATGCATATAATTATTGGCTTTGGATAGAAAACACTCCAAAGTTTCTAAAACTGTTTGAATGGTGTCTGTGAGTATAACAGAACTCATATGGCAGGCAAAAACCTGAGAACATTTCATGCAGGAAGTGGCCTGTCTGACAAGGTGTCGTTCTTCTTGTCTCTGTTTATTGAAGAGTGAGGATCTTAGCTGTCCCGTGACACTTCCTACGGCTGCCATAGGGTCTCAGAAGGCGGTAAAAAGCTGAATCGTGGCTTTGCAGGCTCTGGCTGAAAAAAAGTAGCGCGTTTGGGTAGTGG
The DNA here is from genome assembly GCF_965601325.2 of Salmo salar. Lineage (NCBI taxonomy): Eukaryota > Metazoa > Chordata > Actinopteri > Salmoniformes > Salmonidae > Salmo > Salmo salar. The sequence continues at coordinate 48,803,949 of NC_138312.1, read as the reverse complement.
CTGGTTACAGTACTGTGAGACTCAGGCTCGTGCCCGCGTCGACCGAAAGCTTTGTTTACTTTCCTCTGTTTAGCTAAATGGACATTCCCGGTCGGAATATTATCGCTTTTTTACGAGAAAAATGGCATAAAAATGGATTTTAAACAGCGGTTGACATGCTTCGAAGTACGGTAATGGAATATTTAGATTTTTTTTGTCACGAATTGCGCCATGCAACCCTTATTTACCCTTTCAGATAGTGTCTGGAACGCACTAACAAAACGCCGCAATTTGGATATAACGATGGATTATTTTGGACCAAACCAACATTTGTTATTGAAGTAGCAGTCCTGGGAGTGCATTCTGACGAAGACAACAAAAGGTAATCAAACTTTTATAATAGTAAATCTGATATTGGTGAGTGCTAAACTTGCCGGGTGTCTAAATAGTTAGCCCTGTGATGCCGGGCTATGTACTTAGAATATTGCAAAATGTGCTTTCACCAAAAAGCTATTTTAAAATCGGACATATCGAGTGCATAGAGGAGTTCTGTATCTATAATTCTTAAAATAATTGTTATGCTTTTTGTGAACGTTTATCGTGAGTAATTTAGTAAATTGTTAGCAAATTCCTCCGGAAGTTTGCGGGGGGTATGCTAGTTCTGAACGTCACATGCTAATGTAAAAAGCTGTTTTTTTATATAAATATGAACTTGATTGAACAAAACATGCATGTATTGTATAACATAATGTCCTAGGTGTGTCATCTGATGAAGATCATCAAAGGTTAGTGCTGCATTTAGCTGTCTACTGGGTTTTTGTGACATTATATGCTAGCTTGAAAAATGGTATCTGATTATTTCTGACTTGGTACTCTGCTGACATAATCTAATGTTTTGCTTTCGCTGTAAAGCCTTTTTGAAATCGGACAGTGTGGTTAGATAAAGGAGAGTCTTGTCTTTAAAATGCTGTGAAATAGTCATATGTTTGAAAAATTGAAGTTTTTGTATTTTTGAGGAATTTGTAATTCGCGCCACGCCTATCATTGGATATTGGAGCAGGTGTTCCGCTAGCGGAACGTCTAGATGTAAGAGGTTAAACAAATCAAAATGTATTTATATTTTAGATTCTTCAAAGTAGCCACCTTGACAGCTTTGCACACTCTTGGCATTCTCTCAACCAGCTTCACCTGGAATGCTTTCCCAACAGTCTTGAAGGAGTTCCCACATATGCTGAGCACTTTTTGGTTACTTTTACTTCACTTTGCGATCCAACTCATCCCAAACCATCTCAATTGGGTTGAGGTCGAGTGATTGTGGTGGCCAGGTCAACAGATGCAGCACTCCATCACTCTCCTTCTTTGTTAACCAAATTCAAAACCACAAAATGTAATAATTCAAAGTTCTCAAACATACAACTATTTTACACCATTTTAAAGATACACGTCTCCTTAATGTAACCACGTTGTCCGATTTCAAAAAGGCTTTACTGCGAAAGCATAAAGTTAGATCATGTAAGGACAGTTCCAACACAAGAAAAACCACACAGCCATTTTCCTAGCAAGGACAGGCATCACAAATACCAGAAATTCAGCTAAAATTATGCACTAACTTTTGACGATCTTCATCAGATGACACTCCTAGGACATCATGTTACACAATACATGCATTTTTTGTTCGATCAAGTTGATATTTATATCCAAAAACAGCCTTTTACATTGGTGTGTGACGTTCAGAAAATATTTTGCCTCCAACACTGCCAACACTGCACAACAATATACAAAAATACTGATCATAAACGTTGATAAAATATTAAACTGTTATTCAAAGAATTATAGATGAACATCTCCTTTATGCAACCGCTGTGACAGATTTCAAAAAAGCTTCACAGGGAAAGCACACTTTGCAATAATCTGAGTACTGCGCTCAGAAAAATACACTAGGCAATACAGACACCCGCCATTTTGGAGTCATCTAAAATCCTAAATAGCATTAGAAATATTCACTTACCTTTGATGATCTTCATCAGAAGGCACTTCCAGGAATCCCAGGCCCACAATAAATGTTGTTTTGTTCGATAAAGTCCATAATTTATGTCCAAATAACTCCTTGTTGTTTCCGCGTTCAGTAAGCTACTCCAAGTGTAGGAAGTGCACCCAAAATGTCACGACGAAAAAGTAAAAAAAGTTATATTTACGTTCGTTCAAACATGTCAAATGTTGTATAGCATCAATCTTTAGGGCCTTTTTTTAACTTAGAACTTCAATAATATTCCAACCGGACAATTCCAGTGTCTTGAAAAACGTTTTGGAACACAGCTAACTCTCACGTGAAAGCGCGCCAATTAACTCATTTGCTTTCCTGAGTCAACAACTTCCAACTTCCTCTGTTCGCTCTCTGTTCATCATAGATGCCTCAAACAACTTTCTAAAGACTGTTGACATCTAGTGGAAGCCTTAGGAAGTGCAAAATGAACCCTAAGTCACTGTGTGTTCGATAGGCAATGACTTGAAAGGACTACAAGCACCAGATTTCCCACTTCCTGGTTAGATTTTTCTCAGGTTTTTGCCTGCCATATGAGTTCTGTTATACTCACAGACATCATTCAAACAGTTTTAGAAACTTCAGAGTGTTTTCTATCCAAATCTACTAATAATATGCATATTCTAGTTCCTGGGCCCGAGTAGTAGGCCGTTTAATTTGGGTACGTTTTTCATCCGGCCGTGAAAATACTGCCCCCTACCCTAGAGAAGTTAAATAACCCTTACACAGCCTGGAGGTGTGTTGGGTCATTGTCCTGTTGAAAAACAAATTATAGTCCCACTAAGCGCAAACCAGATGGGATGGCGTATTGCTGAAGAATTCTGTGGTAGCCATGCTAGTTAAGTGTGCCTTGAATTCTAAATAAATCACACAGTGTCACAAGCGAAGCACCCTCACACCATCACACCACCTCCTCCATGCTTCACAGTGGAAACCACACATGTGGAGATCATCCCTTCACCTACTCTGCGTCTCACAAAGACACGGCTGTTGGAACCAAAAATCTCAAATTTGGACTCTTCAGACCAAAGGGCAGATTTCCACCAGTCTAATGTCCATTGCTCGTGTGTCTTGGCCCAAGCAAGTCTCTTCTTCATATTGGTGTCCTGTAGTAGTGGTTTCTTTGCAGCAATTCGAACAGTTGATGTTGAGATGTGTCTGTTACTTGAACTCTATGAAACCATTTATTTGGGCTGTAATCTGAAGTGCAGTTAACACTAATGAACTTATCCTTTGCAGCACAGGTAACTCTGGGTCTTCCTTTCCTGTGGCAGTCCTCATGAGAGCCAGTTTCATCGTAGCACTTGATGTTTTTTGTTCTAGACATTTTCCGTATTGACTGATCTTCATGTCTTAAAGTAATGATGGACTGTAGTAATGATGGACTGTTTCTCTTTGCTTATTTGAGCTGATCTTGCCATATTGGACTTGGTATTTTACCAAATAGGGCTATCTTCTGTATACCACCCCTACCTTGTCACAACACAACTGATTGGCTCAAACGCATTCATTCCACAAATTCACTTTTAACAAGGCACACCTGTTAGTTGAAATGCATTCCAGGTGACTCCCTAATGAAGTTGGTTGAGAGAATGCCAAGAGTGTGCAAAGCTGTCATCAAGGGAAAGGGTGGCTTCTTTGAAGAATCTCAAATATAAAATAGATTTTCATTTGTTTAACACTTTTTGGGTTACTACATGATTCTATATGTGTTCTTTCACAGTTTTGATGTTTTCACTATTATTCTATAATGTAGAAAATAGTAAAAAATAAAGAAAAACACTGGAATGAGTAGGTGTGTCCAAACTTTTGACTGGTACATGGTTTTGATGTGACGAGAAACCAATAATGAGGTTGTTTTCAGGGTGGTGATTTATTTGCATGTAAGATAGCCTATTTTGTCTTAAAGGACTAAATCAAAAGGGATTGAATTAGGGGTAGTTTTACAATGTACTAATCTTATTATGGGAAGCAGCATACACATAGAACAGCTTTCTATTCCAAATAATTATGAAAGAGCAACCAATTATTCAGAAAGTAAAATATGCCCAACCAATGTGATAGGATGGCAGCATTTGGTCCTTATAGATGCTCCCGATTTCATTGCAGGCAGATAGATACCTTTTTGTTTCAATCATTGAATCCAAGGGTCTTGATTGTCAATTATTCTTGTTGATTATTTATTAGTGTGGTATCTCTTGTTCTGTTTTTGTATTAAATTGCAAAAGTTGCCACGATTACCTGATGTGGAAATATACGGAAATCCAATATTCCAATAACTCGAGACAGCTATGACACAGAAGTCGATATACGTCTAACCGTTATTACTAAAACATGCTGGCTTCGTCATTGTACCAGCAGGCCAAACCCATTTCATTTTTGTAATGTAATGCTACAACATCCCATTGATACACCTGTTACTATCACATTACTAACCCCTCTGATGGGATAATGGACTGCACAACCATTTTTAACCTAGAGTATTAACATTTTAATCTGCTCAGGATGGTATTAAGGCACCATAACTTATGCACTGAAGCTAAACACCAACATTCAGAAAAGGTCAGGAAATGCTTGGGGTGACTGACTGTCAGAGAAACAGACAGGCAGAGACTTATGTATCACTCCGTGCATGGTCTGTGTGTCAACAGCTAGGCCATAAAGTTTGTCCATACCAGGGAGGGGTAAGGGCAGCATTGAGTGACACATTTTGCTTGTTAGATACACCAACATGCATGCCTAGAGTACTGTATATGAACACCAGCTCACATAATCATTTTAATATGAAACACACACTGACTACATGTCCCAGACTAGATTAAGCCTACTTTTCTGTTTGCGTGTGTGCTAGGCATACTGTTATTGTTTGGATTATTAGAATTAGATATTGGCACAGCTGGAGCCAGGTTGTTTACATGTCACCCTTATGACAAACAAGGTCCACATTCTATTACATATTTAATTTGATTGTATGATATACCTAATATGTGTTTTGGCTTGGGTGTCCCATTATTTAGGTATTTTCAATTGAGATATAAAAGATCAAATGAAAGAGAACGTAGATTTGGAAGGCCAAGCCCATCTCTGCCTTGGCCTGCCCAAACTCACCCTTGCACCCTCTCCCCTGTGTGTGTCACTGAGCTAGAAAATCCCAGTCACCAGAGCACAGCTCTGACTGGCTGTAATCACAGGATCGCCACAGAGAAACAGCAAACCACACCCAGTCAGATGATTTTGCGTGACTTGATCTTTCTTTCTTTCTTTCTTTCTTTCTTTCTTTCTTTCTTTCTTTCTTTCTTTCTTTCTTTCTTTCTTTCTTTCTTTCTTTCTTTCTTTCTTTCTTTCTTTCTTTCTTTCTATTGAAATGTCAATACTGTAGGTTAAAAAGGCATCAACTCAAATGTCTATGAAATTCTAAACAAGGTGTGGTGAACTGAAGTTGGCGAAATCAGTCAGAGTAAATGAGTATACTACTGCAAAAAGTAGTAATATACATTGTTCATTCATGTGTAAGACTGTACTCTAGGATTGGGAACTTGACCACCCTGTAGACATGTATACACTTTATTATTTGCATATGCCCTAAGAAAATCATTTTGTGCCACCCTCTGCAAGCCTCTCTAGCTCCCCCTGTTGTGTGTGTGTGTGTGTGTGTGTGTGTGTGTGTGTGTGTGTGTGTGTGTGTGTGTGTGTGTGTGTGTGTGTGTGTGTGTGTGTGTGTGTGTGTGTGTATTTGAGTGCATTGTGTCTATACAATAGGCTTGCCTTTTCTGATAGGCTGTTTATTTAAGTTCTGTAAACACATAAAGATGTCTACCATACATAGTAACACTACAATAAAGTAACTCCAAGTTTGTACTGCATTGTACTTCATTCACTTTCTCGTAGCTCTGTGACAGAAAGCTAGAGTACACTCCTTCTCGAAGAGACCTCTTGTAAAAGGCAATTGACCCCAACTCCTCGTCTACTCTCATTCTCATCTCTCCAATCCCCCGCACAACTCTCTCTCCCCTTTGACCAGAAGCAGGGTGTGTCAGGGCTAACATCCTCTCAATCCTTTCCTACCAGTCTGACAGGATGGGCCACTCCTGCCAGCCACAGCCTCAGGGAATCAAGGGAGGAGGAGTGGGCAGCGAGACGGAAAGACAGTGAGAGTGAAGGTAAAAGTGGGTCACCCTGTTCCAGGTGAATGCTCCTCCCCTTGACTCTAGAGCAGGATAAAACCATCGAGGTGTTAGCCAGATTGTCACTTGAGGAACTTGACTCTCCTTTTTGAAGCCTCCTTGTCCTTATTCTGTCGCTCTCTCTTTTGAGAATTCAGGCTTTTAAAGCAGAGTCAACACTACCCTAAAGTTGCAACCATGAGCTTCAGCAGGACAAGCTACAGAAGTGGCGGCAGCAGCATGGGCGGCGGCATGGGGGGCAGCACCACCATTCGCAAGAGTTTCACCAGCCAGTCCTTGGCTGCTCCCGGATCCACCCGGATGAGCAGCGGGTCTATCCACCGTTCTGGCGCCGGGTTCGGTGGTGGCATGGGTATGGGCGGAGGCAGCGGATTCAGCAGCAGCAGCAGCGCAGGTGGCTATGGTGGTGGTCTCGGCGCTGGCTATGGTGGTGGTATGGGTGGCGGATTCCATGGCGCCACCATCACAGCTGTCACAAGCAACCAGAGCCTGCTGGCACCACTGAACCTGGCGATCGACCCCAACATCCAGGTGGTCCGCACCCATGAGAAGGAGCAGATCAAGACCCTCAACAACCGCTTTGCCTCCTTCATCGACAAGGTCAGTTCCTTCCTGTTAACCTGTGCGTCTTCACCTCTCCTGTACTTCAAATGCTAAGCATTCACATCGATATCAACTGCACACAATTTTACTGTCTATACTGAAGTGTGCAAAATAAGTGCCTGTACACTGTTCTTTTGAATTTATCATGCATTGAAATGAAACATTCTGAACCCTGTGTTCAGAATGCTATCATGGTGCTTCTCTCTTCTAGCTATACTATCTGCAGGCTTCCATGTCAGACTGTTGTCATGTAACCAAATAGATAATTGACATTGACCACCACCATGAAATACACGAAGTTTGTATTACCGTGCAATGATCACAATCAATAGAGTAAACCACAAAGATGACAAATACAAGTTAGCGTTGGCTCTCACCTCACATGCTAATATAACAGCATAGCATTTCTTGGCTGTATAGAGCTGAGTAAAGTTGCTCTCTAAATGCAGGCATGTTTATTTTTCTGCTGACAGCCCTTATGTCACATCTCCCACAATTTACACTCTGACATAAAAAATAAAGAGATAGTAAGACAAGGGAGATGCAAATCTTATCTCTTCTGCTGAATCCGTCAATTAATTACGACCTTTGGGATTAGAAAAGGGTATAAACTGTGCACAGGCTGTTTCTGATTATGCCCATTTGTGTTGAGCTTTCACAAACATTGTAAAAGGACCCCATCCAGGAGTAAACAATAATACAGTAAAGATAGCCTGAAGCCTTGTCAGGTCCTGTGACTTTAACGGCCTCTTTGGCTGCTATCTAAACAAGGGTGGGGACCCATCTCTCCCTCTGACTCACCCTATCGCATGCCTGCAGGGTGTGGTTGTGTGAACAGAGTGCCCACATAGTCCAAACTCTTTTTTTAAAAGTCTGGAATGAATGCGTGGCCTTCAGAGTGAAACAGAGCGAAAGAGGTGACTCATAGCTATGAGAGATAGGTAAAACACCCACAGTGAGTTAGGGTTAAACCCACATACACACACAGTGAGCCACTCCTTGTCAGGGAAAGTTTGGATATGCTTTGGTATGCCAATAAACACTCTCTCACTGGCCTTGTTTTGTTTTGAGGGTGAACAATGAGAGCTACACATCTCAGGGCAGATTATCGATGGGATTAAGATTAATTTGACCTCCCAGGATGTAGGCTTCTCAGACGCTGTGTTTTCCCCTAGATTACCATATGTCATCATCACTTATATCAACAAAGTCTTGGACAGGGTGTGGCTGTTCAAACACAAACCTGTGATGCTATCTACACAGCTATGCAGGTACAGATGTGGCTTTTACTGCAAGTCTGCTACAAGGTTGACCTAGGAGAAGTTATGTTTTTGCCACACCCTTGGAGCCCCATTCTTTCCACTTCCTTTTAAAACATCTACAGAAGTCTACCCAGGAGAAAGATTGACAATTAAATCATAATGGAGTCTATGAAGCCTTATTCATGGAGCCATCCATCACACATCATCATTCATTAATGAGCACATTCATCCATTTATTCATTCACTCACTGACCATTTCCTTTTTGTCCATGCAGGTTCATGCGCATTCATTCATTCATCCACCCACCCATTCACTCATTTGTTCCTTCCTTCCTTCCTTCCTTCCTTCCTTCCTTCCTTCCTTCCTTCCTTCCTTCCTTCCTTCCTTCCTTCCTTCCTTCCTTCCTTCCTTCCTTCCTTCCTTCCTTCCTTCCTTCCTTCCTTCCTTCCTTCCTTCCTTCCTTCACAAGTTTCAGTCAATGGCACTGACCATTTCCCTTTTGTCCCTGCAGGTGCGTTTCTTGGAGCAACAGAACAAGATGCTGGAGACCAAGTGGAGCCTCCTGCAGGACCAGACCACCACCCGCTCCAACATCGACGCCATGTTCGAGGCCTACATCTCCAACCTGCGCAGACAGCTGGACGGCCTGGGCAACGAGAAGATGAAGCTGGAGGGGGAGCTGAAGAACATGCAGGTTCTGGTTGAGGACTTCAAGAACAAGTAAGTTGTCTATATGTCGGATGTGCATGAAAAGTAGACAACTAGCCATATTAGTATAAGCAATAGTTTATCTTTAACCTCAGTGTAACTAACAACCCAGACCGATGACTTTGCATGATAGATTGCTCTTCGTTTTTTCACCAGGTATGAAGATGAAATCAACAAGCGCGCCTCAGTAGAGAACGAGTTTGTCCTGCTGAAGAAGGTGTGTGAGATAAAACATATCTCGCCATAACTCATGTCACAGTTATTTCATCATCCATTAACTCCTCTCTCTCCCTCTCCAGGATGTTGACGGTGCTTACATGAACAAGGTGGAGCTGGAGGCTAAGGTTGACGCTCTACAGGATGAGATCAACTTCCTCAGGGCCATCTACGAGGCGGTACGAACCATTCATGAACTTTTCACATTTACCATACAACACATACTGTAGATCTTCAATATCAGAATCTTGGAGAGCTTCAACACTACATCATGATAGCATGAGTGTTAGTCAGTGAATTAGATGCCGGATGAAATCTAAAGGTTTCTCTTCATCCTCTCTTGGTTCTTCAGGAGCTGCATGAGCTGCAGGGCCAGATCAAGGACACCTCTGTGGTGGTAGAGATGGACAACAGCCGTAACCTGGACATGGACTCCATTGTCGCTGAAGTGCGCGCCCAGTACGAGGACATCGCCAACCGCAGCAGAGCTGAGGCCGAGAGCTGGTACAAGCAGAAGGTAAGCCAAGACCAGGTTTCAATTGCAAGATCAAAATATATTAACATAGTTTACCAGAACACATTCATGCAAAATTAGCAACATTGCTGTGAGCACTTCATCAATCTTCACCGCCCTCCTTTTCATTCTCTTATATTTCCTCCCATCTTTTCTCAGTATGAAGAGATGCAGAGCTCTGCTGGACAGTATGGTGAGGACCTCCGCTCAACCAAGACTGAGATCGCCGAGCTGAACCGCATGATCGCTCGTCTCCAGAACGAGATCGAGGCCGTCAAGGGTCAGGTGAGGGTGCAATCTCATATCAGAACCTCCTTTGAGAGGATTGACCATAAATGCCTGATGTCCAAGCAAGATGGTTCATAGCACTAGAGTATTACTATTAGCCACAATTATATACATATATTTTGAATGAGAGGTTTGCTAACATCAAAGGCTAATGCTAATGCGAAATGTTCTCTTACCACAGCGGGCCAACCTTGAGGCTCAGATCGCTGAGGCAGAGGAACGCGGTGAGCTGGCAGTGAAGGATGCCAAGCTCCGAATCAGGGACTTGGAGGATGCTCTCCAGAGAGCCAAGCAGGACATGGCCCGCCAGGTGCGCGAGTACCAGGAGCTGATGAATGTCAAGCTGGCCCTGGACATTGAGATCGCCACTTACAGGAAGCTGCTGGAGGGAGAGGAGAGCAGGTGAGTGAAAGTAGAAGCTGGATAGTTGAGATGTTAGCCTCTTAGCTTAGCATGTTAGCAATGCTACTTAGCAACTTTCTATCCAAAGTTCGCTAACATTGCTCTTATCTGTTCACAGAATATCCTTGGGTGGTGCATCTGCAACAATCCATGTGCAGCAGAGCTCTGGCGGCAGTAAATACCATTTTGATATAATTTGTCATTGTGTCACCATATAAGACATATCTTCACACTTCAGCTTTAGAACCTTTTCTGTTATTCTGACTAATACACACCAAGTTTAACATGCATTATTGACACCAGAATATCCTCTAGCTTTACAGCAGAATAAACTGATCCCACTGTCTCTCTGTACCCAGACTACTCCAGCGCAGGCTCAGGTGGATTCGGCTATGGTGGCGGCAGCAGCAGCTACGGCAGCGGCAGCTACGGCAGTGGTGGTGGTGCCACAATCACTAAGTCTATGACATCCACCAGCTCCAGAAGGCGTTTCTAGAAACTGTCAACTCTCCACCCAAACCAGACCCATACCAATCCATGGTGCTACGCAGTACTCTTAGACCTACACAGCAGATTTACAGTCGGATTGATGACCTGTATTTACGTTTATTTTTCATTCCCTCCCAAGACAAAAGAAATGAGGAATAGACAAGTTGAATTACATTGCCTTGGTAGATTCACTGGAAAACAATGAAAGTATCACTGTGTTATTTCAGGAGCAATACCTGTTCTCCCCTGTATTATTCACCATAATTCACAGGTAACCAATAATGTACAATTGCCGGTTCCTCACAAGGCCAACATTTCTGTCTTTCTGCACTGATGTTTAAGGAATATAAATGGAAAAAGAAAAATAGAATGTGTGAAAACATAAAGCAACCATAAAGAAAGCTTGCTAAGGATCCACTCTGTACCTTTGTCAGCTTGTAGCTTGCATCTACATGTATCAGTGGTTGTTGGGCATATTACTCTAGCTTCATACTCATAGATGGCAGTGTCATGGTCATAATCAATGAACTTTGGGCACTTGCTGATTTGGCAGCTGAATGGAGAAAACCATTGACCCTATGTGGTGCTATGAACAAGTGATGCTTCGTATTCCTTTTAGGTGATTTATGTATGCTATGAAAGTGATGATCTGCCACAGGATGCTGCTGAGGGGAGAACAGCTCATAATAATTGCTGGAATGGAGTGAATTTAATGCTATCAAACACATGGAAACCATGTGTTTGATGAGTTCTATACCATTACATTACTATGAGCTAGTCCTCCCCAGTTAAGGTGCCACCAACCTCCTGTGGTGTTGTCAAAACAAAAATAGGCCTTTTTTGCTAACACATAACATGTCTCTTTCATAGTGTACTGAAGTAGAAGGAACAGTAGTCAATCTTCAGTCACATAACTCAAAAGGACATACTTCTTTGTCAGAGGTTTACATTTTAGAGAAGTTTCCTGTTAATAGTTTTCTTCTATGCTTGGTTTTGCTTTCGTTACCATTAGAAGGAAATAACATTGTGACCAGATTTATTTCTAAAAGTATTCTCAACAATCGACATAATTTGTGACAATTGACTTAACACCAAAAATAACTAATTAAATTAATTTGAGATCTTAAATCACTGTCTCTAGTGTGTGAAATGTTTGCCTTTTTTCTGAATTTTGTGTACTTCACATGCCTCTCTGGCACCATCTAGCTGTGCCTTCTTTGATCAAACTTCAATGTTGAGCATTCTGGAATTTCTGATAATTAAACTGCATTAAACTGATATTACTTTTTATTTATATTATTAATAAGAGTCGATTGACACACCCATGCGTCAATCTTAGTAACATAATATTTGTTTTATTTTCCCCAATTTCTATCTTCTCTCAACACTGCAACACTGATTTGGATAGAAAACACTCTGAAGTTTCTAAAACTGTTTGAATGATGTCTGTGAGTATAACAGAACTCAGAACTCATATGGCAGGCAAAAACCTGAGAAAAATCCAACCAGGAAGTGGGAAATCTGATGCTTGTAGTCTTTTCAAGTTATTGCCTATCTAACACAGTGACTTAGGGTTCATTTTGCACTTCCTAAGGCTTCCACTTGATGTCAACAGTCTTTAGAACCTTGTTTCAGGCTTTTGCAGTGAACAGAGAGCGAACAAGAAGGCCGGGAAGTTGGTGACTCAGAAAATGACATGAGTTCATTGGCGTGCATTCAAGTGATGGGGTAGCTGTGTTCCATAACGTTTTTCAAGACATTGGAATCGTCCGGTTGGAATATTATCGAAGTTTTATGTTAAAAAGGCCCTAAAGATTGATACTATACAACGTTTGACATGTTTCTACGAATGTAAATAGAACTTTCTTTGACTTTTCGTCGTGAAAACAACAAGGAGGTATTTGGACATAAATTATGGACTTTATCAAACAAAACCACATTTATTGTGGACCTGGGATTCCCGGAAGTGCCTTCTGATGAAGATCATCAAAGGTAAGTGAATATTTATAATGCTATTTATGATTTTAGATAACTCCAAAATGGCGGGTATCTGTATTGCCTGATATATTTTACTGAGTGCCGTACTCAGATTATTGCAAAGTGTGCTTTCCCCGTGAAGCTTATTTGAAATCTCTCACAGCGGTTGCATTAACCTGTTGGGGCTAGGGGCAGTATTTGCACGGCCGGATAAAAAACGTACCCGATTTAAACTGGTTACTACTCTTGCCCAGAAACGAGAATATGCATATAATTGGTAGATTTGGATAGAAAACACTCTAAAGTTTCTAAAACTGTTTGAATGGTGTCTGTGAGTATAACAGAACTCATATGGCAGGCCAAAACCTGAGAAGATTCTATACAGGAAGTGCCCTGTCTGACAATTTGTTCTCCTTCTGTGGCATCTCTATCGAAAATACAGCATCTCTGCTGTAATGTGACATTTTCTAAGGCTTCCATTGGCTCTCAGAAGGCGCCAGAAAGTGTAATGGGGTGTGTGCAGTCTCTGGGCGAAGTACAGCAGCTCTGTTTGTGAGTGGTCAGGCTGGGAACAGTGACACTGGAGATGCGCAATCATGAGAATTCTCCATTTTTTTCTTTCAGCCTTTGAATGAATACAACGTCGCCCGGTTGGAATATTATCGCTATTTTACGAGAAAAATAGCATAAAAATTGATTTTAAACAGCGTTTGACATGCTTCGAAGTACGGTAATGGAATATTTAGATTTTTTTTATCATGAAATGCACTCGCGCGTCACCCTTCGGATGAACGCACGAGTTCCTGTTAACCTGTTTGGAATAGGGGGCAGTATTTTCACGGCCGGATAAAAAACGTACCCGATTTAATCTGGTTATTACTCCTGCCCAGAAACTAGAATATTCATATAATTAGTAGATTTGGATAGAAAACACCATAAAGTTTCTAAAACTGTTTGAATGGTGTCTGTGAGTATAACAGAACTCATATGGCAGGCCAAAACCTGAGAAGATTCTATATGGGAAGTGCCCTGTCTGACCATTTCTTGGCCTTCTGTAGCCTCTTTATCGAAAATACAGGATCTCTGCTGTAACGTGACATTTTCTAAGGCTCCCATAGGCTCTCAGAAGGCGCCAGAATGTGGAATGATAACTCTGCAGTCCCTGGGCGAAAAACAGTAGGGGTTTTGGAGAGTGGTCCTTCTGAGAACAATGACACTGGCGCGCGCGTGCCAGTGTAGACTCCATTTTCTTATTTCAGTGTTTGAATGGATACCATGTCTCCCGGTTGGAATATTATCGCTATTTTACGAGAGAAATCGCATAAAAATTGATTTTAAACAGCATTTGACATGCTTTGAAGTACGGTAATGGTATATTTTGAATTTTTTTGTCACGAAATATGCCGGCGCGTCACCCTTCGGATAGTGATTTGAACGCACAAACAAAACTGAGCTATTTGGATATAACTATGGATTATTTGGAACCAAAACAACATTGGGTGTTGAAGTAGAAGTCCTGGGAGTGCATTCTGACGAAGAACAGCAAAGGTAATCCAATTTTTCTTATAGTAAATCTGAGTTTGGTGAGTGCCAAACTTGGTGGGTGTCAAAATAGCTAGCTGTGATGGCCGGGCTATCTACTCAGAATATTGCAAAATGTGCTTTCACCGAAAAGCTATTTTAAAATCGGACACTGCGATTGCATAAAGGAGTTCTGTATCTATAATTCTTAAAATAATTGTTATGTTTTTTGTGAACGTTTATCGTGAGTAATTTAGTAAATTCACCGGAAGTTTTCGGTGGGTATGCTAGTTCTGAACAAAACATGCTAATGTAAAAAGCTGGTTTTTGATATAAATATGAACTTGATTGAACAAAACATGCATGTATTGTATAACATAATGTCCTAGGAGTGTCATCTGATGAAGATCATCAAAGGTTAGTGCTGCATTTAGCTTTGGTTTTTGTGACATTATATGCTATCTTGAAAAATGGGTGTGTGATTATTTCTGGCTGGGTACTCTCCTGACATAATCTAATGTTTTGCTTTCGTTGTAAAGCCTTTTTGAAATCGGACAATGTGGTTAGATAAAGGAGTCTTGTCTTTAAAATGGTTAAAATCAGTCATATGTTTGAGGTATTTGTAATTCGCGCCACGCTATACCATTGGATATTGGTGAGGCGTTCCGCTAGCGGCATGTCTGTCCCTAACAGGTTAATATAAAAGTCTTTGTACATTGTAAGGATTTTCAGAGCTCTCATAAATAAACATTTTTACCCTTGTAGGCTGGTTCTCCGTCTTCGTCATTCAACCAGAATCTTACACACTCTGGGGGGGCAGACTGAGTAGTTTAATTGAAGTTCGGTTTAAGAACAATGATAACTTAATTCACGTAACAATTGGTCCTTTGAGCCGGGATCCAAAATCTGTCCCTGTCTTCCTAAGGTAACACGCCGAAAACCGTGCACGGGCGGGTCATTGACTCATAAATTAAAGACCTGTCCTCTGAAATTGGGGTTCCATAACAGGCCGGTAAATATCTAAGGTCGACATGGATGGTGACGGAATCCAACCTACATTGCTTTTCCCAGCCTACAAGACAAAGGTCAGTAAATCTTTATTTATGCGGATTTGGGGAATAATACCTGTATGATTGCGTGGAGTGGAGAAGGAAGTTAGTGTAGTCTAGGTGTTAAACGCCAAAATATCCGTTCCCGTTTGGGGCATACTAACCTGGTGACCTGTCTTTAGAATGTTGTGTAGAGAAAAGTTTTAAAGGCAACGAAGTATTCTATGCAATTGGAAGATAGGAATTGGGGGTAGAGCCATCCTAGGCAAGGTGGGTGGTGGGGGGGCGTAATGACCCTATGTATCTGTGGCCACTACCAATGTAAACTATCTAATGTTGAGACCTAAAGGGTAAACTGGTCGATATACATTAGGCAAGCTAATGCGCTTAGATCTAAAGGATAACTGATCTAGAGTATATTAGTGGGGAGGTTAGTTGAGACCTAACAGGGCGCAAAACTTGGTCTGACTATTCCATGGAAGAAGGGAAACCTAATATAGCGGACTGAGATACGAGATATTGTCAACAGTTACATGGAGCAATAGATAAATAGGCCATTAACTAGGGCTTTACGACGCCTGGAAAGTAGCTTATAATTGCATACGTATGCGACCTAATGTCCGATCAACAGACACCTCTATAGATAAAGTTTCAAGAGAGATAGAATGATTATTCTGGGTTGATTGTTCCCGTGGGAGGTGAAAATATTGTTCAGTCAACAGTCGTGAGAAAAGACTGGTATTGGTTCGTCTACGCGTGAGATAAACAATTTGTCAGGGTCCATACGAATGATCATTCTAAGGAAAAATGCTATATTGTGAGAAGGAAATACATCGGGTTGTGAGACACATAGAATTGGAAGATAATTAGATGCCTGAGAGATAGATATATTGTTCAGTCAACAGTAGCGAGAAACGACCGGGAAACAAGTATAACTTATGGTCATATACGTGTGAGATATAAATAATATGTCAGGATCCATACGAATAATTATTCTAAAATTCTAGGTTACGTTAAATAGCACACACATAGAGATTAATAGTAAGTACACACAGATTGTGAGAAAAAGCATAATAACAACGATAGTTATTGGATAACTGTCAGTCGTTGCTAGGAGTGGTGGTAGGAGTCAGGCGCAGAGAGCAGAGGTGAGGAACTGTGTGTTTATTCAATAAAAACACAACACGATCGACGCCAACACAACGGGCGTGAAAAATGCAAAGTGCCCAAACAACAGGTGCACAGCATGCATGAAAATAGAACAGTAGTAGATCGCCAGCACATCCAAATACAAAAACACAACCTGACGCTAAATAATCCCGCACAACACTGGGCGGGCTAACCAGGCTTAAATAACCAAAATCAAAAGACAAATGAGGAACAGGTGCAACCAATAAGACAAACCAAACGAAAAGGAAAAAAGGATCAGCGGCGGCTAGTAGGTCGGTGACGATGACCGCCGAGTGCCGCCCGAGCAGGCAGGGGAGCCACCTTCGGTGGGATTCGTGACAGTACCCCCCTCCTGACGCGCGGCTCCCGCAGCGCGCCGCCACGACCTCGAGGGCGACCAGGAGGACGAGGCGCAGGGCGATCCCCATGAAGGCGGTGGAACTCCCTCAGTAGTGGAGGGTCCAAAATGTCCCTCCTGGGTACCCAGCACCTCTCCTCCGCGCCGTACCCCTCCCAGTCGACGAGGTACTGTAGGCCCCGCCCCCGAAGTCTGGAGTCCAGAATGGCGCGTATTTTATACGCCGGGGACCCCCCAATGTCCAGCGGGGGGAGGAACCTCCGGCACCTCACCTTCCTGACAAAATCACACAGCTGTGTAATAATCTGAGGGACCACTATCACCGACATGCAGATTTCTCTAAGGTTCACGAGTGTAAACAAGAAGACAGTGAGACTATAAGCCAATACCTAGAGAGATTAAAGGACGTGTCCAACGCAAATAGTGGGTTACTAGAATCCCCGGTAGTGGATGGATTTGATGCCCCGTATTATCAGGAATTAAAATTTGCTTTCCTCAGTGGATTGCATCCCGAGATAAGTCGTGCCATCAAACAGAACCTCGTAGGGTGGGAGCTAGCAGATCTGAGGGAAGTAAGAGAGGCAAGAGAGGGGGTCGAGAAAAATACAGAGAGAAGAAGGTCAGGCGCCCACAGCCAGACTCAGAGGAGGAGGAAGGAAAGGCATGTTCAATCACATAAACCATTGAGGAAGTTTAAAACTAATGATTGGGGGAAGTACAATGGATTATAAGTATTATTAGGTTTTGTTTGTAGTTAACATTTGGGTTTCTGAATCGGTGTAGTATAAGGAATGATAACCAAATGTTTGTGGATATTTTATGGAAAAAGGAGCGCTTAGCTCTCTTTGGGAAAAATCCCTAGGGACAGGATATCTTAAAGGGGTATACACACATGGCATTTTGGAAGTTTTGTTTTCTGAGTTTTAATTAAGCACGTGAAATTCTTTTGATAGGGAATGTGCTGCGAACCTGGGATACAAAATGTAGATACAGTTCTTAGTGTTCATTTGTCTAATGTAGTAAGAAACACAGTTCTGAAAGGGTGGTATGACTTTTGACCCCTCTGGTGACTTTTCCTTTTGTGGTCTGATCAGCCGCAATGAAAAGCCATTTGGATGGTGAATTTAAGGTCATTGGTGATATTGATTTTAAGGAAATTTGTAGAACTGATAATTATGATGGAGTTAAAGTTCTTAGACACAATTGATAATTTGAACCAATGAGAAGACAGAATGACGATAAGGGTATAATGATTTTTCTTTGTGGAGTAGTTCAGATTCTTCTTGAGATATTCCGAAATGAGGGGAAGAAGGGGTGTTTAACCTCTTACATCTAGACATTCCGCTAGCGGAACACCTGCTTCAATATCCAATGATAGGCGTGGCGCGAATTACAAATTCCTCAAAACCCAAAAACGTAAATTTTTCAAACATATGACTATCGTAAAAAAGCAATAATATTCCGACCGGGACTCGTTGTTTTCGTTCAAAGACGAAAGAATAAAAACATGGGGTCGCCTCGTGCACGCGCCTCCAGTCTCTGTTCTCTCATCAACCACTATCAAAATGCGCTAATGTTTTTCAGCCAGGGCCTGCAAAGCCACCATTCAGCTTTTTGCCACCTTCTGAGAGCCTATGGGAGCCGTAGGAAGTGTCACGTAACAGCAGAGATCCCTTGTTTTGGATAGAGATGATCAAGAAGGCCAAGAAATGGTCAGACAGGGTACTTCCTGTACAGAATCTTCTCAGGTTTTGGCCTGCCAAATGAGTTCTGTTATACTCACAGACACCATTCAAACAGTTTTAGAAACTTTGGAGTGTTTTCTATCCAAAGCTAATAATTATATGCATATTCTAGTTTCTGGGCAGGAGTAATAATCAGATTAAATCGGGTACGTTTTTTTATCCGGCCGTGAAAATACTGCCCCCTATCCATAACAGGTTAACAATAATAGATAAGTATAGCAAATGGGTAGAAGCGTTACCAACTTACTTGGTGGACATGATTATGGTAGCTAAAATATTAAGTCAAGATATGATCCCTAGAGTTGGTTTACTCGGAGCCATCTTTTTAAATGATGGATGACATTTTAGCTAATCAGGTTGAACAAATAGAATGCCAGAGTTAGAGATACCAGAACAGGTAGACATAGAAGTTGAAGAAATACTAACAGAACACATGAGAAGGCTGTTTGTTAACCAAACCCATATGTCCAAGATTTTGTGTCCAACAGGTGAATTACAGGAGAAGGTGATTCACTCAGTACAACCAGGAGACTGGGTGTGGATCCAGTCCCTGAGGAGGAAAGACTGGAAGCAGCCCCATTGGGAAGGCCCATGCCAGGTTCTGTTAAACCACTGCCTTTGCCATTAGAAAAGCTGAGAGAGTCACTTGGGTCCACGTTATCCACTGCAAGGAGGTATGTACACATATGAGCACTGCTGATCACACACAGAGTTAGGAGAAGAACCGAATACCAACAGGGTCCGGGGGTTACCTCCTTAACGAAGATTCCCTATCCCGACCGTTCATCACTGTGTGTGCTCCTAGAGGTGTGAGTATGGGGTGGTACCTAGCAGAGAGACAAGGGCAGGAGAGGGTTGGCGGTTTTTGGGAGGAGTAGGGACTCTGAGCTGCATCATAGCTTTGGTAACCTTTCTGATACATTCAAATCCACCACCTTCCGGTACTAATCATACGATACCGTTGTCATTGAGAAGAAGTAAAAGATAAACTATATAATACACTGATGAGTGACGTACAGAATGAGGAATCAAAAAAGATCAAGATGTAGAATTTAAGGTAAACATTAAACAATTCCCTGGGGAAGCAGACAACTGTACAGGAATTGGGGTTGGCCAGATAGAAGTGCTTAGCCAACCCACCTCGGTTCACCTTAACTCCTGATGAGTACCAGTGTTATAGATACAAGAATGGCACAGAGAACTTAGACGATTTTAATGGCTGAAAGGTAATCGTTAATGTGACTGACTTAGGTTTGAAAGCACAGGAGAAAATTCTTAACCTCATAGCACCTATAACTGATATAGGGTGGGCTAGTACCAGTAAAGGACGCATACGACAGAAGATACCACAAAGGGTGGTTAGGAACTTGCGCCCTGGGGTTATTGGTCCAACCAGTTCGAATTAGTCATCAGAGGCCAGTTATAGGAGGCTAAAGTAGGCACAGGAGTAGCTTTGTCTAGATGGATGCTATTGGGATCCTCAGGGAAGTTCCAGATTAATACAAAGCTATGAATCAAATATGTAAAGGCTTTAACACTACATTATTTTGGTGGTTGACAATAAATAAAAATGTGGATTGGATTAATGACATCTTTTATAATCAACAGAGATTCATGAATGAAACCGGGGATGCAGTAAAGAGGTTATCTGACCAATTGTCTGCCACCTCCCTCATAACCTGGTAAAATAGACTGACTCTCGATATGTTATTGGCAGAAGAGGGCGGTGTAGGTAGAATGATTAGGTTCATTGCTGCACGTACATTCCTGATAACACAGCTCATGTTTGGGAAATGGAAAAGTGTTGTAAGAACTGTATTATGGGCTGTTTTCACCTGTATGAGTGTGTTTGGGTTGTGTGGTTGTTGTTTGGTCCTGTGTGCGAGAGGTCTCATTTCCAGGGTTCTGGAGAGATCGATAACGGATCAGATGGTGAGATACGGACCGATTCCAAGTTCAGACCAGTGGGACGAAAAAAACTTACCGCCGAGCCTGGTGGAGGATTCATTCAAGTGTGAGGAGCCCATGTTAGATGAGACTATCTTTAAGGATTAAGTAAGACTGTTTCTTTAAATGAAGATCATGACGAAAATCCTAATCCGAAGTGTTATGATTGGAGATAGGCTTAGAACAGTCATCGATAAGTATGTGTTGACAATATATGCATTTGTTTTCCTTGATATTCTGAATTACTTTGATTTTGTGACAGTATATGCATTTATTTTCTTTGATATTCTGAATTAGTTTGATTTTGTGTAACATTAACGAATTAGTTAAATTTTGTGTGACAATTCTGAATCCAATAATAATAGATGTGTTATAGTTTATGTGAAATATTTAGTCAATCGGGTGGATTGTAATGGAAATTATATTATTAAAAGTTTGACTAAATGATTTCACTCAGAAACCTTATAACCTGTTGAAATGTATTCGAAATAAGGCTATAATAATGGGTTAAAAACTATATTGTAATACTGTGTGAGTAAGACACTGGTACCACTTCAAAACGAGGGAGGCAGAGTTGATAAGACGACCTTGGGAAAGGAACAGGAGAACAGGCCTCCTTAAGTTAGGGAGAGAAACAACGGCCTGGGAACAGATAGGCTGGCAAAAGATAAGGAGACAGGTGGTCTGGGTACAGTGGAAAAGTACAGCCGTCTAAAGCTGGGTGGAGTTCTCTACTGATGTAAGCGTGTGTGTGTGTTAATATAAATGTCTTTGTACATTGTAAGGATTTTCAGAGCTCTCATAAATAAACGTTTTGACCATTGTGGGCTGGTTCTCCGTCTGCGTCATTTAACCAGAATCTTACACACTCTGGGTGGGGGGGGGGGGGGGGGGGGGGGGTCAGACTGAGTAGTTTAATTGAAGTAGGGTTTAAGAACATTGATAACTTAATTCATGTAACAGTTTGAGAAATTGAAGTTATAGCATATTTGAGGTATTTGTATTTCGCGCCACGTGATTCCACTGGCTGTTGACTAGGTGGGACGCCCAGGGAGGTTAAGGAGATGTTTATCTATAATTCTTTGAATAAATGTTTAATATTTTATCAACGTTTTAGATGAGTATTTTTGTAAATTGTGCTGATTCACCGGCAGTTTTGGAGGCAAAATATTTTCTGAACATTACGCGCCAATGTAAGAATTGAGGTTTTGGATATAAAGATTAACTTTATCGAACAAAACATAGATGTATTGTGTAATGTTGAGTCCTAGGAGTGTCATCTGATGAAGATCGTCAAAGTTTAGTGCTTCATTTTAGCTGTATTTCTGTTTTTTGTGACCCCTCTCCTGCTTGGAAAATGGCTGTGTAGTTTTTCTTGTGTTGGCACTGTCCTAACATAATCTAACTTTATACACTGCTCAAAAAAATAAAGGGAACATTAAAATAACACATCCTAGATCTGAATGAATGAATGAAATAATCTTATTAAATACTTTTTTCTTTACATAGTTGAATGTGCTGACAACAAAATCACACAAAAAATCAATGGAAATCTAATTTATCAACCCATGGAGGTCTGGATTTGGAGTCACACTCAAAATTAAAGTGGAAAACCACACTACAGGCTGATCCAACTTTGATGTAATGTCCTTAAAACAAGTTAAAATGAGGCTCAGTAGTGTGTGTGGCCTCCACGTGCCTGTACGACCTCCCTACAATGCCTGGGCATGCTCCTGATGAGGTGGCGGATGGTCTCCTGAGGGATCTCCTCCCAGACCTGGACTAAAGCATCCGCCAACTCCTGGACAGTCTGTGGTGCAATGTGGCGTTGGTGGATGGAGCGAGACATGATGTCCCAGATGTGCTCAATTGGATTCAGGTCTGGGGAACGGGCGGGCCAGTCCATAGCATCAATGCCTTCCTCTTGCAGGAACTGCTGACACACTCCAGCCACATGAGGTCTAGCATTGTCTTGCATTAGGAGGAACCCAGGGCCAACCGCACCAGCATATGGTCTCACAAGGGGTCTGAGGATCTCATCTCGGTACCTAATGGCAGTCAGGCTACCTCTGGCGAGCACATGGAGGGCTGTGCGGCCCCCCAAAGAAATGCCACCCCACACCATGACTGACCCACCGCCAAACCGGTCATGCTGGAGGATGTTGCAGGCAGCAGAACGTTCTCCACGGCGTCTCCAGACTCTGTCACATGTGCTCAGTGTGAACCTGCTTTCATCTGTGAAGAGCACAGGGCGCCAGTGGCGAATTTGCCAATCTTGGTGTTCTCTGGCAAATGCCAAACGTCCTGCACGGTGTTGGCGGGGTGCCTTGTGAGGATCAGGCGACGAGTGGCAAATCTGCCTTTGCCATATGTACTGTTAGCCAACGTACAATCGCTGGAAAATAAATGGGAAGAACTAAAGCACGTATATCAAACCAATGGGAAATTAAAATCTGTAATATCACTGAGTTGTGGCTGAACAATGACATGAATAACATACAGCAGGCAGGATATATACACTATCGGCAGGATAGAACAGCAGCCTCTGGTAAGACAAGGGGTGTCGGTCTATGTATCTTTGCAAACAAAAGCTGGTGCACGATATCTAAGGAAGTCTCTAGGTTTTGCTTGCCTGCGGTAGAGTATCTCATGATAAGCAGTAGACCACACTATCTACCTAGAGAATTTTCATCTGTATTCTTCGTAGTTGTCTACATACCGCCACAGACTGATGCTGGCACTAAGACCACACTCAATGAGCTGTAAACCACCATAAACCAAGAGGAATATGCTCATCCAGAGGCGGTGCACCTAGTGGCTGGGGACTTTAATGCAGGGAAACAAATCTGTTTTGCCTCATTTCTATCAGCATGTTAAATGTGCAACCAGAGGGACAAAAACTCTAGACCATCTTTATTCCACACACAGAGATGCACGCGTACAAAGCTCTCCCTCGCCCTCCATTTGGAAAATCTGACCATAATTCTATCCTCCTGATTCCTGCTTACAAGCAAAAATTAAAGCAGGAAGCACTAGTGACTCGGTCAATAAGAAAGTGGTCAGATGAAGCAGATGCTAAACTACAGGACTGTGTTGCTTGCAATTATCTGAGGAAGCCAGACACAAGATTGTAGCCAAACATGGACAATCTCAAGGATACAAGTCCATCTCCAGAGACCTTGACGTTTCTCTTTCCACCGTACGTAATGTTATCAAGAAGTTTAAGGCCCATGCCACTACCCTATCTCCCTGGACATGGCTGCAAGAGAAAACCTGATGGAAGATTGCAGTGAAGGATTGTTCGACTGGTGGAGAAAGCACCTTGATCAACTGCCACAAAAATTCCAGCTGACCTCAGACATAAGATACGACAGTTTCAGCTCGCACCATCCATCGCCAACTCAATGAAAGAGGGTTATATGATAGGAGGCAGTCAAATATGGAGCCAAACATGGAGGTTCAGTGACCTTTTGCGGTTGCTTTGTGGCCTCTGGCACTGGGTGCCTTGAATGTGTGCATGGCATCATGAAATCAGGAGAATACTAAGGCATTTTGGAGCGCAATTTTGGACCCAGTGTCAGAAAGCTGTGTCTCCGTCGACGGTAATGGGTCTTCCAGCAGGACAATGACCCCAAACACACTTCAAAAAGCACCCAGGAATGGTTCAAGACAAAACGCTGGACTGTTCTGAAGTTGCCAGCAATGAATCCAGATCTAAATCCCATTGAAAACTTGTGGAGAGATCTGAAAACAGAGGTTCGGAGAAGGCACCCTTAAACTCTGGGAGAACTGGAGCAGTTTGCACAAGAGGAAGGGGACAAACTGCCAGTACGGAGGTGCTGGAAGCTCATTGATGGCTATAGGAAGCACTTGATTGCACCTATTTTGACCAAAGACTGTGCTACCAAATAGTCTAGAGTGTCAATAATTTTGTAAAAGCCATTTCTGTTAATTTGCTGATTTAAATGGATATATTAAGTTCTGAATCAAAAATAATGGTTCTGTAATATTAACAGTGAAATAAAGAATTGTGGAGATCAAATACTTTGGTAAATTTCAACTTATTTTGGGGGAAAATTGTGAGTTACTTGAAAAAAGTGCAAGGGTACCAATATGTTTGTCCACAACTGTATATAAAGGGTGTCATTGTCAAAATCCTGAAGTAGCCGTTTAAGATTCAAGATCGCATCAAGCTTGCAATGCAGAAAAAAATCACCCAGTAGGAAACATTGCTGATTAATTAATGTAGCTAAATGCATATACACAGTGTACTGTCAGATTCTTTAATATCATAGTAGTGATCTGTACGGCAATATAATTGTAATAAATGTTTAAAATATTTTTTGGGTGAGGTGAGCGAACGAATAATAAAACAAATAAAAAGGTAAAATCTTTTGTTAAAATAATACAGCAACCTTAGTTCAACACCTAGCAATGTAATAAAGAGATTTTAGCCTTTTGTGGTGGCTAAAAGAAGCACAGTTCAGCCATGATCCAAGAGGATGTTGTGTATCTCTTTACTGGAAGATAGAGGATTTTGATAGATTTTTAAAGGCTCTATTTTCGGCTGGTGCTAAAGCGGTGCAAGTGCCAGCAATTTAGCTGTTTATCACATCAGCTCGCTTGCGCTGAGAGGGGACGCGTGCCAATATATTGTAGTAGGTGCGTCCTTAAAAACTAGAGCATAAGTGACAATTTCAATCAGCGCAAATAAGGAGATATAAGACTCACCAAAAGCAGGTCTTAGCGTTAACGTTGTTGGTTATGGCATGGATTTTGACAGCAGAAGCGCAGCCTATCCAGCTGTGACGCACGGTGATGGAAGAATACAGCGAAGGATTGTTAGACTGGTGGAGAAAGTACCTCGATCAACTGCCACACAGTTTCCAGCTGACTTCAGACATAAGATTTATTTTTGATACTGTCGCAAAGCTAACTAAAAAGCAGCATTCCCCAAGAGGATGGCTTTCACTTCAGCAGTGATATATTCATGAACTTCTTTGAGGAAAAGATCATGATCATTAGAAAGCAAATTACGGAATCCTATTTAAATCTGCGTATTCCTCCAAAGCTCAGTTGTCCTGAGTCTGCACAACTCTGCCAGGACCTAGGATCAAGGGAGACACTCAAGTGTTTTAGTACTATATCTCTTGACACAATGATGAAAATAATCATGGCCTCTAAACCTTCAAGCTGCATACTGGACCCTATTCCAACTAAACTACTGAAAGAGCTGCTTCCTGTGCTTGGCACTCCTATGTTGAACATAATAAATGCTCTCTATCCACCGGATGTGTACCAAACTCACTAAAAGTGGCAGTAATAAAGCCTCTCTTGAAAAAGCCAAACCTTGACCCAGAAAATATAAAAAACTAATTCGGCCTATATCGAATCTCCCATTCATCTCACAAATGTTAGAAAAGGCTGTTGCGCAGCAACTCACTACCTTCCTGAAGACAAACAACGTATACGAAACGCTTCAGTCTGGTTTTAGACCCCATCAAAGGACTGAGACTGCACTTGTGAAGGTGTTAAATAACCTTTTAATGGCGTCAGACCGAGGCTCTGCATCTGTCCTCGTGCTCCTAGACCTTAGTGCTGCTTTTGATACCATCAATCACCACATTCTTTTGGAGAGATTGGAAACCCAAATTGGTCTACACGGACAAGTTCTGGCCTGGTTTAGATCTTATCTGTCGGAAAGATATCAGTTTGTCTCTGTGGATGGTTTGTCCTCTGACAAATCAACTGTAAATTTCGGTGTTCCCCAAGGTTCCGTTTTAGGACCACTATTGTTTTCACTATATATTTTACCTCTTGGTGATGTCATTCGGAAACATAATGTTAACTTTCACTGCTATGCGGATGACACACAGCTGTACATTTCGATGAAACATGGTGAAGCCCCAAAATTGCCCTCGCTGGAAGCCTGTGTTTCAGACATAAGGAAGTGGATGGCTGCAAATGTTCTACTTTTAAATTCGGACAAAACAGAGATGCTTGTTCTAGGTCCCAAGAAACAAAGAGAACTTCTGTTGAATCTGACAATTAATCTTGATGGTTGTACAGTCGTCTCGAATAAAACTGTGAAGGACCTTGGCATTACTCTGGACCCTGATCTCTTTTTTGACGAACATATCAAGACTGTTTCAAGGGAAGCTTTTTTTCCATCTACGTAACATTGCAAAAATCTGAAACTTTCTGTCCAAAAATTATGCAGAAAAATTCATCCATGCTTTTGTCACTTCTAGGTTAGACTACTGCAATGCTCTACTTTCCAGCTACCCGGATATAGCACTAAATAAACTTCAGTTAGTGCTAAACACGGCTGCTAGAATCTTGACTAGAACCCAAACATTTGATAATATTACTCCAGTGCTAGCCTCCCTACACTGGTTTCATGTTAAGGCAAGGGCTGATTTCAAGGTTTTACTGTTAACCTACAAAGCATTACATGGGCTTGCTCCCACCTATCTTTCCGATTTGGTCCTGCCGTACATACTTACACGTACGCTACGGTCACAAGACGCAGACCTCCTAACTGTCCCTAGAATTTCTAAGCAAACAGCTGGAGGCAGGGCTTTCTCATATAGAGCTCCATTTTTATGGAATGGTCTGCCTACCCATGTGAGAGACGCAGACTCGCTCTCAACCTTTAAGTCTTTATTGAAGACTAATCTCTTCAGTAGGTCCTATGATTGAATGTAGTCTGGCCCAGGAGTGTGAAGGATAACGGAAAGGCACTGGAGCAACGAACCGCCCTTGCTGCCTCTGCCTGGCCGGTTACCCTCTCTCCACTGGGATTCTCTGCCTCTAACCCTATTACAGGGGCTGAGTCAGTGGCTTACTGGTGCTCTTCCATGCCGTCCCTAGGAGGGGTGCGTCACTTGAGTGGGTTGAGTCACTGACGTGATCTTCCTGTCTGGGTTGGCGCCCCCCCTTGGGCTGTGCCGTGGCGGAGATCTTTGTGGGCTATACTCGACCTTGTCTCAGGATGGTAAGTTGGTGGTTGAAGATATCCCTCGAGTGGTGTGGGGGCTGTGCTTTGGCAAAGCGGTGGGGTTATATCCTGCCTGTTTGGCCCTGTCCGGGGGTATTGTCGGATGGGGCCACAGTGTCTCCCGACCCCTCCTGTCTCAGCCTCCAGTGTTTATGCTGCAGTAGTTTGTGTGTCGGGGGTCTAGGGTCAGTCTGTTATATCTGGAGTATTTCTCTTGTCTTATCCGGTGTCCTGTGTGAATTTAAGTATGCTCTCTCTAATTCTCTCTTTCCTTTCTTTCCTTTCTTTCTTTCTTTCTTTCTTTCTTTCTTTCTTTCTTTTCTTTCTTTCTTTCTTTCTTTCTTTCTTTCTCTCGGAGGACCTGAGCCCTAGGACCATGCCTCAGGACTACCTGGCCTGATGACTCCTTGCTGTCCCCAGTCCACCTGGCCGTGCTACTGCTCCAGTTTCAACTGTTCTGTCTGCGGCTATAGAACCCTGACCTGTTCACCGGACATGCTACCTGTCCCAGACCTGCTGTTTTCAACTCTCTAGAGACAGCAGGAGCGGTAGAGATACTCTTAATGATCGGCTATGAAAAGCCAACTGACATTTACTCCTGAGGTGCTGACCTGTTGCACCCTGGACAACCACTGTGATTATTATTTTTTGACCCTGCTGGTCATCTATGAACATTTGAACATCTTGGCCATGTTCTGTTATAATCTCCACCTGGCACAGCCAGAAGAGGACTGGCCAACCCTCGTAGCCTGTTTCCTCTCTAGGTTTCTTCCTTGGTTCTGGCCTTTCTAGGGAGTTTTTCCTAGCCACCGTGCTTCTACACCTGCATTGCTTGCTGTTTGGGGTTTTAGGCTGGGTTTCTGTACAGCACTTTGAGATATCAGCGGATGTAAGAAGGGCTTTATAAATACATTTGATTTGATAAGATACGACAGTTTCAGCGCGCACCATCCATCGCCAACTCAATGAAAGAGGGTTATATGATAGGAGACCCAGGAGGACCCCGATGTTGAGCGAAAGACATGAGAAAACCTGAATGCAATTTGCCAAAACACACCTGAACATGCCAAAATTCTTCTGGGAGAATGTCCTGTGGACAGATGAGACCAAATTGGAGCTTTTTGATAAAACACACCATCTCCATGTTTACAGAAAACAATTACCTTTTGGGGTTGCTTTGCGGCCTCTGGCACATGCTGATGGAACAGGAGAGAAGTGCATTGTGTGCCCATGAACCTCGTATTTAGGAACATTTAAAACTAAGCCTAGGACCAAGAGGCATGTAGAGGCAGCCTTTAGTTACAATGCCCCCTGCCTCTGGAAAAGCCTGCCAGGGAACCTGGGGGCTTTGCTTTTCCTTAGGGTGCTTTTTTTAGTCTTTCCATTTTTATTGTTATTCTTTTGTTTTTTATCCTCATGTTTGTTGTGTAGTAAATATCATTTTCTTGTTTTTATTTACAGTGCTGTGAAAAAGTATTTGCCCCTTCATGATTTCTTGTTTTTTTGCACATTTGTCAGACTTAAATGTTTCAGATCAAACCATTTTTTATATTACACAAAGATAGCCCAAGTAAACACAAAATGCTGTTTAAGTGATAATTTTCTTTATTAAGGGAAAAAATGTATATGAACCTTCATGGCCCTATGTGAAAAAGTAATTGCCCCCTAAACCTAATAACTGGTTGTGCCACCCTCAGCAGCAACAACTGCAAGTAAGCGTTTGCGATAACTGGCAATATTTCACATCGCTGTGGAGGAATTTTGGCCCACTCTTCTTTGCAGAATAGTTTTAATTCAGCCACATTGGAGGGTTTTCGAGCATGAATCGTCGTTATAACCTGTTGAGGACAGATGTTCCGCTAGCGGAACCCCGTTCCGCCTGCGGAACACCTAGCCAACAGCCAATGGCATCGCACGGCGCGAAATACAAAACAAACTAAAATACCACAGTTAAATTTTCTCAAACAATCAACTATTTTACACCATTTTAAAGATAAGACTCTCGTTAATCTAACCACATTGTCCGATTTGAAAAAGGCTTTACAGCGAAAACAAAACATTAGATTATGTTAGGAGAGTACATAGACACAAATAATAACACAGCCATTTTCCAAGCAACCATATGTGTCACATAAACCCAAACCCCAGCTAAATGTAGCACTAACCTTTAATGATCTTCATCAGATGACACTCCTAGGACATTATGTTATACAATACATGCATGTTTTGTTCAATCAAGTTCATATTTATATCAAAAAACAGCTTTTTACATTAGCATGTGATGTTCAGAACTAGCATACCCACCGAAAAACTTCCGGTGAATTTACTAAATTACTCATGATAAACGTTGACAAAATACATAAATTATTTTAAGAATTATAGATACAGAACTCCTTTATGCAATCGCTATGTCCGATTTGAAAATAGCTTTTCGGCGAAAGCACATTTTGCAATATTCTGAGTACATAGCTCGGCCATCACGGCTAGCTATTTTGACATCCGCCAACTTCGGGGTCACCTAAACTCAGAATTAATATTAGAAAAATTGGATTACCTTTGCTGTTCTTCGTCAGAATGCACTCCCAGGACTTCTACTTCAACAACAAATGTTGTTTTGGTTCCAAATAATCCATAGTTATATCCAAATACCTCCGTTTTGTTCGTGCGTTCAGGTCACTATCCGAAGGGTAACGCGCAAGTGCATTTCGTGACAAAAAATGTCAAAATATTCCATTACCGTACTTAGAAGCATGTCAAATGCTGTTTAAAATAAATGTTTATGCTATTTTTCTCATAAAATAGCGATAATATTCCAACCGGGCAACGTTGTATTCATTCAAAGAGAGAAAGGAAAACATGGCGAGTACTCGTGACCGCACATCTCCAGTCTCACTGTCCCCAGGCTGACCACTTACAAACTCTGCTCCTATACTTTGCCCAGAGACAGCAGACACCCCATTCCACTTTCTGGCGGCTTTAGAGAGCCAATGGAAGCCTTAGAAAGTGTCACGTTACAGCACAGATGCTGTCATTTCGATAGAGATGTAACAGAAGGACTACAAATTGTCAGACAGGGCACTTCCTGCATGGAATCTTCTCAGGACTATGAGTTCTGTTATACTCACAGACACCATTCAAACAGTTTTAGAAACTTTAGAGTGTTTTCTATCCAAATCTACTAATTTGCATATTCTAGTTTCTGGGCAGGAGTAGTAACCAGATTTCCGGCCGTGAAAATACTGCCCAAAGAAGTTTTTAAGGTCATGCCACAGCATCTCAATCGGATTCAAGTCCGGACTTTGACTAGGTCACTCCAAAACCTTCATTTTGTTTTTTTAAGGCATTCAGAGGTGGACTTGCTGGTATGTTTTGGATCATTGTCCTGCTGCAAAACCCAAGTGCGCTTCAGCTTGAGGTCACGAACTTATGCCTGGACATTCTCCTTCAGGATTTTTTGGTAGAGAGCAGAATTCATGGTTCCATCAATCACAGCAAGTCATCCAGGTCCTGAAGCAGTAAAGCAGCCCCAGACCATCACACTACCACCACCATATTTGACTATTGGTATGATGTTCTTTTTCTGAAATGCTGTGTTACTTTTACGCCAGATGTAACGGGACGCACACCTTCCAAAAAGTTCAACTTTTGTCTCGTCAGTCCACAGAATATTTTCCCAAAAGTCTTGGGGATCATCAAGATGTTTTTTGCCAAAAGTGAGACGAGCCTTTATGTTCTTTTTGGTCAGCAGTGGTTTTCGCCTTGGAACTCTGCCATGGATGCCATTTCTGCCCAGTCTCTTTCTTATGGTTGAGTCATGAACACTGACCTTAACTGAGGCAAGTGAGACCTGCAGTTCTTTACATGTTGTTGTGGGTTCTTTTGTGACCTCTTGGATGAGTCGTCGCTGCGCTCTTGGGGTAATTTTGTGTAGGCCAGCCACTCCTGGGAAGGTTCACCATTGTTCCAAATTTTCTCCATTTGTGGATAATGGCTCTCACCGTGGTTTGCTGGAGTCCCAAAGCTTTAGAAATGGCTTTGTAACCTTTTCCAGACTGATAGATGTCAATTACTTTGTTTCTCATCTGTTCCTGAATTTCTTTGGATCGCGGCATGATGTCTTGCTTTTTGAGATCTTTTGGCCTACTTCACTTTGTCAGACAGGTTCTATTTAAGTGATTTCTTGATTCAACAGGTCTGGCAGTAATCAGGCCTGGGTGTGGGTAGTGAAATTGAACTCAGCTTTCCAAAAAATGTGATTAACCACAGTAAATTCATGATTTAACAAGGGGGGGGGGGGGGGGGGGGGGGGGCAATTACTTTGTCACATAGGGCCATGAAGGTTCGGATAGCTTTTTTCCCTTAATAAATAAAACGATCACTTAACTGCATTTTGTGTTTACTTGGGTTATCTTTGTGTAATATACAAATTTGTTTGATGATCTGTAACATTTAAGTGTGACAAATATGCAAAAAAATAAGAAATCATGAAGGGGGCAAATACTTTTTCCCAGAACTGTATGTTTTTTTCCCCTCTGTGAAGCACATTGCATTGTATTCATGTCTGAAATGTGCTATTTAAAAAACACTTGATTTGATTTAATGTTTTTTCCTATTTTGTTTAATTTGATTAAAAACAATGCACAGCCTCCCTTCCATTTTTTTTTGTCCTGCGCAAATGTTACGCCAAGTAGGGGAGAGCGAGGTATGCTGTCAAACTTTTCACGCTGTCTAACATTTACTGGGCACAATACATCACAATGATATAAATGTCATACCAAATGAAAGACGTAAGTCGTGGGCACATATTTTGTATTCATTACATGTTCATATCTTATTTCAGTACGGAGTTGTAGACTGTTAAATAGAGAGTGTGCACTTGTGACAATTTGCCCCATCCGCGGGTAAATTGTCACACTACGTCGGGTAAGTTGTCACATTGGATTATCAACAAATAAGAACACAACTAATTAATTGTGAATATTGATTTTAATTTTAAATTCAAAACCAAATTCAACTTCATTAAAGAACTCAAAATAAAAACGATCATGCCTAGAGAATCTGGCAAATCATGCCTTTCAGTCAAAAAAATAATGCTGGCAAGGCACACATTAATTAAGTGCCACGACCACTTTACTTTGAATAAGGGCACAAGGCGAGACCCAAATGCAGACACAGGAGGCAGATGGTTGAGCTCCGATATTTATTATAACAAAAGGGTTAGGCAAAAGGCAGGTCGGGGACAGCCAAGAGTTCATAAACCAGGTCAGACTCCAAACAGTACCAGGCGATAGGTCAGGACAGGCAGGGATTCAGTGATCAGGTCCGAGTCCAAACAGTATGAGGGGATAGGCAGGCTCGAGGTCAGAACAGGAAGAGAGGTCAGGCAGGCGGGTTCGGCGTCAGGACAGGCAAGGGTTAAAACCAGGAGGGTTAGGAAAAAACAGAGACTTGGAAAAATAGGAGCTAGGAAAAATGCTGGTTCACTTGGCAAAACAAGACGAACTGGCACAGAGAGACAGGAAACACAAGGATAAATATCCCAGGGATAATAAGCGACACCTGGAGGGGGGTGGAGACAAGCACAAGGACAGGTGAAACATTTCGCTACACTCACATTAACATCTGCTAACCATGTGTACAGTCGTGGCCAAACGTTTTGAGAAAGACACAAATATTAATTTTGACAAAGTCTGCTGCCTCAGTTTGTATGATGGTAATTTGCATATACTCCAGAATGTTATGAAGAGTGATCAGATGAATTGCAATTAATTGCAGTCACTCTTTGCCATGCAAATGAACTGAATCCCCCCAAAAACATTTCCACTGCATTTCAGCCCTGCCACAAAAGTACCAGCTGACATCATGTCAGTGATTCTCTCATTAACACAGGTGTGAGTGTTGACGAGGACAAGGCTGGAGATCACTCTGTCATGCTGATTGAGTTCGAATAACAGACTGGAAGCTTTAAAAGGAGGGTGGTGTTTGGAATCATTGTTCTTCCTCTGTCAACCATGCTTACCTGCAAGGAAACACGTGGTGTCATCATTGCTTTGCACAAAAAGGGCTTCACAGGCAAGGATATTGCTGCCAGTAAGATTGCACCTAAATCAACCATTTATCAGATCATCAAGAACTTCAAGGAGAGCGGTTCAATTATTGTGAAGAAGGCTTCAGGGAACCCAAGAAAGTCCAGCAAGCGCCAGGACCGTCTCCTAAAGTTGATTCAGCTGCGGGATCGGGGCATCACCAGTACAGAGCTTGCTCAGGAATGGCAGCAGGCAGGTGTGAGTGCATCCACACGCACAGTGAGGCGAAGACTTTTGGAGGAAGGCCTGGTGTCAAGAAGGGCAGCAAAGAAGCCACTTCTCTCCAGGAAAAACATCAGGGACAGACTGATATTCTGCAAAAGGTACAGGGATTGGACTGCTGAGGACTGGGGTAAAGTCATTTTCTCTGATGAATCCCCTTTCCGATTGTTTGGGGCATCCGGAAAAAAGCGTGTCCGGAGAAGACAATGTGAGCGCTACCATCAGTCCTGTGTCATGCCAGCAGTAAAGCATCCTGAGACCATTCATGTGTGGGGTTGCTTCTCAGCCAAGGGAGTGGGCTCACTCACAATTTTGCCTAAGAACACAGCCATGAATAAAGAATGGTACCAACACATCCTTCGAGAGCAACTTCTCCCAACCATCCAGGAACAGTTTGGTGACAAACAATGTCTTTTCCAGCATGATGGAGCACCTTGCCATAAGGCAAAAGTGATAACTAAGTGGCTCGGGGAACAAAACATCGATATTTTGGGTCCGTGGCCAGGAATTGTGGTCAATTCTCAAGAGGCGGGTGGACAAACAAAAACCCACAAATTCTGACAAACTCCAAGCATTGATTATGCAAGAATGGGCTGCCATCAGTCAGGATGTGGCCCAGAAGTTAATTGACAGCATGTCAGGGCAGATTGCAGAGGTCTTGAAAAAGAAGGATCAACACTGCAAATATTGACTCTTTGCATCAACTTAATGTAATTGTCAATAAAAGCCTTTGACACTTATGAAATGCTTGTAATTATACTTCAGTATTCCATAGTAACATCTTACAAAAATATCTAAAGACACTGAAGCAGCAAACTTTGTGGAAATTAATATTTGTCTCATTCTCAAAACTTTTGGCCACGACTGTATGTGACAAATAACATTTGATTTGAACAGATCAAGGCATGACACTTTGAACTTTGAAATTGAACGTTCTCTGGCATGCACATAGATCCATGGTAATTGTTGGAATCCGAATGGAATGGAATGCTGCAGATAACTTGCTTAAATGTTAGAAGTCTTAACAAAACAGATGTGGTGTTTAAACACACTAATGCACTAATGCACCATTTTGTAACAGCCTATATGACGTACATCCGTATCTGAGTAATCAGACTCATCTTCAGAGTCACAGTTCTGGCACACATAAATTGCCTGGCCTGAGGTGCAAGCATCATGGGCCCATTTGCTGCATCTCACACACTTCACCCAAGTCTCCTTTGGAAGGCTGTTTGAAAATGGCTCCACACAGATGAGGCAGAAGCACTCCACTTCATCTGATGATGACCCTTTTATGAATTTTCTTTTTTTAGCTGCCTTCTTGTTCTTTGCAGATCCAGATATTGACTCCCCCCTTGCTTCTCTTTCTTCGGAAACAGCCCTTTGCTAGATTGTGGCTTTTCCATTTCTAGTGCCTTCTTCACTGGTGTGTCAGTTAGAATTGCGGTTTTGCGCCGTTTTCTTCCTTTGCAAGCTGGTTTTTGGGGGTCTGCTATTGGATATGGTCAGATGTCCTCTGGAGTTGGTAGTCCACTGTCAGCAATGGCATTGCTGGGCAAGGGTGAGCTGGTGCTAGCATAAGAACTGGGCAGGTCTGTCTGAGCTCATTCTAGGCAGGGCTGGTATGGTGCTGGGGCCTGGCAGGTTGGTGCTGGGGCCTGGCAGGGCTGAAATGGTGCTGGGGCCTGGCAGGGCTGGAATAGTTCTGGGGCCTGGCAGGTTGGTGCTGGGGCCTGGCTGGGCTGGAATGTTGCTGGGGCCTGTCAGGGCAGGGTTGGTGCTGGGACCTGGTAGGGTTGGGTTCTGAATGGGGCGATCTGTAATGTAGGATGGCGCAAACTTTCCAGAAATACATCCCTGTTGTAAGGTTGTAACCCAGCCTCCTTAAAGCCAGCCTGAATGTTCAAGGGGGTTGCAGCCAGAGGATGGGCGATTGACACAATCCCAGGAATGTCATAAATTTACATTGTCTTCCCGGGATTGTTCCTCATCCAGGCATCACACGCGGTGTTGATGTGCCTCTTTAGCGGCCCGTAGACAGAGGTTGAAGCCGATGAGAGCAATGGGGTGGGAATGACAGCATAATTCTGCCATTTTCTTTGGCATAATTGAGTCCATCAATGGACAGAGGAGACTCGTGGTTTTGTCCAAAAGGAGTAAACAGGGCTTCTCCTTTGAGCACTTTGTATGCTTGACGAAATGTTTCAGGAAGTCAACAAAGTGCACATCTTTCATCCACCCAGAGGGATTTGCCCCTCCTTTGCTGCCAGGTGTCCCGTTGATCAGGACATGATCACGGAAGTTGACATAGGGGAATATAAAATATTGAAGTATACTATTCCCTGTGGCTGAGACAGCATAGGCCAGTGTGACGAGGGTTCCCCTTTCAGCGGCGGTCAGTGACCCTACTTGTTTGAATCCACGTCTGCCCACCACTTTGTCAGGTTTATGTACAGTGGTCACCCCAGTTTCGTTGACATTCCATATGTCTCCCGGTCCAAATTGATATCTCTGTAGCACTTCTGCTACATTGTCGAAGACAGCATTAACATTTTCTCTGTTGAAGTTACTTGCCTTGGCAAGGCTAGTTGTCTCTGGCTTTCTCAGCAACTGCTTTAAGAAGCTTGTAAACCACTCCAAGCTGGCCTTTTCTCTTTCTGCCCACATTGGCACGAATTTCAGCTGGTGTGCCACAGCAAACAGGTAGGCAGGTCTTCTGACCTCACTTGGCTACAGACCAAAATATATGTCAGCTGACCTAGTAATACACTGAACAAGCTGCATCTCCAAATCAGGTGCAAAAACCTGCCGTGGCTTTGTATAGCCAACCACTGTTGTTGGCATGGCTGTATGACTTTTAGCTTCTTCTCTGGTAACCTTTTGACAATAACGAGTCAGAGTACGGTAATTTATTTACATTTACATTACATTTAAGTCATTTAGCAGACGCTCTTATCCAGAGCGACTTACAAATTGGTGCATTCACCTTATGATATCCAGTGGAACAACCACTTTACAATAGTGCATCTAAATCTTTTAAGGGGGGGGGGGTTAGAAGGATTACTTTATCCTATCCTAGGTATTCCTTAAAGAGGTGGGGTTTCAGGTGTCTCCGGAAGGTGGTGATTGACTCCGCTGTCCTGGCGTCGTGGGGGAGCTTGTTCCACCATTGGGGTGCCAGAGCAGCGAACAGTTTTGACTGGGCTGAGTGGGAACTGTGCTTCCTCAGAGGTAGGGAGGCGAGCAGGCCAGAGGTGGATGAACGCAGTGCCCTTGTTTGGGTGTAGGGCCTGATCAGAGCCTGAAGGTACGGAGGTGCCGTTCCCCTCACAGCTCCGTAGGCAAGCACCATGGTCTTGTAGCGGATGCGAGCTTCAACTGGAAGCCAGTGGAGAGAGCGGAGGAGCGGGGTGACGTGAGAGAACTTGGGAAGGTTGAACACCAGACGGGCTGAGTTGAGTTGTAGGGGTTTAATGTCACAGGCAGGGAGCCCAGCCAACAGCGAGTTGCAGTAATCCAGACGGGAGATGACAAGTGCCTGGATTAGGACCTGCGCCGCTTCCTGTGTGAGGCAGGGTCGTACTCTGCGAATGTTGTAGAGCATGAACCTACAGGATCGGGTCACCGCCTTGATGTTAGTGGAGAACGACAGGGTGTTGTCCAGGGTCACGACAAGGTTCTTAGCACTCTGGGAGGAGGACACAATGGAGTTGTCAACCGTGATGGCGAGATCATGGAACGGGCAGTTCCGTCTTGCCGAGGTTCAGCTTGAGGTGGTGATCCGTCATCCACACTGATATGTCTGCCAGA
This sequence comes from Salmo salar, assembly GCF_965601325.2. Lineage (NCBI taxonomy): Eukaryota > Metazoa > Chordata > Actinopteri > Salmoniformes > Salmonidae > Salmo > Salmo salar. The sequence continues at coordinate 48,766,377 of NC_138312.1, read as the reverse complement.
CATGCAGAGATGCGATTCGCCACCTGGTTATCAGAAGGGGGAAAGGAGAAGATTAATTGTGTGTCGTCTGCATAGCAATGATAGGACAGACCATGTGAGGATATGACAGAGCCAAGTGACTTGGTGTATAGCGAGAATAGGAGAGGGCCTAGAACAGAGCCCTGAGGGACACCAGTGGTGAGAGCACGTGGTGCGGAGACAGATTCTCGCCACGCCACCTGGTAGGAGCGACCTGTCAGGTAGGACGCAATCCAAGCGTGAGCCACGCCGGAGATGCCCAACTCGGAGAGGGTGGAGAGGAGGATCTGATGGTTCACAGTATCAAAGGCAGCAGATAGGTCTAGAAGGATGAGAGCAGAGGAGAGAGAGTTAGCTTTAGCAGTGTGGAGAGCCTCCGTGACACAGAGAAGAGCAGTCTCAGTTGAATGACCAGTCTTGAAACCTGACTGATTTGGATCAAGAAGGTCATTCTGAGAGAGATAGCAGGAGAGCTGGCCAAGGACGGCCCGTTCAAGAGTTTTGGAGAGAAAAGTAAGAAGGGATACTGGTCTGTAGTTGTTGACATCGGAGGGATCGAGTGTAGGTTTTTTCAGAAGGGGTGCAACTCTCGCTCTCTTGAAGACGGATGGGACGTAGCCAGCGGTCAAGGATAAGTTGATGAGCGAGGTGAGGTAAGGGCGAAGGTCTCCGGAAATGGTCTGGAGAAGAGAGGAGGGGATAGGGTCAAGCGGGCAGGTTGTTGGGCGGCCGGCCGTCACAAGACGCGAGATTTCATCTGGAGAGAGAGGGGAGAAAGAGGTCAAAGCACAGGGTAGGGCAGTGTAAGCAGGACCAGCGGGTCGTTTGACTTAGCAAACGAGGATCGGATGTCGTCAACCTTCTTTTCAAAATGGTTGACGAAGTCATCCGCAGAGAGGGAGGAGGGGGGGGGAGGGGGAGGAGGATTCAGGAGGGAGGAGAAGGTGGCAAAGAGCTTCCTAGGGTTAGAGGCAGATGCTTGGAATTTAGAGTGGTAGAAAGTGGCTTTAGCAGCAGAGACAGAAGAGGAAAATGTAGAGAGGAGGGAGTGAAAGGATGCCAGGTCCGCAGGGAGGCGAGTTTTCCTCCATTTCCGCTTGGCTGCCCGGAGCCCTGTTCTGTGAGCTCGCAATGAGTCGTCGAGCCACGGAGCAGGAGGGGAGGACCGAGCCGCCCTGGAGGATAGGGGACATAGAGAGTCAAAGGATGCAGAAAGGGAGGAGAGGAGGGTTGAGGAGGCAGAATCAGGAGATAGGTTGGAGAAGGTTTGAGCAGAGGGAAGAGATGATAGGATGGAAGAGGAGAGAGTAGCAGGAGAGAGAGAGCGATGGTTGGGACGGCGCAATACCATCCGAGTAGGGGCAGAGTGAGAAGTGTTGGATGAGAGCGAGAGGGAAAAGGATACAAGGTAGTGGTCGGAGACTTGGAGGGGAGTTGCAATGAGATTAGTGGAAGAACAGCATCTAGTAAAGATGAGGTCAAGCGTATTGCCTGCCTTGTGAGTAGGGGGGGAAGGTGAGAGGGTGAGGTCAAAAGAGGAGAGGAGTGGAAAGAAGGAGGCAGAGAGGAATGAGTCAAAGGTAGACGTGGGGAGGTTAAAGTCAACCAGAACTGTGAGAGGTGAGCCATCCTCAGGAAAGGAACTTATCAAGGCGTCAAGCTCATTGATGTACTCTCCAAGGGAACCTGGAGGGCGATAAATGATAAGGATGTTAACCTCTATGGGCTAGGTGGGACGCCTACGTAACAGCCACTGCCAGCCTGTGGCGCGATTTTCAAAACCTTAAAAATCTTATTACTTCAATTTCTCAAACATATGACTATTTTACAGCTATTTAAAGACAAGACTCTCGTTAATCTAACCACACTGTCCGATTTCAAAAAGGCTTTACAACGAAAGCAAAACATTAGATTATGTCAGCAGAGTACCAAGCCAGAAATAATCAGACACCCATTTTTCAAGCCAGCATATAATGTCACCAAAACCCAGAAGACAGCTAAATGCAGCACTCACCTTTGATGATCTTCATCAGATGACAACCATAGGACATTATGTTATACAATACATGCATGTTTTGTTCAATCAAGTTCATATTTATATCAAAAACCAGCTTTTTACATTAGCATGTGACGTTCAGAACTAGCATACCCCCCGCAAACTTCCGGGGAATTCGCTAACATTTTACTAAATTACTCACGATAAACGTTCACAAAAAGCATAACAATTATTTTAAGAATTATAGATACAGACCTCCTCTATGCACTCGATATGTCCGATTTTAAAATAGCTTTTTGGTGAAAGCACATTTTGCAATATTCTAAGTACATAGCCCAGGCATCACGGGCTCGCTATTTAGACACCCGGCAAGTTTAGCACTCACCATAATCATATTTACTATTATAAAAGTTTGATTACCTTTTGTTGTCTTCGTCAGAATGCACACCCAGGACTGCTACTTCAATAACAAATGTTGGTTTGGTCCAAAATAATCCATCGTTATATCCGAATAGCGGCGTTTTGTTCGTGCGTTCCAGACACTATCCGAAATAGTAAAGAAGTGTCGCGCGCATGGCGCAATTCGTGACAATAAAATTATAAATATTCCATTACCGTACTTCGAAGCATGTCAACCGCTGTTTAAAATAAATTTTTACGACATTTTTCTCGTACAAAAGCGATAATATTCCGACAGGGAATCTCCTTTTCGGCAAACAGAGGAAAAAATCCCAAAGGCGGGGGCGGTCGGGTCACGCGCATAAGCCCAGTGTCCCTTGATTGGCCACTTGAGAAAGGCGATAATGTGTTTCAGCCTGGGGCTGGAATGACGACATTCTGTTTTTTCCCGGGCTCTGAGCGCCTATGGACGACGTGGGAAGTGTCACGTTAGAGCAGAGATCCTTAGTAAATGATAGAGATGGAAAAGAAGTTCAAGAAATGGTCAGACAGGACACTTCCTGTAAAGGAATCTCTCAGGTTTTGACCTGCCATTTGAGTTCTGTTATACTCACAGACACCATTCAAACAGTTTTAGAAAATGTAGGGTGTTTTCTATCCATATGTAATAAGTATATGCATATTCTAGTTACTGGGTAGGAGTGGTAACCAGATTAAATTGGGTATGTTTTTTATCCAGCCGTGTCAATACTGCCCCCTAGCCCTAACAGGTTAAGATTGAAAGGGCTGGTAACTGTGACAGCATGGAATTCAAAGGAGGCGATAGACAGATGGGTCAGGGGAGAAAGAGAGAATGTCCACTTGGGAGAGATGAGGATCCCAGTGCCACCACCCCGCTGACCAGAAGCTCTCGGGGTGTGCGAGAACACGTGGGCAGATGAGGAGAGAGCAGTAGGAGTAGCAGTGTTATCTGTGGTAATCCATGTTTCCGTCAGCGCCAAGAAGTCGAGGGACTGGAGGGTAGCATAGGCTGAGATGAACTCTGCCTTGTTGGCCGCAGACCGGCAGTTCCAGAGGCTGCCGGAGACCTGGAACTCCACGTGGGTCGTGCGCGCTGGGACCACCAGGTTAGAGTGGCAGCGGCCACGCGATGTGAAAATCCTTTGCTGTACTCCTGATTGATTTGTTCTGCAACTTCACCTGCTTCACTGCCTTTAACATTATGACAGGTGGTGTGCTGCCATTCTCTGTATTTATTTTATAATTTCTAACCACCTTCCTTCCTTCCTTCCTTCCTTCCTTCCTTCCTTCCTTCCTTCCTTCCTTCCTTCCTTCCTTCCTTCCTTCCTTCCTTCCTTCCTTCCTTCCTTCCTTCCTTCCTTCCTTGAAAAACACATTTCCTCATTGCAATTACATATTCATTACAGGCTTATTACGCCCACCTCCCCGTCTACTATCCTTGTTGCCACAATGCAATTCATACAATCACACTAAATTCATGACATGGAGTAGTCTGTGAATATACTGTCTCATACATTAGGCATGTAGTGTGTTAGTAGACACACAGACACACACACACACACACACACACACACACACACACACACACACACACACACACACACACACACACACACACACACACACACACACACACACACACACACACACACACACACACACACACACCACACACACACACACTCCAGAGCCTGTCTTGTGTAGTCCAGGGATATGTCTGCTGCTCTAAACAATATGTATATATCATAATCAGTAACATCATAATACAGTAACATTTAATCCTATTATCAGAGCTGATTACATAATATCACAATGTTTTTTTGAGCATGTTCTATATGTCTATGTATACTGGGGCAAGTTGTCACATGAAGACTTGCCCCAAGGTCATTGAGACAACTTATGTGCCATGTGTGCTAATGTTGGCTAAAACTCAAGGTTAGCTCAACATAGGACTGCAGTTAAAGTATCAAAAGACATGGTTTTGTCTCCTCTACTCAGCGTAAAATTATAATTTTGAACATTCATACCTAACAAAGTTTTATTGCATAAAATGTAAAGTGCCAATTTTTTACTTTTGAAGAAAAATAAGAAACTTGTGCTCACCTACGATTAGAGTGACCTTGACCACATGTGAACATGAAGTTGACCATAGAACATGTAGTCCAACAAAGTAGCTATTTGATTTTTGAGATAGCACCTCTAGTGTTGGTGGTATGAACTGTTTGACAATTTACCCGTGTGACAACTTACCTTGCTCTCCCCTAACCAAGACTATTGTCATGTCCTGACCATTAAAAGGAGTTATTTGTTATTGTAGTTTGGTCAGGACATGGCAGGTGGTATTTGTTTTATGTGATTCGGGCTGGTTGTGTTAGTAGTTGGGTGTTTGATTTATTATTCTGGGTTTTGGGCACTGTCCTATGTTAATGTATTTCTATGTTTAGTCTAGTTATTGTATCTCTATGTTTAGTTAATTGGGGGTTGGACTCTCAATTGGAGGCAGGTGTTTTCTAGTTGCCTCTGATTGAGGGTCCTATAAATAGGTATGTGTTTGTGTTAGTATTTTGTGGGAGATTGTTCTTGTTTAGCTATATTTGCCTGACAAGACTGTCAAGTTCGTGTTGTGTTTTGTATATGTTTTTGGTGTTTTTCCTTCTTCACTTTAATAAAAGAAGATGAGTGTACATTTTCCCGCTGCGTCTTGGTCTCAACCCTACGACAACCGTGACAACTATCAGTAAAGGGTTTGGCTCGTGAGACTGCTTTGAAATAAATCATCATCACCAAAGCTTTATTAAAAGCGGACAACCCCTTTTTATCTATGTACATTGTTTTATCCAGCTGTTATTATTTTGTATGTGCGTAAACCCCACCTCCATGTAGGCTAAAATGTCCATAGGCCCATCGTGGAAAGAAAGATGAGATGACGCCAGTGACCGTCATATTCAGAAACATACGTTTTTGCTTGTTTTCCATTTCATTAGATAAAAAACGAAGCCCTCAGTAGGCCACCCTTGCCCTACTATAACGAAAGCTAGTTCAACAGCAATGCGTTGGGTGTCTCTTATCCTAGCCATGCATTAGCCAAGTACACCATCCATAAAAGGTTTATAAATGGTCTTCTCGTGAGGCTTTCGCCGTCATTCTTTCGCATTATTCACATAGGCTTACCTGTATACTCCATTTCGCTTGTATCCACCCCCATTTCCAAAGAGCGCCTACTGTCCGGTTACCAAAATAGGTGCTCCTCCAAACTCGTTCATATGAACATTATTTTAATCATATACTTACTGTAACACATTGTACTGACTAAATTAGCAAAAATATATATAACTGATCATTATTTGAAGATATATTTGAACTAAGTGTAAGATTCTTTGCAAATGAAGTTCCAACATAGAATAATGAGTTGCCAACAAAGTTGCAAACGCTATAAGACAGTACAGTATACAGTACATATACTTAAAGTGCATTTGGAGAGTATTCAGACCCCTTGACCTTTTCCACATTTTGTTACGTTACAGCTTTAGGGGAAATACGTATCTGAATATAATAATGCATTGACAAGTGACATTGTGATAGGCCTATTAAATTAAACTATTTACAAATGAATAAAAGTTAACAAAATTATAAATGTTATCATTTGAAATTCGTAAGTCCTCATCATTGTGCTTAATTGGTTAACCCTCCTGCTGTGTTCCGGTCGAATTGGACCGATTTACAAGTTTTCTCTCTGAAAAATGTAGTTCATTTAATCTGATTGCCATAAGGTTCCATGACTTTGTCCAAACAGGGCATCTGAACACACAAAATACATTTTGATGATTTTCCTTACATTTTGGGTGTACACCTGTGGTGTTATCGGTCAAAAATGACCGGTCATTAGAAATTAATGGGTGAGACTACAGTTAGTGTATAAAATGTAGTTCAGGCACATGCCCATTCAGCAGATGGATGGGCATGGGCCCTTCTTGGCTTCCATGGCAACCCCCATGGGAACCTTTCCCCACTAGAATCTTTCCTCCACGGGAACCACACCTGTTGGCATTCTCACAAACAATTGCAACATTGTTTCAATAATATATAGAACTTTTCTCGCAGCTCTGGTAAATAAAGCTTTTTTGAGGCCTTGCTCACAATTCATTCTGTAGCAGCACAATGACCAAACGATGTACTGCATGTGAGGCTCTTGATCATATCTTTGACCATGACATTGGTGTGGAGGAGGGAGTCCCTGTTAAACTTTGACACAAAGTAGTCTGTGATAAATAGCACAATATGTTTCATCTGAGTATTTGTTATAGTCAAAATAATCTATACATTATGCTTTTTTTTACTCAAAAACAAGTTGTATGAGCTCAGGTCAATGAGGCCTACAGGCCATCAATAGCAAATACAGGTTCAAAATGTGTAATGTTCACAAGAACTTAAGTTGATAAAAGATCTAACACAACATTAGGTGATAATATAAGGATTATTATGGATTTCTAATCAGCTATAATGGGGCGGTCATTTTGGACCGGGAACACAGAATTAATAAACATGAAACGAACACAACAGGAGGGTTAAATAATACATGTTCGACCATACTAGACCAGAAAATATAGATAAATACATCAATGTATTGACAAACATAATAATTAGTCCAGAAAATGATTTTAAGCAAATGGTAAAGATATTAGCTTCCTACGTAAAATGTCAGTTCTTTACGTAATTATGTAATGTGAAAAAGCGAGTAATTCAGCACATATTTTAAGGGACTACTGATTAACAATTTGAATGAATCAAAACCGGTGTAACATCCATATGCACAAACAATAGATTTACATACTTTTCTACAGTCAATGATCATTGTAACTAGCTAGAATGGTTTAGAACGTTTGTCAGATGTACTATATTCGTTTGACTTTCTCATCATGAAATATTAATATGTGACAAACAATAGTGTCAGAATGGAGATTGAATGCAATGTTGGTACAATTATATATGAACATTTCATTTTACAGATATGATCATTTCAGAAATTAATTATTCAATTTACAACCCAATAACCTTTGGATAATAAACCTAAGGGCTCTGTCAAATAGGCTGTGTTTACACAGGCAGTCCAGTTCTGATATATATTTTTATACTAATTGGTATTTTGACCAATCACATCAGATCTTTTCACATCAGATCTTTTTTTAGAGTTGATCGGATTGGTCAAAATACCAAATAGAGAAAATAAGATCAGAATTGGGCTGCCTGTGTAAAGGCAACCCAGAGCAAGGAGGCAATGTGGATTATTTCATTGCTCATTGTCCACTAGAGGAGAGTGTTGTTCTACTTTTCTTGGATATCTTCTCTCATCCTCTGCTTACATATCACAGCAACTCACATTTGGACTAAAATACTACAACTTACATTTGGCCTATAATTCCATTGCAACTCACATTGGACCTATAATACCATAGCAACACACACTGGGCCAAAAATACCATAGCAACTCACATTGGAACTATAATACCATAGCAACTCACATTGGGCCTACAATACCATAGCAACTAACATTGGGCCTACAATACCATAGCAACTAACATTGGGCCTACAATACCATAGCAACTTACATTGGGCCTACAATACCATAGCAATTTACATTGGGCCTATAACATACTGTACTTGTTCAAAACTACAAATAAGTAAGGAGTCAAAACAGTCTACACATAACAGTCTGAACAAAACAATCTCCCTATTGCAATATGTAACGCAGTTAACATGCAGACAGTACAATTCTTTGTTTTTTAAAGCAACATTAGTATGGATTAAAGTAGGATCAAATGTGGTCCTAGACATCTCTTAATCCTAGCTAGTTGTCAAAATAAGAAAGAAATATAGCAGGTCTGATATCTGTGGATCGCCATCCCCCTGGATATTGATGTGACTGTTGCTATCATATATGAAAAACTCCCTTGCAACTCTTCACAAAAGCAATGAAGTCATTTGAATGCAGAGAGCTTTTGGGGTTTTGGCATTCAGTCACAGGCCAGGTAATCAGAAAAAATGCTTTGACATTTGGCAAATTATTTTCATAAACAATGCGTGGCCTTGAGGAGCAATAATTACCAAAGGGACTCATTGGTAGATATCCACAAAGGCTTATTCAGTCGCCAACTGGACATTTGAAAGACAAAAACAGGTGAAGATGGGTGTGTGTGTGTGTGTCTGTGTGTGTTTAGGCTGTCTTTGTGTGTGTGTGTGTGTGTGTGTGTGTGTGTTATTGTCTACACCAGTGTATGTAGGGGGTGTGCCTGGCTGTCTTTGTGTCCATACTGATTATACATTGCAGAAGAAATACAAATAATACGATGTTACCTCTGCACAAGACCTTTTTCAAGATGTTATGCACTCCAAGGAGACCTGTGGGCAGATGAATACCCAGCCCTGGCTTCTCTGTCCATTAATAGACTGCTCAACCCTCACCCTGACAAGAAGTCTGCAGCAGGCAGCTCTCCATCAGCCTCTACCCCAGCACAGCAGAGGGGATTTCAGCTGCCTGCCCTCGCCATGGCAATCAATACAGAGAGGGGCATGGGGAAGACAGCACGGGGGGGGCTTATCCTCAGTTGCTGGTGTTTGTAGTGTGTGTGTGTGTGGTTGATATGTATTGGTGTCTGCTTGTAGATTGTTCTTCTGCATTCACATCAGCTAGTTACAACAGCAAATGAGAATCAGAGAGAGTGTGTGTGTGTGTGTGTGTGTGTGTGTGTGTGTGTGTGTGTGTGTGTGTGTGTGTGTGTGTGTGTGTGTGTGTGTGTGTGTGTGTGTGCACATGGACCATCAGGGAAGTGAGACTGGCTCAGGAAATGTATCCCTTCCCTTGGCTTCCAAGGAATCGTTGAGACCGAGAGAGAAGAGATATACAAAAAGATCTTTAGATATACAAAGGTGCGGTTCACAGATTTCGGTCTTTTTCTTTGACAATAAATGTATGAAAGGCTCTTGAATTTGGTTTGTTAGAAGATGGGGACTTAGAATGGTATATTTATATAGGGCCTGATTCCGACCTGAATGGAACATAATTCCCTTATTATGCACTTTCTCTCTAAGTGTATTCTGCCCTTGACCTTAAGGATGAGAATAACATTCTATTTACCTGCTATTGATTTTGGGGGAAGATTGAATAAATGAAGGTGTGGTGGAGGTGTGTCTAGAGATGAGCCGCATTCTGACCTTGACTTATTTCGCTAATAATTCTGGCAACAGACAAACAGAGAACACAGGGGATAATGAGGGAAGATGGGAGTAGACAAATACTCCTGGTAGGGGGTGGAGACAAGCACAAAGACAAGTGAAACAGATCAGGATGTGACACCCCGCCTGCAAAGCCTGTATCGCACCTGCATATGGTAAGTCTGAATACCAACTACTGAGAAGTGCATAGGAAAGGCGTGCTTTCCTAAGTCGGAATCGGCCCATAGTGCCTAAATTAAACTCAAGGACACAAGCCAGAGTGGACCACAGCCATAAAAACACAATACGCTATTGAATATTAAAAACTATGAAAGACAAAGATAGAACAGACAACAAAAACTGATAGAACCACAAGACAGCAAATGGGCACAAAGCGAACATGCTATACATAGTGTACACTTAGATAAAAAGGTGCTATCTAGAACCTAAAAGGATTCTTCAGCTGTCACCATAGGAGAACCCGTTGAACCCTTCCGGGTAGAACCCTTTAGGGGTCCATGTAGTACCCTTTCCACAGAGAGTTCTACATGAATCCCAAAAGGGTTCTACAGTACCTGAAACCAAAAGGGTTCTACCTAGAACTAAAAAGGCTTCTACTATGGGGACACCCGAAGACCCCTTTTTTTATAAGAGCTTGAGCCTACCTGCCTTACATACATATGAGGTAACTATTGAAGTATCCACTGGAGATGTAAGTCTGTCGAGGAAGTCTTAGAAAACACAGAACAAGCATGCTCAGATTGGAACAACCCATAAAAACATACAGTATGCCTAATGATTGAAAAAATATAAGCCGAGGATGACTGTACTAAAAGCCACACAGGTTTATTTGCTCAAATCACATTTTGTTTGTCACGTGCTTACTTACGGGTCCTTACGGGTCCTTGCATCTGTCCTCGTGCTCCTAGATCTTAGTGCTGCTTTTCATACCATCGATCACCACATTCTTTTGGAGAGATTGGAAACCCAAATTGGTCTACACGGACAAGTTCTGGCCTGGTTTAGATCTTATCTGTCGGAAAGATATCAGTTTGTCTCTGTGAATGGTTTGTCCTCTCACAAATCAACTGTAAATTTCAGTGTTCCTCAAGGTTCCGTTTTAGGACCACTATTGTTTTCACTATATATTTTACCTCTTGGGGATGTCATTCGAACACATAATGTTAAATTTCACTGCTATGCGGATGACACACAGCTGTACATTTCAATGAAACATGGTGAAGCCCCAAAATTGCCCTCGCTTCAAGCCTGTGTTTCAGACATAAGGAAGTGGATGGCTGCAAACTTTCTACTTTTAAACTCGGACAAAACAGACATGCTTGTTCTAGGTCCCAAGAAACAAAGAGATCTTCTGTTAAATCTGACAATTAATCTTGATGGTTGTACAGTCGTCTCAAATAAAACTGTGAAGGACCTCGGCGTTACTCTGGACCCTGATCTCTCTTTTGAAGAACATATCAAGACTGTTTCAAGCGCAGCTTTTTCCATCTACGTAACATTGCAAAAATCAGAAACTTTCTGTCCACAAATGATGCAGAAAAATTAATCCATGCTTTTGTTACTTCTAGGTTGGACTACTGCAATGCTCTACTTTCCGGCTACCCGGATATAGCACAAAATAAACTTCAGTTAGTGCTGAATACGGCTGCTAGAATCCTGACTAGAACCCCAAAATTTGATCATATTACTCCAGTGTTAGCCTCCCTACACTGGCTTCCTGTTAAGGCAAGGGCTGATTTCAAGGTTTTACTGCTAACCTACAAAGCATTACATGGGCTTGCTCCTACCTATCTTTCCGATTTGGTCCTGCCGTACATACCTACACGTACGCTATGGTCACAAGACGCAGGCCTCCTAATTGTCCCTAGAATTTCTAAGCAAACAGCTGGAGGCAGGGCTTTCTCCTATAGAGCTCCATTTTTATGGAATAGTCTGCCTACCCATGTGAGAGATGCAGACTCGGTCTCAACCTTTAAGTCTTTATTGAAGACTCATCTCTTAAGTAGGTCATATGATTGAGTGTAGTCTGGCCCAGGAGTGTGAAGGTGAACGGAAAGGCTCTGGAGCAACGAACCGCTCTTGCTGTCTCTGCCTGGCCGGTTCCCCTCTCTCAACTGGGAGTCTCTGCCTCTAACCCTATTACAGGGGCTGAGTCACTGGCTTATTGGTGTTCTTCCATGCCGTCCCTAGGAGGGGTGCGTCAATTGAGTGGGTTGAGTCACTGACGTGGTCTTCCTGTCTGGGTTGGCGCCCCCCTTGGGTTGTGCCATGGCGGAGATCTTTGTGGGCTATACTCAGCCTTGTCTCAGGATGGTAAGTTGGTAGTTGAAGATATCCCTCTAGTGGTGTGGGGGCTGTGCATTGGCAAAGTGGGTGGGGTTATATCCTTCCTGTTTGGCCCTGTCCGGGGGTATCGTCGGATGGGGCCACAGTGTCTCCTGACCCCTCCTGTCTCAGCCTCCAGTATTTATGCTGCAGTAGTTTATGTGTCGGGGGGCTAGGGTCAGTCTGTTATATGTGGAGTATTTCTCCTGTCTTATCTGGTGTCCTGTGTGAATTTAAGCATGCTCTCTCTAATTCTCTCTTTCTCCCTTTCTTTCTTTCTCTCTCTCGGAGGACCTGAGCCCTAGGACCATGCCTCAGGACTACCTGACATGATGACTCCTTGCTGTCCCATCCACCTGGCCGTGCTGCTGCTCCAGTTTCAACTGTTCTGCCTGCGGCTATGGAACCCTGACCTGTTCACCGGACGTGCTACCTGTCCCAGACCTGCTGTTTTCCACTCTCTAGAGACAGCAGGAGCGGTAGAGATACTCTCAATGATCGGCTATGAAAAGCCAACTGACATTTACTCTTGAGGTGCTGACTTGTTGCACCCTCAACAACTGTGATTATTATTATTTGAACATGCTGGTAATTTATGAACATTTGAACATCTTGGCCATGTTCTGTTATAATCTCCACCCGGCACAGCCAGAAGAGGACTGGTCACCCCTCATAGCCTGGTTCCTCTCTAGGTTTCTTCCTAGGTTTTGGCCTTTCTAGGGAGTTTTTCCTAGCCACTGTGCTTCTACACCTGCATTGCTTGCTGTTTGGGGTTTTAGGCTGGGTTTCTGTACAGCACTTTGAGATATCAGCTGATGTAAGAAGGGCTATATAAATACATTTGATTTGATTTTCCAACAATGCAGAGTTAAAGATAAAATAAACAATATGAATTGTGAAACAATGAATAAATACACAGTGAATAACAAATAACAATTAGGAGTAAAAAATAACATGGCTATATAGAGGGAGTACCCTATATAGAGGGAGTACATGTACTCAGAATATATGCAGGGGTATGAGCTAATTGAGGTACAGTTGAAGTCGGAAGTTTACATACACTTAGGTTGAAGTCATTAAAACTCATTTTTCAAGCACTCCACAAATTTCTTGTTAACAAACTATAGTTTTGGCAAGTTGGTTAGGACATCTACTTTGTGCATGACACAAGTAATTCTTACAACAATTGTTTACAGACAGATTATTTCAATTGTAATTCACTGTATCACAATTCCTTTGGGTCAGAAGTTTACATACACTAAGTAGACTGTGCCTTTAAACAGCTTGGAAAATTTCCAGAAAATGATTTCATGGCTTTAGAAGCTTCTGATAGGCTAATTGACATCATTTGAGTCAATTGGAGGTGTACCTGTGGATGTATTTCAAGGCCTACCTTCAAACTCACTGCCTCTTTGCTTGACATCATGGGAAAATCAAAAGAAATCAGCCAAGACCTCATAAAAAACATTGTAGACCTCCACAAGTCTGCTTCATCCTTGGGAGCAATTTACAAACGCCTGATTGTACCACGTTCATCTGTACAAACAATAGTATGCAAGTATAAACACCATGGGACCACGCAGCTCTCATACCGCTCAGGAAGGAGACGTGTTCTGTCTCCTAGAGATGAACGTACTTTGGTGCGAAAAGTGCAAATCAATCCCAGAACAACAACAAAGGTCCTTGTGAACATGCTGGAGTAAACAGGTACAAAAGTATCTACATCCACAGTAAAACTAGTCCTATATCGACATAATCCAGGCCCTGCATTGCCTAGCTCCACTCCCATTCACCAGGATGGTTGTTGACTTCTGTGACTGTAAAAGCCTTGGTTTCATGCATGTTAACATTAGAAGCCTCCTCCCTAAATGTGTTTTATTCACTGTCCTAGCACACTCTGCCAACCCGTATGTCATAGCCGGGTCTGAATCCTGGCTCAGGAAGACCACCAAAAACCCTGACATTTCCATCCCTAACTATAACATTTTCCGACAAGATTGAACTGCCAACGGGAGTTGTGTTGCAATCTACTGCAGAGATAGCAAGCAGAGTTCTGTCTTACTATCCAGGTCTGTACCCAAACAAAATCGAGCATCTATTTTTAAAAATCCACTTTTCCAGAAACAAGTCTCTCACCGTTGCTGCTTGCTATAGACCACCCTCTGTCCCCAGCTATGCCCAGGACACCATATGTGAACTGATTGCCCCCCCATCTATCTTCAGAACTCATGCTACTAGGTGACCTAAACTGGGACATGCTTAACACCCCGGCCATCCTACAATCTAAGCTAGATGCCCTCAATTTTACACAAATTATAAATGAACCCACCAGGTACAACCCCAAATCCGTAAACACGGGCACCCTCATAGATATCATCCTAACCAACCTGCCCTCCAAATAAACCTCTGCTGCTTTCAATCAAGATCTCAGCGATCACTGCCTCATTGCCTGCATCCGTAATGGGTCCGCGGTCAAACGTCCACCCCTCATCACTGTCAAATGCTCCCTAAAACAATAAAGCGAGCAGGCCTTTCTAATCAACCTGGCCTGGGTATCCTGGAAGGATATTGACCTCATCCCGTCAGTAGAGGATGCCTGGTCATTCTTTAAAAGTGCCTTCCTCGCCATCTTAAATAAGCATGCCCCTTTCAAAAAATTTTGAACCAGGAACAAATATAGCCCTTGGTTCTCTCCAGACCTGACTGCCCTTGAATAGCACAAAAACATCCTGTGGCGTTCTGCATTAGCATCGAATAGCCCCTGTGATATGCAACTTTTCAGAAATGTTAGGAACCAATATACACAGGCAGTTAGGAAGCTAAGGCTAGCTTTTTCAAGCCTAAATTTGCATCCTGTAGAACAAACTCAAAAGTTCTGGGACACTGTAAAGTCCATGGTGAACAAGAGCACCTCCTCCCAGCTGCCCACTGCACTGAGGCTAGGAAACACTATCACCACCGATAAATCCACGATAATTGAGAATTTCAATAAGCATTTTTCTACGGCTGGCCATGTTTTCCACCTGGCTACCCCTACCCCGGTCAACAGCCCTGCACTCCCCACAGCAACTCGCCCACGCCTCCCCCATTTCTCCTTCACCCAAATCCAGATAGCTGATGTTCTGAAAGAGCTGCAAGATCTGGAACCCTACAAATCAGCCGGGCTTGACAATCTGGACCCTCTCTTTCTAAAATTATCTGCCGAAATTATTGCAAGCCCTATCACTAGCCTGTTCAACCTCTCTTTCGTATCGTCTGAGATTCCCAAAGATTGGAAAGCTGCCGCGGTCATTCCCCTCTTCAAAGGGGGAGACACTCTAGACCAAAACTGCTACAGACCTATATCTATCCTACCCTGCCTTTCTAAGGTCTTCGAAAGCCAAGTGAACAAACAGATTACCGACCATTTCAAATCCCACCATACCTTCTCAGCTATGCAATCTGGTTTCCGAGCTGGTCATGGGTGCACCTCAGCCACGCTCAAGGTCCTAAATATCCATAACCGCCATCGATAAGAGACATTACTATTCATCGACCTGGCCAAGGCTTTGACTCTGTCAATCACCACATTCTTATTGGCAGACTCAACAGCCTTGGTTTCTCAAATGATTGTCGCGCCTGGTTCACCAACTACTTCTCAGACAGAGTTCAGTGTGTTAAATCGGAGGGCCTGTTGTCCGGACCTCTGGCAGTCTATGGGGGTGCCACAGGGTTCAATTCTCGGTCCGACTCTCTTCTCTGTATACATCAATGATGTCGCTCTTGCTGCTGGTGATTCTCTGATCCACCTCTAAGCAGACGTCCCCATTCTGTATACTTCTGGCCCTTCTTTGGACACTGTGTTAACTAACCTCCAGACGAGCTTCAATGCCATACAACTCTCCTTCCGTGGCCTCCAACTGTTCTTAAATGCAAGTAAAACTAAATGCATGCTCTTCAACCGATCACTGCCCGCACCTGCCGGCCCGTCCAGCATCACTATTCTGGACTGTTCTGACTTAGAATATGTGGACAACTATAAATACCTAGGTGTCTGGTTAGACTGTAAACTCTCCTTCTAGACTGACATTAAGAATCTCCAAAATTAAATCTAGAATCGGCTCCCTACTTCGCAACAAAGCATCCTTCTCTCATGATGCAAAACATACCCTCGTAAAACTGACCATCCTACCCATAAACGACTTCGATGTCATTTATAAAATAGCCTCCAACACTCTACTCAACAAATTGGATGCAGTCTATCACATTGCCATCCGTTTTTTCACCAAAGCCCCAAATACTACCCACCACTGCGACCTGTACGCTCTCCTTGGCTGGCCCTCGCGTCATATCTGTCACCAAACCCACTGGCTCTATGTCATCTACAAGTCTCTGCAAGGTAAAGCCCCACCTTATCTCAGCTCACTGGTCACCATAACAGCACCCAGTCATAGCATGCGCTCCAGCAGGTATATCTCACTGGTCACCCCCAAAGCCAATTCCTGCTTTGGCCGCCTTTCCTTCCAGTTCTCTGCTGCCAATGACTGGAACGAACTGCAAAAATCACTGAAGCTGGAGACTTATATCTCCCTCACTAGCTTTAACCTGTTAGGGACAGACGTTCCGCTAGCTGAACGCCTCACCAATATCCAATGGTATAGCGTGGCACGAAATACAAATACCTAAAAAATGCTAAAACTTCAATTTCTCAAACATATGACTATTTTACACCATTTTAAAGATAAGACTCTCGTTAATCTAACCACACTGTCTGATTTTAAAAAGGCTTTACAGCGAATGCAAAACATTAGATTATGTCAGGAGAGTACCCTCCCAAAAATAATCACACAGCCATTTTCAAAGCAAGCATATATGTCACAAAAACCAAAACCAAAGCTAAATGCAGCACTAACCTTTGATGATCTTCATCAGATGACACTCCTAGGACATTATGTTATACAATACATGCATGTTTTGTTCAATCAAGTTCATATTTATATCAAAAACCAGCTTTTTACATTAGCATGTGACGTTCAGAACTAGCATACCCACCGCAAACTTCCGGTGAATTTACTAAATTACTCACGATAAACGTTCACAAAAAACCTAACAGTTATTTTAAGAATTATAGATACAGAACTCCTTTATGCAATCGCGGTGTCAGATTTTAAAATAGCTTTTCGGTGAAAGTACATTTTGCAATATTCTGAGTACATAGCCCGGCCATCACGGCTAGCTAATTTGACACCCACCAAGTTTGGCCCTCACCAAACTCAGATTTACTATAAGAAAAATTGGATTACCTTTGCTGTTCTTCGTCAGAATGCACTCCCAGGGCTTCTACTTCAACAACAAATGTTGTTTTGGTTCGAAATAATCCATAGTTATATCCAAATAGCTCCGTTTTGTTCGTGCGTTGAGGTCACTATCCGAAGGGTGACGCGCGGGCGCATTTCGTGACAAAAAAAATCTAAATATTCCATTACCGTACTTCGAAGCATGTCAAACGCTGTTTAAAATACATTTTTATGCTATTTTTCTCGTAAAATAGCGATAATATTCCGACCGGGCGACGTTGTGTTCATTCAAACACTGAAAGAAAAACATGGAGTCGTCTCGTGCACGCGCGCCTCAGTGTCATTGTTCTCAGCAGGACCACTCACAAAAAACCCTACTGTTTTTCACCCAGAGACTGGAGAGCTCTCATTCCACTTTCTGACGCCTTCCTAGAGCCAATGGAAGCCTTAGAAAATATCACATTACAGCAGAGATGCTGTATTTTTGATAGAGATGCCCTAGAAGGAGAACAAATTGTCAGACATGGCACTTCCTGTATAGAATCTTCTCAGGTTTTGGCCATGAGTTCTGTTATACTCACAGACACCATTCAAACAGTTTTAGAAACTTTAGAGTGTTTTCTATCCAAATCTACTAATTATGTGCATATTCTAGTTTTTGGGCAGGAGTAGTAACCAGATTAAATCGGGTACGTTTTTTATCCGGCCGTGAAAATACTGCCCCCTATCCCAAACATGTTTAACCACCAGCTGTCTGAGCAGCTCACATATCACTGCACCTGTACATAGCCCATCTGTAAACAGCCCATCCAACTACCTCATTCCCATACTGTATTTCTTTATTTTTCTTGCTCCTTTGCACCCCAGTTTCTCTACTTGCACATTCATCTTCTGCACATCTACCATTCCAGTGTTTAATTGCTATAGTGTAATTACTTTGCCACCATGGCCTATTTATTGCATTAACTCCTTATCTTACCTCATTTGCACTCACCGTATATAGACTTTTTGTTTTCTTTTTTTCTACTGTATTATTGACTGTATGTTTTGTTTATTCCATGTGTAACTCTGCGTTGTTGTATGTGTCGAACTGCTATGCTTTATCTTGGCCAGGTCGCAGTTGCAAATGAGAACTTGTTCTCAACTTGCCTACCTGGTTAAATAAAGGTGTAAGAAAGAAATAAAATAAAAAATAAAAAGCCGCTCAGCAAGGAGGAAGTCACTGCTCCAAAACCGCCATAAAAAAGTCAGACTACAATTTGCAACTGCACATGGGGAAAAAGATTGTACTTTTTGGAGAAATGTCCTCTGGTCTGATGAAACAAAAATATAACTGTTTGGCTATAATGACCATCGTTATGTTTGGAGGAAAAAAGGAGAGGCTTGCAAACCAAAGAACACCATCCCAACCGTGAAGCACGGGTGTGGCAGCATCATGTTGTGGGGGTGCTTTGCTGCAGGAGTGACTGGTGCACTTCACAAAATAGATGGCATCATGAGGATGGAAAATTACGTGGATATATTGAAGCAACATCTCAAGACATCAGTCAGGAAGTTAAAGCTTGGTCGCAAATGGGTCTTCCAAATGGACAATGACCCCAAGCATACTTCCAAAGTTGTGGCAAAATGGCTTAAGGTCAACAATGTCAAGGTATTGGAGTGGCCATCACAAAGCCCCGACCTCAATCCTATAGAAAATTTGTGGGCAGAACTGAAAAAGCATGTGCGAGCAAGGAGGCCTACAAACCTGACTCAGTTACACCAGCTCTGTCAGGAGAAATGGGCCAAAATTCACCCAACTTTTTGTGGGAAGCTTGTGGAAGGCTACCTGAAACGTTTGACCCAAGTTAAACAATTTAAAGGCAATGCTACGAAATACTAATTGAGTGTACGTAAACTTCTGACCCACTGGGAATGTGATGAAAGAAATAAAAGCTGAAATAAATCCTTCTCTCTACTATTATTCTGACATTTCACATTCTTAAAATAAAGTGGTGATCCTAACTGACGAAAGACAGGGATTTATTACGAGGATTAACTGTCGGGAATTGTGAAAAACTGAGTTTAAATGTATTTGGCTAAGGTGTATGTAAACTTCCGACTTCAACTTTAGCTATGTACATATAGGTAGGGTTAAAGTGACTAGACAACAGGATAGATAAGACAGTAGCAGCAGCGTGTAGCCATTTGATGAGCTACTTAGCAGTCATATTTAGCAGTCTTCTGACTTGGGGGTAGAACATTGGTCATATGCTGTTGTCTTTGCTGATTGCTTCTGCTATTGCATGTTTTACCAATGATTCTGCCTTCTGTATGGTCGAAGTCATAGCAGCTTGAAAAGCGCATTCTGTCTCCAAGTTACTGTATCTTACACTTCACTGACTGTATTAAGGCAGACTCGGGGGGGCTGAAGTTGATGATATGGTTATGGAAAAGGACCTGATGTTATATATTGAGAAGGAATATAATAGGGTTTTCATAGCCTAATAAAAGTTATATTTTTTATTATACAGTATTGGTACCCAAAAACATGACATTTTTAAGGATTAAATAGTGTATGCTGTTCGAGCCCAGCTTGTCCGGGAAATGTTGAGAGAAGACACGTTATGACTACCTGGCCACTGCCCTTTGCGGTTCTTTCAAACAGGGTGTGCGATTTAATTACAGATACCATTGAGTGACTTTGCTCTTGTGCCATAAAGTGTGTGGTTAGGGCGCGATCTAAGAATGATAAGAGAAAGTGGGCCTATGAAGTCGTTAACATCCACAATGATGTACGCTCACTGTGGAAATTACGGGGACCGTCATGGTGCTCAGCTTTCCCATCTGCCCTTCTTAAAATACAATCCCTGCTTCTCATTTTTACAAGCCTGCTATAATGTGGCATTAAAATGCAAAGGCTTTCATTGAGTCAACTTATTTCAGCCGTATGTTTAATTGGATTAAATGTCAAGTGAAATGCCAATGATGTTTGTTTTAAAGGGGAGAAGGTCATTTTAATGGGAGCCGGGTATCTACGAGATCATGTAAAAAAAAGCTTGTTTATGAATAACATTACTTACTGGGCTGTCTGGCACCTTGCCAACATAGCAGGCATATTTCGTATTTGTCACTCCCTGGTGAGTAAACATGTTAATGTAACAGAGTCGGTCTTGTCCCTGTCCCTACATAAACGTAAACCCAGGACCTTCCGCACAACAGCACTTCGCACTCACCAAGCAGCGTTCTAACCAATCGCTCTACCAAAACAATGGTATTTTCTTTGCAAGTGAGACATCACTTCAAGTCTCAGGCAGTGTGACTTCACCACACGATGCTCACTCTGGCACTCGGCTAACCAGCCAGAGATACGAAATCTAATTGTCACCCCACTTTGACCTTCTACGCAGTAACCTTAGCAGGATGGGCAGAGTCCAATTGTATGGTCCGAGTCACGAAAGGATGACACCACAACGACGGTCTGGATGTATCAGAGTATCCATTTTCTGCCGGCATAGTTAGAAAAAATAGTGAACAGGCTGTCAGTTCAAAGTGTCTCAACTGCATCTGCAGAACCATTAATTTGCAAGTAGCAAAAAGGTACCATAACTACATAGTTATAGAAACTGGAAACAATATGCTTTCAGTTCAATGTGTCTCAACTGAATCTTTCAGATAGTAAAGCAGTCTAACCCTCCCTGTCTGACCAATGAGAATGAATGTCTTCTCGTTTTACCAATGAGAATCACAGCCTAGCAAGAATGCTAACATGCTAAGCTGCATTGCTAGCAAATGCTAAAAACAACATGGACAGTTAGCAGCTCATGCTCAAAACAAAAGATGAACATTCCACTGAGCTTGTGTACAAAGATAACATTCTTAATAAACAGTTTTGACTCAAAGTTTCAATGAAGTACACAGGAAATATATATCACTACTTTTTCTAAATTTAATGAAAGAATAGCAGAGCAGAAAGATGCCTACCTCCACCAATGTGAGCAGAAGAACAGACAAAGTAAAAGCTGGCTATGCAACACGTTCAAGGTGGAGCAAATCACAGTTGTTACTTACTTTCTAAACAGCTGTTTTTGTCTCAATATCAAATCATTTCTGGATAACAATGAAGTACTTTACTGTGTTGATTTTCAATTTTCAAAAATAAACAAAAATAGCTTCTTAGCAAAGAGTAATTTCTCATGCAAGAATTTAGCTAGGACTGTCTGGGTGTGGTCCGAGTGGGGAGGGTAAAACTGAAAATGTGCTATTATTGGCAATGAGGTTTGGAACAATTTCTAGTGGTGTATTA
This sequence comes from Salmo salar, assembly GCF_965601325.2. NCBI lineage: Eukaryota > Metazoa > Chordata > Actinopteri > Salmoniformes > Salmonidae > Salmo > Salmo salar. The sequence goes on along the minus strand of NC_138312.1, from coordinate 48,744,827 downwards.
ACTAATTTACCACTTGGTGATGTTACCAGGCAGGCAAAAACTCCATCCCAAAACAGGCTGGAATTTCAAGCGGCCTTCTCAAACAGCTTTTACAATAAAATTACATTATCATCATTTTCACACAGTGTGGAAATATACAGTGCATTTGGTGCATTCAGACCACTTGACTTTTTCCACATTTTGTTACATTACAGCCTTATTCTAAAATGGATTAAATCGTTTTTTCCCTCATCACTCTACACACAGTACCCCATAATGACAAAGCAAAAAGAGGTTAAGAAATGTTTGCAAATATATTAAAAATAACATATGACATTAACATAAATATTCAGACCCTTTGGCTCCCGAGGGGCACATCGATCTAAGGCACTGCATCTTAGTGCTAGAGGCGTCACTACAGACTCTGGTTCGATCTCGGGCTGTATCACAACCGGCCGTGATCGGGAGCAAACAATTGGCCCAGTGTCGTCCGGGGTAGGCTGTCATTATAAAATAAGAATTTGTTCTTAACTGACTTGCCTAGTTAAATAAAAGGTCAACTAAAATAAATAAAATGTACACAGTACTTTGTTGAAGCACCTTTGGCACCGATTACAGCCTCGAGTCTTGGGTGTAATGCTACAAGCTTGGCACACCTGTATTTGGGGAGTTTCTCCCATTCCTCTCTGCAGATCCTCTCAAGCTCTGTCAGGTTAGATGAGGAGCGTTGCTGCACAGCTATTTTCATGTCTCTCCAGAGATGTTCGATTGGGTTCGAGTCCGCGCTCTGGCAGGGCCACTCAAGGACATTCAGAGACTTGTCCTGAAGCCACTCCTGCATTGTCTTGGCTGTGTGCTTACAGTTGTTGTCCAGTTGGAAGGTGAACTTTCGCCCCAGTCAGGTCCTTAGCGCTCTGGAGCAGGATTTCATCAAGGATCTCTCTAGCTGTTCCTTTCATCTTTGTCTCGATAATGACTAGTCTCACAGTCCCTGCCGCTGAAAAACATCCCCACAGCAAGATGCTGCCACCACCATGCTTCGCCGTAAGGATGGTGCCAGGTTTCCTCCAGACTTGACACTTGGAATTCAGGCCAAAGAGTTCAATCTTGGTTTCATCAGACCAGAGAATCTTGTTTCTCATGGTCTAAGAGTCTTTATGTGCCTTTTGACAAACTCCAAGTGGGCTGTCATGTGCCTTTTAATGAGAAGTGGCTTCCGTCTGGCCACTCTACCATAGTCCTGATTGGTAGAGTGCTGCAGAGAAGGTTGTCCTTCTGGGAGGTTGTCCCATCTCCACAGAGGAACTCAAGAGCTCTCAGAGAGACCATCGGGTTCTTGGTCCCCTACCTGACCAAGGTCCTTCTCCCCAGATTGCTCAGTTTGGCTGGACGGCCAGCTCTAGGAAGAGTCTTGGTGGTTCCAAACTTCTTCAATTTAAGAATGATGGAGGCCACTGTGTTCTTGGGGACCTTCAATTTTGCAGAAATGTTATTTTACCTTTCCTCAGATCTGTGCCTCGATACAATCCTGTCTCTGATTTCTACGGACAATTCCTTCGACCTCATGGCTTGTTTTTCTCTCTGACATGCACTGTCAACTGTGGGACCTTTTATAGATCGCTGTACGCCTTTCCAAATGTTTTTTTCTGCACCTTTCTTTAACCAGGTAGGCTAATTGAGAACAAGTTCTCATTTGCAGCTGCGACCTGGCCAAGATAAAGCATAACAATTCGACGCATACAACAACACAGAGTTACACATGGAATAAACAAAACATACAGTCAATAATACAGTACAAAAAAAGAAAACAAAAAGTCTATATACAGTGAGTGCAAATGAGGTAAGATAAAGGAATTAAGGCAATAAATAGGCCATGGTGGCGAAGTAATTACACTATAGCAATTAAACACTGGAATGGTAGATGTGCAGAAGATGAATGTGCAAGTAGAGAAACTGGGGTGCAAAGGAGCAAAATAAATAAATACAGTATGGGGATGAGGTAGATAGATGGGCTGTTCACAGATGGGCTATGTACAGGTGCAGTGATCTGTGAGCTGCTCAGACAGCTGGTGCTTAAAGCTAGTGAGGGAGATATGAGTCAGTGATTTTTGTTCGTTCCAGTCATTGGCAGCAGAGAACTGGAAGATAAGGCGACCAAAGGAGGAATTGGCTTGGGGATGACTAGTGAGATATACCTGCTGGATTGTGTGCTACGAGTGGGTGACCAGTGAGCTATGGTGACCAGTGAGCTGAGATAAGGTGGGGCTTTACCTAGCAGACACTTGTAGATAACCCACTGGCTACAGGTTTGGCGACGAGTATGAAGCGATCATGTCCAAGTCATGTCCAATAAATTGAATTTACCACAGGTGGACTCCAAACAAGTTGTAGAAACATCTCAAGGATGATCAATGGAAACAGCATGCACCTGAACTCAATTTTGAGACTCACAGCAACAGGTCTGAATACTTACAGTTGAAGTCAGAAGTTTACATACACCTTAGCCAAATACATTTACACTCAGTTTTTCACAATTGCTGACATTTAATCCTAGTAATAATTCCCTGTCTTAGGTCAGTTAGGATCACCACTTAATTTTAAGAATATGAAATGTCAGAATAATAGTAGAGAGAATGATTTATTTCAGCTTTTATTTCTTTCATCACATTCCCAGTGGGTCAGAAGTTTAGATACACTCAATTAGTATTTCGTTGCATTGCCTGTAAAATGTTTAACTTGGGTCAAATGTTTCAGGTAGCCTTCCACAAGCTTCCCACAAAAAGTTGGATGAATGTTGCCACATTCCTCCTGACAGAGCTGGTGTAATTGAGTCAGGTTTGTAGGCCTCCTTGCTCGCACACACTTTTTCAGTTCTGCCCACAAATTTTCTATAGGATTGAGCTCAGGGCTTTGCGATGGCCACTTCAATACCTTGACTTTGTTGTTCTTAAGCCATTTTGCCACAACTTTGGAAGTATGCTTGGGGTCATTGTCCATTTGGAAGACCTATTTGTGACCAAGCTTTAACTTCCTGACTGATGTCTTGAGATGTTGCTTCAATATATCCACATAATTTTCCATCCTCATGATGTTTTGGGGCAAAAGTCGAAGTATTGAAACCTCTGGTATTTCAAAACACAACCTACGATATCTTGTTCATAACTTAGGTAAACATTACCTCGCTGTAACTGTTAATTAATTTTAGTGGGCTGTCATTTCTTATCTTTCTATGAGGATTAGACTATTAAAGGGATTATTGCCTTGTGCCTTGTATATACAAATATTCATGGTTAGGTTTTTTCTTCACATATACAAGTACAGTAAATGTGCACTAGTGGCCTTGAACAGAAGCTATTTCCATATTTTCAAATGTTCACACAAACTAGATTTTTCCTCCATTGATATTGTTCCAAAAATAATACCAAAGGTAGCTTTGTAGTTCAATAGAAATATTAAATTTACATCTATGTGCATTTGTCTTTTGTTTACACACTTACATTGGTAGCCTATTGGGACCATGGTCATGGAATATAACTTACATGAGTAGCCTATTGGGACCATGGTCATGGAATATAACTTACATTAGTAATCTATTGGGATCATGGATAGGGAATATAAATGAACACATTAAACATGGTGACTTTCATACAAAGCCAGTTCCCTAACCTGTTCTAGCCTATATATTGTCTTAAGTCAGGTATTTTCTATAGAACTTGTCTCTCTCATGTACCTACCCATTAGAGACTGTGTTCTGTGGCCTCACTGCGACTTGGGAGGCCACAGCTAGAAATTGGCTTTTTATTACACCCATATATCACAGGCCTATAGTTCAGAGTCGTCAAGACAACAAAGGTGATTTCCCCCTTTGGTCTCTTCAAATGATGAAAGAAGGGGGGGGGGGGGGTCCTATTTTTGCTGGAATGTCTGTCAGCTATGGTAGAAAATGTCAACAAGAGACTTACCCTTGGATAATAGGAAAACAAAACACATAAATATTATTTTGCATTTAGATGAATTCACGGTAACATATTTAGTTTAATGTGATAATACTTTTTTTTAATTTTTATGAAAACAAACACATATACAAAAACACTGGGCTGTACCCAAACAAAAGAGCGAGGGTAAACCTCGTTGAACGCCACAGGACGATACCCATAATACACAATGTGTATACATAGCACTCGGCACAACAGCTGCACCAACGCATAGGTACTCACACCACCAACGGACATGGGAACAATAACCAACGGGAACAGAGGGCACATATATAACATACTAATCAGGGGAAATGGGAACCAGGTGTGTGTAATCAGACAAGACAGTCCGTGTTTGATGATAATGAATCCCGTTCAGTGAAGCCTAGAAATCCGGTGACGTAGACCTCCAGAACTGGTGACCAGAATGAGCATCAGTATCGGGGGGATCTGTGACAGTAGAAATGAATTAGAGAAACTTGGTCTTCAGTAGCTTGCCTGTTTGTACCCTATAGCTCCATCTGGCTACAGTGCCATCTAACCTAATCAAAGGAAAATGTGTGTGTGGGGGAATAATAGCGCAATCTTCATCATGTCTGATAGGTAGGTTACTGTGGGCCTTGTTGCTTTAGTACATGTTTTTATTGAACCTTTATTTAACTAGGCAAGTCAGTTAAGAACAAATTCTTATTTACAATGACGGCCTACCCCGGCCAAACCCTAACCAAGACGACGCTGGGCCAATTGTGCGCCGCCCTATGGTACTCCAATTCACGGCCAGTTGTGATACAGCCTGGAATTTAACAAGGGTTTGTAGTGACGCTTCTAGCACTGAGGTGCAGTGCCTTAGACCGCTGCGTCACTCGGGAGGTTTAAATGACAGGCTTCAGAATGCCATGGCAACAGAGCACTTTGTGGCCTAGCATCAGTCCATTATAAACTAACATAATGTTCATGTTTTCATCTGCCTGGGTTCATGGCATTTGGTATACCTTTGTGCATTCTTTCAACCATCTTTGTAATGGTATTGTAATGGCATTCCATCACGGTCTCAAGCTGGGCCTGATGGGCACTCTCTCTTTGTTAGATTTTCTATACTACATTCTTTGAAAGGAACAATTAGTTGTTCTGGTGAGTCCAGGGTTGCTTTTGTGAAATGCTGAGTTTTTATAAAATATCATTGAACATGAAGAGACAATAATGGCTTGTTTTGCTGCAAGCTTGGCACAGAAATGTATTTTTCCATTAAAAGGCAGAGCGCTTGCTTGATTTAAAGCTGACCTGCTTCTTCTTTTCTTCTCTTGAGTGTTGCTGTGGTGAGGCCTGTGTTCCCGGGCAGCTGGAGGCAGCTGCTCTAAACTCTATGCAAAATGACCAGTGTTTTCATTATCCTTACAGTAGTGTGAGGAAGAGCCAGTGTAATGAGCTGCAGATTCCCCGGGGCTGTGAGAAAATCCTTGGGAGTGATTGAAAAGACTGACTTTAGTGCCCGTCTTAGATGGTAATGAGGAACACCATTTAGTTTGAATGGAGAGAAAGAGGTAGCCTCTTACTAGAAAGCCACCTGATAGAAAGTTTGTGCAACTCTGTCGTAGAAATGATCCTGTGTTGCTCGTTACTGATCATGACAAGCATCCAACAAGCATGCTACATGAAATTACAAATGTCAGAATTTTGGACATTGACTATTATGGGTGTCATAACAGGGTTACATGTAAACTCAGCAAAAAAAGAAATGTCCTCTCACTGTCAACCGTGTTTATTTTCAGCAAACTTAACATGTGTAAATATTTGTATGAACATAACAAAATTCAATACCTGAGACATGAACTGAACAAGTTCCACAGAACGAAGGGGGGGTTAAAATCAAAAGTAACAGTCAGTATCTGGTGTGGCCACCAGCTGCATTAAGTACTGCAGTGCATCTCCTCCTCATGGACTGCACCAGATTTTCCAGTTCTTGCTGTGAGATGTTACCCCACTCTTCCACTAAGGCACCTGCAAGTTCCCGGACATTTCTGGGGGGAATGGCCCTAGCCCTCACCCTCCGATTCAACAGGTCCCAGATGTGCTCAATGGGATTGAGATCCGGACTCTTCGCTGGCCATGGCAGAACACTGACATTCCTGTCTTGCAGGAAATCACGCACAGAATGAGCAGTATGGCTGGTGGCATTGTCATCCTGGAGGATCATGTCAGGATGAGCCTGCAGGAAGGGTACCAACCGAGGGAGGAGGATGTCTCTGGTAAGACAAAACTGTGACTTGTCAGTGAAGAGCACTTATTGCTAGTCGTGTCTGGTACAGCGACGGTGGCTTGTTGTGCCCATAGGCAACGTTGTTGCAGGTGTTGTCTGTTGAGGACCTGCCTTACAACAGGCCTACAAGCCCTCAGTCCAGCCTCTCTCAGCCTATCGCGGACAATCTGAGCAATGATGGATTGTGCGTTCCTGTTGTAACTCGGGCAGTTGTTTTTGCCATCCCGTACCTGTCCCGCAGGTGTGATGTTCGGATGTACCAATCCTGTGCAGGTGTTGTTACACGTGGTCTTCCACTGCGAGGACGATCAGCTGTCCGCCCCGTCTCCCTGTAGCGCCGTCTTAGGCGTCTCACAACACGGACATTGCAATTTATTGCCCTGGCCACATCTGCATTCCTCATGCCTCCTTGCAGCATGCCTAAGGCACGTTCACGCAGATAAGCAGGGAACCTGGGAATCTTTCTTTTGGTGTTTTTCAGAGTCAGTAGAAAGGCCTCTTTAGTGTCCTAAGTTTTCATAACTGTGACCTTAATTGCCTACCGTCTGTAAGCTGTTAGTGTCTTAACGACCGTTCCACAGGTGCATGTTCATTAATTGTTTATGGTTCATTGAACAAGCATGGGGAACAGTATTTAAACCCTTTACAATGAAGATCTGTGAAGTTATTTGGATTTTTACGAATTATCTTTGAAAGACAGGGTCCTGAAAAAGGGACGTTTCTTTTTTTGCTGAGTTTATTTCAGTCGGTGTAGGGTTATGTCTGCCGGGCTTGAAGTGAGATGTTTCCAAATTTAGCAGGCATCATTATTAGGCCCTGAATTAATCTTGACTGGCCCTACTTGAGAAATGATAAATGGCACATTATACATGACAAAACGCGATGCAGTGTACAGTATATGAACTTGCGTGATATAAATAATGTAAATGCAATACAATCAATGTTTGATTAGTTTACACACATCCTTATGAGTGTGCTGGTCCTGTCCCAAACAGGCATCGTCCTAGATGCCTACGGAATCCCTAGGCTGACAGCATGACGGATGAATCCCCCCACCAGTATGGGTTCTCACAGACAGGTCTGATAAAAACAAGGGAGGGCACAATTAAAGGGTTATCACACAGTTGTCTGTCTTGTTGCCTTATCGCGACAGGTGACAGAGTAGTGTTGAGTAGGGTTGATCAGAGGGATGTCCGCTTTCATCCTCGTACATAGGTTTTTAGGAGGTTAAGCTTGTTAAGGTTCTATCCAGGTGTTGGATTGTTATTCTAGGCTTATTAGGTTGATAACATTGTGAAAAACAATGTTTTTTTTTAGACCTGTGCCTACTAATAATTTCGATACTTTTGGCAACATCTTTTTCTTGAATGTAATGCTACATATGTAAGATTAACATGTTGTTTGTGCAGAATATTGAATAACTATTCGGTAACACTTGACACCCAGCATCATAACGTTATGACACGATCATAACCATGTCATAACAGCAGACATAACTTGTCATAACCTATTATAATATGGTAATAACACTGTCAAGACACATATGTTGACCTGTTGTGACATATTTAAGTGATAATGCCAGAGAGGCCAATGTTTGGAGAATATGTTGGTATGGGTGTTGTTAGGCCCGAGACAAAGTCTTTGATGGCATTTTAAACAACGGGTTAACAACATATTCAAATAATGATTTACATATTTGCATTAAAAACATTATTTTGATGAATTTATTCATACTATTTCATCCTTCAAGACATAGTCCTGACACAAATCCAGGGTTGCTACCCAAGCTGGCTGATCGTTCAATCTATCGGTTTGGTTGCCACAGATGCGACCCAGTCATTCAGGCTTTTGGTTCTGTATCTATGGACGCGACCCGGTCATTCGCTCGTATCCCTTGCTTGCTAGCTAGCCAACTTTGGCTAACTTACAGTCACGTCAAAAAGCCAGAATAATAGTAAAGTAGACACATTTGCATTTGTTTTAGCTGTTTTCTGGAAACATCAATAACAATGAGCTAATGAGGCGTGAATTCGACAGGCATAGAAAATGTGCTCACTCGTCAGGACACAGTTGTTAACCTCTTGACGTTACCCTACATTTTGAAAAAATCGTGCCCATTTTCAACGGCCTACTAATCAAACTCAGAAGCTAGGATATGCATATAATTAATACCTGTGGATATAAAACACCCTAAAGTTTCTAAAACTGTTTGAATGGTGTCTGTGAGTATAACAGAACTCATATGGCAGTCAAAACCCCGAGACCGATTGAAACAGGAAGTGGAATTCTGAATTGTGGGCTCAACTTCACATCTTTGCCTGTAATTCACACAGTGAGCAATGGTTCATTGAGCACTTCCTATTGCTTCCACAAGATGTCCCCAGTCTTTACAAAGTGTTTTGAGCCTTCTACTGTCGAAACTGAATGAATGAGACGCTGTGGAAATTGGTCACAGGGGGAGGGCCATCACCATTATGACGCGTCGGCCCTGTCTACCCCCTTCTTTGGAAACGTTTTGAAACACAATACAATCGTCCCCCTCGAATCTTATTGGCTCTCTTGTTGAAACAGGCCCTGAAGATTAATGTTATACAACGTTTGACATGTTTGAACAAACCTAAATGGGGGAAAAAAGTTATTTTTCGCCCGCGCCCGGGAGCATTTGGATACAGCCTTCAGACGCGCTAACAACAGCAAGGTAATGGAACATAAAGGATGGACTTTTTCGACCGAAAATACATATGTCGTGGACCTGGGATTCCTGGAAGTGCTTTCTGATGAAGACAACTAAAGGTAAGGGATTATTGACAATAGTATACAAGATTAGATGTGATATGCGATTGTTCCAAGATGAGGCGAGCTAGGTTTACTAGCTCATTTTCTGAGTATCGCATCCCCTTTTATAGCAAAGTGTGATTACCCAGTAAAGTTATTTTTAAATCTGGTATGACAGGTGCTTTCAAGAGATATTCATCTACAAATCTTAGAATGACAATATTACATTTTAAAGATGTTTTCGAATAGTAATTTAGTAAATTGTAGCACTGTTTCCCGGGATGCATTTGAGGGAAAATAGTTAGTCAACGTCAGGCGCCGATGTAAAATGCTGTTTTTATATAAATATGAACTTTATTGAACAAAAGAATGCATGCATTGTGTAACATGATGTCCTAGGTGTGTCATCTGATTAAGTTTGTAAAAGGTTAGTGCTGCATTTAGCTGTTTTTTTGGTTATTTGTGATGCATGTCGTTGGTCGGAAAATGGCTATGTTGCTACTTTAAGCATGTACTCCTCTAACATAATCTAATGTTTTGCTTTTCCTGTAAAACCTTTTTGAAATCTGACGACGTGGGTCGATTCAGGAGCGGTGTATCTATCAAACGATATGAGACAGTCCTATATTTGAAAAAAGAAATATTAAATTTCGTTATGCTAATGTCGCTAGGAGTTTTTCGCTGGAAGTTGATCCCGCTGACGGGACGAGACGCTCAAGAGGGCTAGGGGGTTAGGGCTAGGGGGCAGTATTGACACGGCCGGATAAAAAACGTACCCGATTTAATCTGGTTACTACTCCTGCCCAGTAACTAGAATATGCATATAATTATTGGCTTTGGATAGAAAACACCCAAAGTTTCTAAAACTGTTTGAATGGTGTCTGTGAGTATAACAGAACTCAAATGGCAGGCCAAAACCTGAGAAGATTCCATGCAGGAAGTGGCCTGTCTGATAAGTTGTGTTTCATCTTGGCTCTTTTTATTGAAGACTGAGGATCTTTGCTCTAACGTGACACTTCCTACGGCTCCCATAGGCTCTCAGAGCCCGGGAAAAAGCTGAACGATATCGAGGCAGGCTCTGGCTGAAACACATTATCGCTTTTGGCAAGTGGCCGATCAGAGTACTATGGGCTTAGGCGCGTGCCCGAGTCGACCGAATGCTTTATTTTCTTTCGTCTGTTTACCTAAACGCAGATTCCCGGTCGGAATATTATCGCTTTTTTTATGAGAAAAATGGCATAAAAATTGATTTTAAACAACGGTTGACATGCTTCGAAGTACGGTAATGGAATATTTAGATTTTTTTTGTCACGAATTGCGCCATGCTCATCACCCTTATTTACCCTTTCGGATAGTGTCTTGAACGCACGAACAAAACGCCGCTGTTTGGATATAACTATGGATTATTTTGAACCAAACCAACATTTGTTATTGAAGTAGAAGTCCTGGGAGTGCATTCTGACGAAGACAGCAAAGGTAATAACATTTTTCTTATAGTAAATCTGACTTTGGTGAGTGCTAAACTTGCTGGGTGTCTAAATAGCTAGCCCTGTGATGCCGGGCTATCTACTGAGAATATTGCAAAATGTGCTTTCACCGAAAAGCTATTTTAAAAATCGGACATATCGAGTGCATAGAGGAGTTCTGTATCTATAATTCTTAAAATAATTGTTATGCTTTTTGTAAACGTTTATCGTGAGTAATTTAGTAAATTCACCGGCAGTGTTCGGTGGGAATGCTAGTCACATGCTAATGTAAAAAGCTGGTTTTTGATATAAATATGAACATGCATGTATTGTATAACATAATGTCCTAGGGTTGTCATCTGATGAAGATCATCAAAGGTTAGTGCTGCATTTAGCTGTGGTTTGGGTTTATGTGACATTATATGCTAGCTTGAAAAATGGGTGTCTGATTATTTTTGGCTGGGTACTCTGCTGACATAATCTAATGTTTTGTTTTCGTTGTAAAGCCTTTTTGAAATCGGACAGTGTGGTTAGATTAACGAGAGTCTTGTCTTTAAAATGGTGTAAAATAGTCATGTTTGAAAAATTGAAGTTTTTGCATTTTTTAGGTTTTTGAATAACGCGCCACGGGATTACACTGGCTGTTACGTAGGTGGGACGATTTGGTGCCACCTACCCTAGAGAGGTTAAACAGGTCAACATTCACAAGGCCACGGGGCCAGACGGATTACCAGGACGTGTACTCAGAGCATTCATGGACCAACTGGCAAGTGTCACCTCTCCCTGACCACCATAGTCCCTGTGCCCAAGAAAGCGAAGGTGACCTGTGTAAATGACTACCGGCCTGTAGCCATGAAGTGCTTTGAAAGGCTGGTCATGGCTCACGTCAACACCATCATCCCGGAAAACATAGACCCACCTGGACAAAAGGAACACCTATGTGAGAATGCTGTTCATTGACTACAGCTCAGCGTTCAACACCATAGTGCCCACAAAGCTCATCACTAGGCTAAGGACCCTGGGACTAAACACCTCCCTCTGCAACTGGATCCTGGACTTCCTGACGGGCTGCCTCCAGATGGTAAGGGTAGGCAACAACACATCTGCCACGCTGATCCTCAACACTTGCTTAGTCCCCTCCTGTATTCCCTGTTTACCCACAACTGCGTGGCCAAGCACGACTCCAACACCATCATTAAGTGTGCTGACGACACAACAGTGGTAGGCCTGATCACCGACAACGATGAGACAGCCTATAGGGAGGAGGTCAGAGACCTGGCAGTATAGTGCCAGGACAACAACCTCTCCCTCAACGTGATCAAGACAAAGGAGCTGAGTGTGGACCACATCAACGGGGTTGTAGCGGAGCGGGTCGAGAGTTTCAAGTTCCTTGGCCTCCACATCACCAACAAAATATCATGATCCAAACACCCCAAGAAAGTCGTGATAAGGACACAACAACACCTTTTCCCCCTCAGGAGACTGAAAAGATTTGGCATGGGTCCCTAGATCCTCAAAGTTCTACAGCTGCACCATCGAGAGCATCCTGACCGGTTGCATCACCGCCTAGTATGGAGGCATCACCGCCTACAGAGGAAGGCCCAATTAATAGACTGTTCTCTCTGCTACTGCACGGGAAGTGGTACCGGAGCTCAGTTGGTAGAGCATGGTGTTTGCAACACCAGGGTTGTGGGTTCGATTCCCACGGGGGGCCAGCACAGAAAAAAAAAATGTATGAAATTGTATGAAATGTATGCATTCACTACTGTAAGTCGCTCTGGATAAGAGCGTCTGCTAAATGACTAAAATGTAAAATGTAAGTCTAGGTCCAAAAGGGTCCTTTACAGCTTCTACCCCCAAACCATAAGACTACTGATCAATTATTTAAATGGCCACCAGGACTATTTAAATTGACCCCCCTTTGTTTTTACACTGCTGCTACTCACTGTTTATTATCTATGCATAGTCACTCTACCCCTACCTACATGTACAAATTATATTTGACTAACCTGTATCCCCGCACATATACTTGGTACCCCATGTATATAGCCTCGTTATTGTTATTTTATTGTGTTACTTTTCTTTATTTTTTTATTTTAGTTTAATTAGTAAATATTTTCTATTTCTTGAACTGCAATGTTGGGTAAGGGTAAGTAAGCATTTCACTGTAAGGTCTACACCTGTTATACTTGCCGCATGTGACAAATAACATTTGATTTGATATGTCAGAGACAGATAGCAAGGTTTATACAAATCTCCACTTTTAAAATATAAATGTTAGTCTTAAAACTTCTCTGGGCAAGGTGGGACGTGACCGTCCCACACTATTCAACAGCCAGTGAAATAGCATGGCGCGAAATACAAAACAGCAAAAATATCATAATTTCAATTTCTCAAACATACGACTATTTTATACCATTTTAAATATACACTTCTCCTTAATGTAACCACATTGTCTGATTTCAAAAAGGCTTTACAGCGAAAGCAAAACATTAGATTATGTTAAGAGAGTACATAGACAAAAATACCAACACAGCCATTTTCCTAGCATGGAGAGGCGTCACAAAAACCCAAAACACAGCTAAATGAAGCACTAACCTTTGACGATCTTCATCAGATGACACTGCTAGGACATCATGTTACACAATACATGTATGTTTTGTTCGATAAAGTTCATATTTATATCCAAAAACAGCATTTTACATTGGCGCGTGATGTTCAGAAAATGTATTCTCACCAAAACTCCCGGTGAATGAGCACATCAATTTATAAAAATACTCATCATAAACGTTGACAAAATACATAACAATTATTTAAAGAATTATAGATATACTTCTCCTTGATGCAACCGCTGTGTCAGATTCTAAAATAGCTTTTCGGAGAAATCACATTTTTCAATATTCTGAGTGCATAGCTCGCCATCAAAGCAAGCTATACAGACACCCACCAAGTTCTGGGGTCACCTAAACTCAGAATTAGTATTATAAATATTCTCTAACCTTTGCTGATCTTCGTCAGAATGCACTCCCAGGACTGCTACTTCCACAAGAAATGTTGCTTTTGTTCGAAATAATCCATATTTATGTCCAAATACCTCTGTTTTGTTTGTGCGTTAGGTCACTATCCAAAGACATAACACATGAGCGCAGTACCAGAGATGAAAAGTAAAATAGTTCCATTACCGTTAGTAGAAGCATGTCAAACGTTGTTTACAATCAATCTTTATGGTATTTTTAACGTAAAAATGCGATAATATTCCAACCGGACAATAGCGTATTCATTCCAGAAGAAAAAGGAGGGGTGCGCTATCGGGCTTGCGCATGCCCAAGCCCTTTGTCCATAGGCAGTCCACTCATTGACTGAGCTCCTATTCTCTGCCCGGTTACAGGAGAATGATGAAAAAAGTTTCTGAAGGCTTTTGACAGCCAATGGAAGCCTTAGGAAGTGCAACGTGACCCCACAGACACTGTAGTTTCGATAGGCATTCAAAAGAAGAACTACAATTCTCAGATCTCCCACTTCCTGGTTGGATTTCTCTCAGGTTTTTGTCTGTTATACTCACAGACATCATTCAAACAGTTTTAGAAACTTCAGAGTGTTTTCTATCCAAATCTACTAATAATATGCATATTCTCGTTCCTGGGCCCGAGTAGTAGGCCGTTTAATTTGGGTACGTTTTTCATCGGGCCGTGAAAATACTGCCCCCTACCCTAAAGAAGTTAAAGAAATGTGAGATAATGTCAAGATACTATTATAGGAGATTAAGTTTATAAATTGCTTGGCTGGTCTGATGAGACAGTGGATTGCACAGTCAGATGGAACAGAGAAATAGGCATTTTAACATCATATTTAGCTGGTGGTAACTTGTGGAATAGACACTGGCTGGAACGCGGTTTGACCATGTTACAGTAAATTATCTGTAACAACCTCTTTCAAGAGGGGGATATGTGTGGAATCAGGAGCAGGAGAGCAGAAAGGTTCCAGGGAATCAAATGTATTTTAATACAGGCGGTCCCAAAGGCACAGCACAAAACGCACAAGGTAATCACACAGAATGATTCATCCACCCACAGGGAATGGGAACACAGTTCACACAGAGGAGAAATCTCAACTCCGAATCTAGTGAACACACGTGTCCACGGTAAAACACATACCGTTCAAAACAAAACCATAATCCCTTGGTGCAGGCACGCACCCCTTACTGTACTAACTAGTAACAATCCCGCACACAGCCTACCCTGCAGCGGGGAATTATAAACCCACCGAATCAGACACAACAAGACACAGGTGTGACAAACCAGAAAATGGGATCGGTGGCAGCTAGTAGGCCGGCGACGACGACCGCCGAGCACCACCCGAACACTTCGGTGGACGTCGTGACAGTACCCCCTCCCCCTTGACGTGCGGCTCCTGCAGCGTGCTGACGCCGGCCTCGAGGACAACGAGGTGCAGGGCGATCCGGATGGAGGCGGGGAAACTCACTCGGCAGAGAAGGATCCAAGACGTCCCCCACCGGCACCCAGCATCTCTCCTCCGGACCGAACCCCTCCCAATCCACGAGGTACTGCAGGCCCCTCACCCAATGCCTGGAATCCAGAATGGATTGTACCGTGTACGCCGGGGCCCCCTCGATGTCCAGGGGGTCGGAGGGACATTCCGTACCTCAGCTTCTTGAAGCGGACCAGCCACCACTGGCCTGAGGAATGACACATGAAATGAGGGGTTAATACGGTAATAACGGGGGAGCTGTAACCTATAACACACCTCATTTATCCTCCTCAGGACTTTAAATGGCCCCACAAACCGCAGACCCAGCTTCCGGCAGGGCAGGCGGAGGGGCAGTTTTCGGGTCGAGAGCCAGACCCGATTCCCAAGCGTGAACACTGGGGCCTCACTGCGTTGGCGGTCAGCGCTCGTCTTCTGCCGGGCCTTGGCCCGGTTTAGGTGCTCCTGGACGGCCTCCCACGTCTCCCTCGAGCACTGTACCCACTCCTTCACCACAGGAGCCTCGGTCTGGCTCTAGTGCCATGGTACCAGGACCGGCTGGTACCCCAACATGCACTGAAAAGGCAAAATGTTCATTGAGGAGTGGCGAAACGAGTTCTGGGCCATCTCTGCCCATGGAACATACCTCGCCCACTCCCCTGGCCGGTCCTGGCAATACGACCACAGAAACCTACCCACATCCTGGTTCACTCTCTCCACCTGCCCATTACTCTCGGGGTGAAAACCAGAGGTCAGACTGACCGAGACCCCCAGATGCTCCATTAACTTTTTCCACACCCGGGTCGTGAACTGGGGATCCCAATCAGAAACGATGTCCTCAGGCACCCCGTAAGAAGACGTGAGTAAATAGGGCCTCCGCAGTCTGTAGGGCCGTAGGGAGACCGGGCAAAGGGATGAGACGACAGGACTTAGAAAACCGATCCACAACGACCAGGACCGTGGTGTTCCCCTGGGAAGGCGGGAGATCGGTCAGGAAGTCTACCGATAAGTGTGTCCAAGGCCAAGGAGGGGTTCTAACTTCCCTCTAGGCAGGTGTCTAGGAGCCTTGCTCTGAGCGCACACCGAACAGGAGGAGACGTAAAACCTCACGTCCTTAACTAGCGTGGGCCACCAGTACTTCCCCCTAAGGCTTCGCACTGTCCTATCTATGCCTGGGTGACCAGAGGCAGGTAACGTATGCGCCCACCGAATCAATCTATCGCGGACACCAAGCGGGACATACCTCCGTCCCGCAGGACACTGAGGCGGAGTACGCTCCGAACGACATGCCCGCTCGATGTCTGCATCCACCTCCCACACCACCGGCGCCACCAGATAAGAGGCCCGGAAGTATGGGGGTGGGATCGATGGGCCGTTCCTCCGTATCATATAGACGGGACAGTGCGTCCGCCTTAGTGTTCTGGGAACCTCGTCTGTACGAGATGGTAAATCTAAATCTGGTGAAATACATGGCCCACCTTGCCTGACGAGGGTTCAGTCTCCTCGCCACCTGAATGTACTCCAGATTTCGGTGGTCAGTCCAGATGAGGAAAGGGTGTTTAGCCCCCTCGAGTCAATGTCTCCACACTTTCAGCGCTTTTACGACAGCTAGCAGCTCCCGGTCCCCCACGTCATAGTTTTGCTCCGCCGGGCTGAGCTTCTTCGAAAAGAAAGCGCAGGGGCGGAGCTTCAGTGGCGTGCCCGAGTGCTGTGAGAGCACGGCTCCTACCCCAGCCTCGGACGCATCCACCTCCACTATGAATGCCAAAAAGGGATCCGGATGAGCCAATACGGGAGCCTCGGTGAACAGCGACTTCAAGCGATCAAAAGCTCTGTCCGCCTCAGCCGACCACCGCAGACGCACTGGCCCTCCCTTCAGCAGTGAGGTAATGGGAGCAGCCACCTGCCCAAAACCCCGGATAAACCTCCGGTAGTAATTGGCAAACCCTAAAAACCACTGCACCTCCTTTACCGTGGTGGGAGTCGGCCAATTACGCACGGCCGAAATGCGTTCACACTCCATTTTCACCCCTGATGTGGAAATGCGATACCCCAGGAAGGAGATGGACTGTTTGAAGAACACGCATTTCTCAGCCTTGACATATAGGTCATGCTCCAACAGTCGCCCAAGCACTTTGCCCACCAGAGACACATGCGCGGCGCGCGTAGCGGAGTATATCAGGATGTCATCGATATAAGCCACCACACCCTACCCGTGCAGATCCCTGAGAATCTCGTCTACAAAGGATTGGAAGACGGCTGGGGCATTCTTCAACCCATATGGCATGACGAGGTACTCATAATGGCCGGATGTGGTACTAAATGCTGTCTTCCACTCATCTCCCGCCCGGATCCGCACCAAGTTATACACGCTCCTGAAATCCAATTTTGTGAAAAAGCGTGCTCCGTGGAATGACTCCGTCGCCGTAGCGATGAGAGGTAGTGGGTAACTATACCCCACCGTAATCGAATTTAGACCTCTATAGTCAATGCACGGACGCAACCCTCCTCCTTTCTTCTTCACAAAAAAGAAACTCGGAGGCGGGTGACATGGAGGGCCGAATGTACCCCTGCCTCAGAGATTCAGAGACATATGTTTCCATAGCCACCATCTCCTCCTGTGACGGGGATACATGTGACTCCTGGGGGGTGCGGCGTCTACCTGGAGGTTTATCACACAATCCCCTCATCGATGAGGTGGTAATTTGGTCACCCTCTTCTTACAGAAGGCGATAGCCAAATCGGCATAATCGGGGGGAATGTGCATGGTGGGGACTTGGTCTGGACTCTTCACCGTCGTTGCACCGATGGAAACTCCCACACACCTGCCTGAGCACTCCTCTGACCACCCCTTTAGAGCCCTCTGTTGCCACAAAATGGTAGGATTGTGAAAGGCCAACCAGGGAATCCCCAGCACCACCGGAAACGCAGGAGAATCAATGAGGAAAAAACAAATTATTTCCTCATGATTCCCCCGCGTAACCATGTCCAGTGGAGCCGTGGACTCCCTGACCACCCTTGACCCTAATGGTCGACTATCTAGGGAGTGCACCTGAAAAGGTTTGTCCAGCGGAACCTGGGGAATCCCTAACCTATGTGCGAAACACCGATCCATAAAATTCCCTGCTGCGCCTGAATCGACTAGCACCTTATGCTGGGAATGGGGGGAAAACTCAGGGAAAGAAATTAAAACATACGTGACCAACAGGGGGATCTGGGTGAGCCTGGTGCTGACTCACCTGAGGTGTTCCAACAGTGCTCTGCCGGCCATCTCGATTCCCAGATGGGCCCCTCCAACACCGGTCGGCAGTGTGCCCTCTCCGACCACATCAGGTGCAGGAGGAGGCCCCACCTCCGGTCGCCCTCACTGCAGCACCTCCTAACTCCATGGAGGTTGGATCAGAGGTGCTGGGGGGTGGAAACAACAGGACCCTACCCGCCCGTGGGTAGCCAGCAGGTTATCCAACCTGATTGAAATGTCCACTAGTTGGTCCAGGGTGAGGGTAGCGTCTCTGCAGGCTAGCTCCCTGTGGACGTCCTCACGTAGGCTACACCTATAGTGGTCAATCAGGGCCCTGTCGTTCCACCCCGAGCAGGCGGCCAAGGTCCGAAATCTTGAGCGCTCCTTCTCTCCAGCCGCAGATGGAACAGACGCTCACCCGCCGTTCGCCCCTCCGGGGGATGGTCGAACACTGCCCGGAAGCAGCCGGTGAACTCTGGGTAGTCGTCCCTCGCCGAGTCTGGTCCCTTTCAGACAGCGTTGGCCCACTCCAGAGCTTTACCGGACAGGCAGGAGACAAGGGCGCTCATGCTCTCCTCTCCCGAAGGAGCCGGGTGAATGGTTGCCAGGTACAGTTCCAGCTGGAGCAGAAAACCCTTGCACCCGGCAGCCATCCCGGACGAGCCGAATACCGCTGGGCCCGGATGGTGCCGGCACATGTGATGGTGTAGGGTGGTCCACGGTGGGTGCAGGGGTAGGCAGGCCACCTTTCTCCCATCTCTCCATCGTTGCCATCACCTGATCCATGGCTGTCCCGAGATGGTGGAGGATGGTGGTGTGATGTAGAACGCGCTCCTCCATGGACGTGGAGGGCGCGTCAGCTCCTGCTGACTCCATGATTGCTGGTGCGGGATTCTGTAACAACCTCTTTCCAGAGGGGGGTGTATGTGTGGAATCAGGAGCAGGAGAGCAGAAGGGTTCCAGGGAATCAAATGTATTTTAATACAGGCGGTCCCAAAGGCACAGCACAAAACGCACAAGGTAACCACACTAAATTATTAATCTACCCACAGGGAATGGGAACACAGTTCACACAGAGGAGAAATCTCAACTCCGAATCTAGCGAACACAAGTGTCCACGGTAAAACACATACCGTTCAAAACGCAACCAAAATCTCTTGGTGCATGCACGCACCCCTTACTGTACTAACTAGTAACAATCCCGCACACAGCCTACCCTGCTGTGGGGAATTATAAACCCACCAAATCAGACACAGCAAGACACAGGTGTGACAAACCAGACAGTGCTAAAGGAAAATGGGATCGGTGGCAGCTAGTAGGCCGGCGACGACGACCGCGAGCACCGCCCGAACAGGGAGAGGACCCACTTTCGGTGGACGTCGTGTCATTATCATTGTAATTTTGCACTTGTCAGATAACTGATGTAATTTTGTTATTTTTATTAGATTCCCCATTAGCTAGTGCCATAATGCTAGCCAATGTTCCTGGGGTTCAACACCAATTAACAAGACATTACAAACAACCACAAACATTCAACAAGTAGACAATACAGACAATTAATATACCTGACAGGAAAAACATTAGACATTCAGTTGTTGCTTCTATTTCCTGTCCAGTCATACTCTTGAGTGGCGCAGCGGTCTAAGGCACTGCATCTCAGTGCAAGAGGCGTCACTACAGTCCCTGGTTTGAATCCAGTCTGTATCGCATCTGGCTGTGTTGGGAGTCCTGTGATTGCACAACTGGCCCAGCGTCGTCTGGGTTTGGCCGGGGTAGGCTTGTAAAAAATGATTTGTACCTAGTTAAATAAAGGGTAAATTAAAATATCTAATATGGTCTATCATGTTAGATGTTCTTTTTCTTGAAGGTGGATTTACTTTTTGCCTGAGAAATATGGATTGTAGATTTAGATTTATAGATTTAAGGTGATTTGTCCTTGCCTTGGGTTGTCTTAGCTGCCCTGAATTTGACTGTCTGGTTTGGTGGTTATGCGTGTTGCTAGTGTGTACTAACTGGCCTGAAAAATACATTTAAATTTTTTTATTTTTTATTAGTTTTTAAATATAACATTCCTCAAGAAAATCAGAAGACTGGATAGTAATTTGTTTTCAACTTGTAACCATGAGAGATTCTGATGCATTTGGATAATATTCATACAGATAGAGCAATGAAGAGCTAATCTGGCAGCCCTGTTATGAGTGATTTGGAGCTTTTTTTATATCTTTCTTTGCTGCAGATGACCACATAACTGGACAGTACTATAAGTGTGATAGGACCAGGGATTGAATACTCTGAACATTTTCTTGTAACAGCAATTCCCTTACCCATCTTAATAACAATATTATCTATGTGTTCTGACCATGATAAAGCTGCGTCCAACATGACGCCTAGTAGTTTTCGTTTTTTTGCAAACAAAGGTTTCTGTACCAAATATTAAGTTCTGCTTTTCTGATGTATCAAATACTTATGTCATGCAATAAAATGCAAATTAATTACTTAAAAATCATACAATGTGATTTTCTGGATTTTTGTTTTAGATTCCGTCTCTCACAGTTGAAGTGTACCTATGATAAAAATTACAGACCTCTACATGCTTTGTAAGTAGGAAAACCTGCAAAATCGGCAGTGTATCAAATACTTGTTCTCCCCACTGTATATGACATGGAGCCATCAGATGGAATCATAGCATTCCTCAACCTGTCACTTTGCCTGTAAAATACTCATTAAAATAGTTTGCGATGTCATGTGGTTTTGTAATAAATATACCCTCTGATTCAACAAAAGAGGCGGACATGTTCGAATTCCAACCCATAATAGCGTTCAATGTTCTCCACAGTTTTTCCCATCACCCTTCACTTCATCAATTTTGTGCTGATATAATCCCTTCTTCTTTCCTTTGCTTAGCTTGGTCACAAGATTGCTTAATTTACAATAACTTTGCTTATCAAACAGAGTGCCAGATGTACCTGCTACTTGTTTTGGCATCATAATGTTGAATCATTACATTTCTCAGCTCATCATCAATTCATGGGGCACCGTTTGACCTCACAGTGCATTTTCTTAAAGGGGCATGCTTATCAGCTATACTCATAAATAATTTAATAAACAAACTTAGTGACATTTCAGGATCAATCTTACAATCATCGGTAGATTACCTTAGGGCCAGCCTTTGGTATTTTAGTTTTCCTGGTGAGTGCAACCAAGTTATGATCATTGCAACCTAGTGCCACTGATACAGCTTTAGAACAATGTTCAGCCATGTTAGTAAAAATGTGATCGATACAAGTTGATGTGATACCAGACCTATTAGTGAACGTTTTGGTTGGTAATGTCATAACTTGGGTCAGGTTACATACATTGGCAACAGAAATATGTTTCCTTCTCATTGGACAGTTGGTGTTAAGAAAAACTATATTCATATCTCACTCAAAATATTTTTCTCTATTTTCATCAGATACCTTACCTAACATTTCTGGGATGAATGCAGGAGCATATTTCTGGAGCAGGGCAAGACACCCTCTTTTGTACTGATGACTGATATTAGGGCATGTACATGATGAGATGATCTGGCTTATATGATTATGATGGTCACAATGCTTCTTGACAGTGTCTTAAAGTGTATTTTCTTAGTTCAAGTAAAGTGATACAAGATGGTCAAAATGCTTGACGACAGTGTCAAAGTGTATTTTCTACAAGTTATTTAAAATATGAGGGGAAAAACATGACTGTAAAGAATTAATTACAACCAAAACAAAGGATTTTAGTGACAAACTTTAAAATGAAAGGAAACTTCTTGGCAGTGAAAAAAACGAATCTGAATAAACACATAACCAGCCATAAAATAACTCAACATATATCACAACGGGTGTAAATATATGGGTCATGACAGTGTTATGATCATATTATGACACGCTTATGACCATGTCATCACGTGTTATGATGCTGGGTATCAAGTAAAGTGTTATCATACAGGGTACAGTGCCTTCAGAAAGTATTCACACCATATTGTTATAGCCTGAATTTAAAATGGATTAAATTGAGATTTTTGTCAGTGGCCTACACACAATAATCCATAATGTCATGGCAAGCCTAAATACATTTCCTTAACAAGTCCCATAATAAGTTGCATGGACTCACTCTGTTTGCAATAACAGTGTTTAACTTGATTTTGAATGACTACCTCATCTCTGTACCCTACACATACAATTATCTGTAAGGTCACTCAGTCAAGCTGTGAATTTCAGACACAGATTCAACCACAAAGACTTAGGTGCCGTTCTTGGAAAACCTCCTATTTGTAAATTGTAAAAAAAAAAATCTGACATTGAATATCCCTTTGAGCATGGTGAAGTTATTAATTACACTTTGGATTGGTTTATCAAAGATAGAGGCGTCCGTCCTAACTCACTTGTCAGAGAGGAAGGAAAGCGCTCAAGGATTTCGCCAGGAGGCCAATAGTGACTTTAAAACAGTTAAAGAGTTTAATGGCTGTGGTAGAAAACTGGATCAACAACATTGTAGTTACTCCACAAAACGAACCTAATTGTCACGTCCTAACCAGTATAAGGGGTTATTTGTTATTGTAGTTTGGTCAGGACGTGGCAGGGGTGTGTTTGTTTAGAGTGTTTCGGGGTTTGTTGGGCTATGTTCTGTTTTGAGAGGGGTGTTTGTTTAGAGTGTTTCGGGGTTTGTTGGGTTATGTTCTAGTATGTTTATTTCTATGTGATGTTTGTTGGGTTGACCTTCAATTGGAAGCAGCTGCTCCTAGTTGCTTCTAATTGAAGGTCCTATTTAAGAGGGGTGTTTTTCTATGGGATTTTGTGGGTAGTTGTTTCTTGTTTAGCTGTGTCCCTGACAAGACTGTTATCGTCGTTGTTTTTGTATATGTGTGTTTTGTTTCGGTTTTCCTTCTTTCTGCCTATTAAAAAGAAGATGAGTATACACATTCCCGCTGCGTTTTGGTCTAATCCTTATGACACCAGTGACAGAACTACCCACCACAAATGGACCAAGCAGCGAAGGAAGGAGCAGCAGCAGAGCTCTGTGGAGTCATGGACATGGGAAGAGATTCTGGATGGGGCAGGACCTTGGCACCAGGCTGGGGAGTACCGACGCCCTAAGGAGGAGCTGGAGGCAGCCAAGATGGAGCGGCGCTATTGTGAGGCATTATGAGCACCGAGAGGCAAGTGCGAGAGGCAGCCCCCCAATTTTTTTTGTGGGGGGCACACGGGTAGTTTGGCTGGGCCAAGTGTGAGCCCTAAGCCAACTCCCCGTGCTTATTATGGGGAGCGTTTGGAGTGGAGAGCGCCGGTGTATGCGGAAGTGCGCACGATCTCGCCCATGCGCACGCACAGTCCGGTGCGAGCGATCCCAGCCCTCGCAAGTGCCGTGCTAGAGTGGGCATCCAGCCTGGAAGGAAGATGCCTGCGCAGCACATCTGGCCACCAGTGCGCCTCCTAGGCCCAGGCTACCCTACGCCTGCTCTACGCACGGCAGCCATCAGGCCTCTGCACAGCCCAGTTCGCCCTGTGCCAGCACTCCGCTCGTGCAGGACTACTATTACCATCCAGACAGGACGGGTTGTGCAGGAGGTGCGCTCCAGACCTCCGGTGCCTACTCATGGCCCGGTGTATCCAGTTCCTGCTTCTCGCACTAGCCCTGAGGTGTGTGTCTCTAGTCTGGCGCCTCCAAAGCCAGCACCAGGCCTCCAGTGCGTCAGCCCAGTCTAGTATGTCCTGTTCCTGCTCCTGCTCCTCGCACTAGCCTTGGGGTGCATGTCTCCAGTCTGGTACCTCCACTACCAGCCCCACGCACCAGGCCTCCAGTGCATCAGCCCAGTCCATCTCGTCCTGCTCCTGCTCCTCACACTAGCCCTGTGGTGCATGCTCCTGCTCCTCACACTAGCCCTGTGGTGCATGTGCCTCGTCCAGAGTGTCCGGCGACAGTGCCCCGTAGAGAGATGGCCCACAGTCCGGAGCCAGCAGAGAAGGCCCACAGTCCGGAACCGAGAGAGAAGGCCCACAGTCCGGAACCGAGAGAGACGGCCCACAGTCCGGAACCGAGAGAGACGGCCCACAGTCCGGAACCGAGAGAGACGGCCCACAGTCCGGAACCGAGAGAGACGGCCCACAGTCCGGAACCGAGAGAGACGGCCCACAGTCCGGAACCGAGAGAGACGGCCTACAGTCCGGAACCGAGAGAGTCGCCCTACAGTCACCCTACAGTCTTGTCAGGTGCAACAAACACTAAACAGGAAACAACTACCCACAAATCCCATAGAAAAAACACCCCTCTTAAATAGGACCTTCAGTTAGAAACAACGAGGAGCAGCTGCTTCCAATTGAAGGTCAACCCAATAAACACCACATAGAATTAGACATACTAGAACTAACATAGAAATAGACTAACAAAGAACATAGCCCAACAAACCCCAAAACACTCTAAACAAACACCCCCTGCCACGCCCTGACCAAACTACAATAACAAACAACCTCTTTTACTGGTCAGGACGTGACACATGCATCCTGTTTACAATAAGGCACTAAAGTAATACTGTAAACCAAATTATATTTTATATATATACACACAGTACCAGTCCAAAGTTTGGAAACACCTACTCATTGAAGGTTTTTCTTTATTTTGACTATTTTCTACCTTGTAGAATAATAATGAAGACATCAAAACTATGAAATAACATATATGGAATCATGTAGTAACCAAAAAAGTGTTTAACAGATCAACATACATTTTATATTTGAGATTCTTCAAAATAGCCACCTGTCACGGTTGTCGTAGTGAAGAGAGGACCAAGGCGCAGCGGGTTGCATGTTCATCATATTATTTATTGTGAACACAAGAAAAACAAGAAAACAGAGAGAATGACAGACCGACAGTTTAACAGGCTAAATAATAACAGCAGTGCGAAATACAACTACACACAAATCCCCAGGTGAAAACACGCAACTAATATATGACTCCCAATCAGGAACAAAGACGTACAGCTGTTCCTGATCGGGAGCCACACAACCACACAGAAATAGACAGACTAGAAAACCATAGAAAACCAACACTAGAACAATACTCAAACCCCAGACTACATAAACCAAACACTCCTTAAATAACACACACAACCCGAACCATATGAAACAAATCCCCCTCTGCCACGTCCTGACCAAATATAATACAATTACTCCCTCTGCTGGTAAGGACGTGACAGTACCACCCCCCCCCCCCCCCCCCAAAGGTGCAGACCCCAGATGCACCTCAAAAGAAAACACACACAAAAAAAATCCCCCTAAACTAAATGGAGGGAAGGGACGGTGGCTGCCATCAACGACGGCACCTGTGCAACACCCCCCCTCCCCAACCCACCTATACTGGAGGTTGGCCTACTATCCTCCAGACTATAGACAGAGTCTCTTAGCTCTGGGCCGTAGGCAGACTCACTCAGTTCCGGGTCGTAGGCAGACTCATTCGGTTCCAAGCTGTAGACAGACTTACACAGTTTACAGTTAATTTCACCCTCATTCTGTTCCGGGTCGCAGGCAGACTCACCCGGTTCCGGGTCGCAGGCAGACTCACTCGGTTCCGGACACTCTGGACGAGGCACTGTTGCCGGACACTCTGGACGAGGCACTGTTGCCGGACACTCTGGACGAGGCACTGTTGCCGGACACTCTGGACGAGGCACTGTTGCCGGACACTCTGGACGAGGCACTGTTGCCGGACACTCTGGACGAGGCACTGTTGCCGGACACTGCGGTCGCTGCGCCTTGGTCCTCTCTCTCCTACGACAGCCGTTACACCACCCTTTCCCTTGATGACAGCTTCGCACACTCTTGGCATACTCTCAACCAGCTTAATTGGGTAGTTACCTGGAATGCATTTCAATTAACAGGTGTGCCTTGTTAAAAGTACATTTGTGGAATTTATTTTCCTCTTAATGCATTTGAGCCAGTCAGTTGTGTTGTGACAAGTGGCGCAGCGGTCTAAGGTACTGCATCTCAGTGCTTGAGGCATCACTACAAACATCCTGGTTCAAACTGTTGCCACAAACTTTGAATCACATAATCGTTTAGAATGTCATACAAAGTAATTCTAGACAATTCTGTGATTCTAACTTTGTGGCAACAGTTTGGGGAAGGGCCTTTCCTGTTTCAGCATGACAATGCCCCCATGCACAAAGCAAGATCCATACAGAAATGGTTTGTTGGGATCGATGGCATCCTAGCGTTAAGATTTCCCTTCACTGGAACCTAGCCAAGGGGCCTGGCCTGAACCATGTAAAACAGCCCCAGACCTTTATTCCTCCTCCACCAAACGTTACAGTTGGCACTATGCATGGAGGCAGGTAGCGTTCTCCTGGCATCTGCCAAACCTAGATTCCTCTGTCGGACTGCCAGATGGTGAAGCGTGATTCATCACTCCAGAAAACACGTTTGCACTGCTCCAGATTTCAATGGCGGCGAGCTTTACACAACTCCAGCTGACGCTTGGCATTGCGCATGGTGATCTTAGGCTTGTGTGCGGTTACTTGGCCATGGAAACCCATTTCATGAAGCTGCCAACGAACAGTTATTGTGCTGACGTTCCTTCTAGAGGCAGTTTGGAACTCGGTAGTGAGTGTTGTTCAGCACTTGGCGGTCCCGTTCTGTGAGCTTGTGTGGCCTACCACTTCCTAGACATTTCCGCTTCACAATAGCAGCACTTACATTTGACCGGAGCAGCTCTAGCAGAAATTTGACGAACTGACTTGTTGGAAAGGTGACATTCCTATGACAGTGCCACGTTAAAAGTCACTGAGCTCTTCAGTAAGGCCATTCTACTGCCAATGTTTGTCTATGGCGATTGCATGGCTGTGTGCTCAATTTTATACACCTTTCAGCAATGGGTGTGGCTGAAATAGCTGAATCCACTCATTTGAAGGGGAGTCCTCATACTTTTGTATATATACTGTATCTCTATTAAATGTCAAACATGAACAGTGCGAAAGAGGTGAAAGTATTTTTACTGCGTGGACAACTTATGACATAATATTCCATTTGTATGTGTGAATATGGAAATCTATCATAACTTACTTGTGACTGGTTATGCAATGAAACAAAAATGTATTGTTGAGTTCTGGTCATCTTTATTAGGTCAAAGTGGACTACTCTGGGGTTACAGCTTCTGAAGCTACATCCGCTAAATAATAGCCTTGTCTGCCAGTTGTGCTCCTGTTCTGCAGCCCTGCAGCGATAATGCTGTACTGTATCTCTTCTCCTCCTCTCAGACTATGACCCTGTAAATATAATGATTTATGGAGATGTTAGAGCTGCTTCTTGGCTTAAAAACCTCTTAGATGTTAAGTCCCCTATTTAGCGAACTTTGAGGGGTTCTGGGCTGGTTCCGACTGACATTTGGGTGTATATTGAGTGACTGAGCCCAGCCTTGGAAACAGCATATTAAAGGGGACAGAATATTCTCAGACGTATTTCTCAACATTAACAAATATTAAATAATTTTGTAGAATTGAAACACAACCACGTTCTCTTGGTGACAGGGATGAAATCAATTCATGCTAAAAGCTGAAGTTGTAACAAGTCTGCAGACATTTGAATGGTGTATCTTTGCAGAAAATGCTCTGTTGTCAGTTGTATGAAATGGGGTCAAATTTGTACTGTCACTAAAAATGATTGAAAGGTGAAATATTATAGTAAGTCGTTAATAATTTGATTGTTAATATATTTAGAAAGGATTTCAGTCATTTCAAGCCCTATTCTCCCACTTTTGTTAAATAAGAAACAAATCATAGGGGAGAGTGAGGTAAGTTAAGCCAATGGTTTAGCCAATGGCAAGTTGAGCAAATTGCAGTGTTTTCTTCCCTGGCGTAATGCAAGGCATTATTGCTGGGATATGAGGTAACTACAGGGCCTGACCTATGTTAAAAGTTTTGAAAAAAGTACAAAATGTTTGTTAGGCGTTAAGCCTGTGTTAAAAGATGTTTAAAATTATTAAAAGAGAAAAAAACAATTGTGATTGTGTTGAATTGTGTTTGGGAAATAAAGACTGACATGGTTTTAAAAAGGTAGTGGTAATATTTCATTCAGTACCGAAATTTGCAGGCAGCTTAACTTATCCTGTCCTGTGGGTCAACTTACCCCATACCCGGGGTAAGTTGTGCCAAGAGACCACTTTTTTGGGACAAGCTATGTTTAAACATTTTTAATGTTTACATGAATTCTGATTATTTCAAGGGATACACAACATCCTGAAATATATGTAGATATCTTTGTTTGAAATAATTCTATATTTTCCTTGACAGAGGGATGCTGAATGGCTCAATTTATCCCACTCTCCCCCTATGTACTTGAGCTTTTGTCCTCAAAAATGAGTACATCTCAGCAATTTATTACTTTTTTTACCAGAAAGGTGAGTTCCTGGAACTATGAATTACTAGTTATTGTTTATGGCCATCTCTTGAAAAAGTATTACTTTTGGGAATGTCTACTTAGGCAGAAATCTACATTTTTCCACAATATTCAAGATTTGACCTGCAATTTGAAACATTGTAAACAGAAAATAATAACAACTTTATTTTCTGATTTTTGTCATAACAAAACACAACACAAAATAAGAAAGGTAGCCCCTACAACTCACCATGCCGGCATTTTGACTGACAAAATTGCTTGACAAATCAGTTTTGATCATTTAATTAATAATTGATTTAATGCTAGATTACTTTTACCATTGGCCACAGTTGTTGTACCTCAAGTCAACAAATATAATGTTATCTTGGCCCTCACGTCCTGTATGTTTAGGGACCCCTCTGAAAAAATTATAATTGTTAAAGAATTTATCCCCCGATCTGCCTTTGAGAATTCAGGCCCCAAACATTCTTAAAGAATTCAGGCCCCAAACATTCTGAAATAATTAATCCCCCAAACATTCTTAAAGAATTCAGGCCCCAAACATTCTTAAAGAATTCGTCCTCTAATCATTCTTAAAGAATTAATTCCCCAATCATTCTTATAGAAAGGGAGAGAGAGAGAGAGAGCCAAAGACTGAGGCAAGCAGCCCAAGTGCAGTGACTCTCGTGTTTTTATTGTTGTTTATTCTCTCCATTTCCCCACTGAGCGTGTGCGGATGTAACTCCTGGAGTGCTTGGCATGTGTGTCCCGCAGCAATATTTCTCCCCCCGCGGGTGCTCTCTCTGTCCCGGTGACAGAAGGCGTGTTTGACTGATGGCACATTGAGGCGGGACAGACAGACGCGTGTTGACAAATTGCCTGTGGCTGACACAAACCCATTCAGCTGGCGGAAATGATAGATGCTGAAGCTAATTTTAAACACCATGAACTAAATTCTTGCCTTCGGAGGCTCCGTTCGCTAACTGGGGCACAGCTGGTGGGTTTAGATAGAGCCCGCGGTCACCTGTGTCTTACATCCTACCCCAATACATTAAATAATCTCACTATACCATGATGGGGTATCAATGATTAAGCATATGTACTGTAAGGGGACAGAGGGCGAGGACAGATAGTGTTCCGTTAAAGGCGTTTAGGAGGCATCAGGACATACAGTGCCTTCGGAAAGTATTCAGACCTCTTGAATTTTTCCACCTTTTGTTACGTTACAGCCTTTTGATAAAATTGATTAAATACATTTTTTTTCTCTGCAATCTACACACAATAAACCATAATAACAAAGCAAAAACGGTTTAAATTTTTTTTTCCAATGTATTAAAACAGAAAGTATTCAGACCCTTAGCTATGAGACTAGAAATTGAGCTCAGGTGCATCCTGTTTCCATTGATCATCCTTGAGATGAACCTACAACTTTATTGGAGTCCACCTGTGGTAAATTAAATTGATTGAACATGATTTGGAAAGGCACATGCCTGTCTATATAAGGTCCCACAGTTGACAGTGCATGTCAGATCAAAAACCAAGCCATGAGGTCGAAGGAATTGTCCGTAGAGCTCTGAGACAGGATTGTATCGAGGCACAGATCTGGAGAAGAGTACCAAAAAAGTTCTGCAGCATTGAAGGTCCACAAGAACACAGTGGCCTATATCATTCTTAAATGGAAGAAGTTTGGAAAAACCAAGACTCTTCCTAGAGCTGCCTGCCTGGCCAAACTGAGCAATCGGGGAGAGAAGGGCCTTGGTCAGGGAGATGACCAAGAACCCGATGGTCACTCTGACAGAGCTCTAGAGTTCTTCTGTGGAGATGGGAGAAACTTCCAGAAGGACAACTGTCTGCACCTCTCCACCAATCAGGCCTTTATGGTAGAGTGGCCAGATGGAAGACAGTCCTCTGTAAAAGGCACATGACAGCCCACTTGGAGCACCTAAAGACTCTCAGACCATGAGAAACAAGATGCTCTGATCTGATGAAACCAAGATTGAATTCTTTGGTCTGAATCCAAAGCGTCACGTCTGGAGGAAATCTGGCACCTTCCCTACGGTGAATCATTGTGGTGGCAGCATCATGCTGTGGGGATGTTTTTCAGCGGCAGGGACTTTTTTTCTTTGTCATTATGGGGTATTGTGTGTAGATTGATGAGGAAAAAATATATTTAATACATTTCAGAATAAGGCTGTAACGTAACAAAATGTGGAAAAAGTCTAGGGGTCTGAGTACTTTCCGAAGGCACTGTAGTAGTTTTGGTGTTGTCGACAAAGACACTCCTTGGTTGGACTCCAAGATATCAGGTTTGATTGCTCCAGCTCAAATACTACTACACAGTAAAGCAGGTGTTTTTTCTGGGGGAGAGGTCAGCCTGAAGATCTTCCTCTTACTTAAAAGGCAAGTCCTCAAAATCTAAAATTCTCCATCCTTTCTCTCACCACTAATTTAGGTTGGACAGAGTAAAAAAAAAAACTCAGCAAAAAAAGAAACGTCCCTTTTTCAGGACCCTGTCATTCAAAGATAATTTGTAAAAATCCAAATAACTTCACAGATCTTCATTGTAAAGCATTTAAACAGTGTTTCCCATGCTTGTTCAATGAACCATAAACATTTAATGAACATGCACCTGTGGAACGGTCGTTATTAAGACAATAACAGCTTACGGACGGTAGGCAATTAAGGTCACAGTTATGAAAACTTAGGACACTAAAGAGGCCTTTCTACTGACTCTGGAAAAACACCAAAAGAAAGATTCCCAGGGTCCCTGCTCATCTGCGTGAACGTGCCTTAGGCATGCTGCAAGGAGGCATGAGGACTGCAGATGTGGCCAGGGCAATAAATTGCAATGTCCGTACTGTGAGATGCCTAAGCGCTACAGGGAGACAGGGCGGACAGCTGATCGTCCTCGCAGTGGCAGACCACGTGTAACAACACCTGCACAGGATCGGTACATCCGAACATCACACCTGTGGGACAGGTACAGGATGGCAACAACAACTGCCCGAGTAACAACAGGAACGCACAATCCCTCCATCAGTGCTCAGACTGTCCACAATAGGCTGAGAGAGGCTGGACTGAGGACCTGCCTGTTTTTAGGCAGGTCCTCACCAGACATCACCGGCAACAACGTCGCCTATGGGCACAAACCCACCGTCGCTGGACCAGACAGGACTGGCAAAAAGTGCTCTTCACTGACAAGTCGCGGTTTTGTCTCACCAGGGGTGATGGTCGGATTCACGTTTATCGTCGAAGGAATGAGCGTTACACCGAGGACTGTACTCTGGATAGGGATTGATTTGGAGGTGGAGGGTCCGTCATGGTCTGGTGTGATGTGTCACAGCATCATCGGACTGAGTTGCTGTCATTGCAGGCAAACATAAACGCTGTGCGTTACAGGGAAGACATCCTCCTCCCTCATGTGGTGCCCTTCCTGCAGGCTCATCCTGACATGACAATGCCAACATGACAATGCCACCAGCCATACTGCTCGTTCTGTGTGTGATTTCCTGCAAGACAGGAATGTCAGTATTCTGCCATGGCCAGCGAAGAGCCCGGGTCTCAATCCCATTGAGCACGTCTGGGACCTGTTGGATCGGAGGGTGAGGGCTAGGGCAATTCCCCCCAGAAATGTCCGGGAACTTGCAGGTGCCTTGGTGGAAGAGTGGGGTAACATCTCACAGCAATAACTGGTAAATCTGATGCAGTCCATGAGGAGGAGATGCACTGCAGTACTTAATGCAGCTGGTGGCCACACCAGATACTTACTGTTACTTTTTATTTTGACCCCCCCTTTGATCAGGGACACATAATTCCATTTCTGTTCATCACATGTCTGTGGAACTTGTTCAGTTTATGTCTCAGTTATTGAAACTTGTTATGTTCATACAAATATTTACACATGTTAAGTTCGCTGAAAATAAACGCAGTTGACAGTGAGAGGACATTTCATTTTTTGCGTTTATATATATATATATATTACATTTATATACACTGCTCAAAAAATAAAGGGAACACTAAAATAACACATCCTAGATCTGAATGAATTAAATAATGTTATTATATACATTTTTCTTTACATAGTTGAATGTGCTGACAACAAAATCACACAAAAATAATCAATGGAAATCCAATTTATCAACCCATGGAGGTCTGGATTTGGAGTCACACTCAAAATTAAAGTGGAAAACCACACTACAGGCTGATCCAACTTTGACGTAATGTCCTTAAAACAAGTCAATATGAGGCTCAGTAGTGTGTGTGGCCTCCACGTGCCTGTATGACCTCCCTACAACGCCTGGGCATGCTCCTGATGAGGTGGCGGAGGGTCTCCTGAGGGATCTCCTCCCAGACCTGGACAAAAGCATCCGCCAACTCCTGGACAGTCTGTGGTGCAACGTGGCGTTGGTGGATGGTGCGAGACATGATGTCCCAGATGTGCTCAATTGGATTTAGGTCTGGGGAACGGGCGGGCCAGTCCAAAGCATCAATGCCTTCCTCTTGCAGGAACTGCTGACACACTCCAGCCACATGAGGTCTAGCATTGTCTTGCATTAAGAGGAACCCAGGGCCAACCGCACCAGCATATGGTCTCACAAGGTGTCTGAGGATCTCATCTCGGTACCTAATGGCAGTCAGGCTACCTCTGGCGAGCACATGGAGGGCTGTGCGGCCCCCCAAAGAAATGCCACCCCACACCATGACTGACCCACCGCCAAACCGGTCATGCTGGAGGATGTTGCAGGCAGCAGAACGTTCTCCACGGCGTCTCCAGACTCTGTCACGTGCTCAGTGTGAACCTGCTTTCATCTGTGAAGAGCACAGGGCGCCAGTGGCGAATTTGCCAATCTTGGTGTTCTCTGGCAAATGCCAAACGTCCTGCACGGTGTTGGGCTGTAAGCACCTGTGGATGTCGGGCCCTCATACCACCCTCATGGAGTCTGTTTCTGACCGTTTGAGCAGACACATGCACATTTGTGGCCTGCTGGAGGTCATTTTGCAGGGCTCTGGCAGTGTTCCTCCTGCTCCTCCTTGCACAAAGGCGGAGGTAGC
This sequence comes from Salmo salar, assembly GCF_965601325.2. Lineage (NCBI taxonomy): Eukaryota > Metazoa > Chordata > Actinopteri > Salmoniformes > Salmonidae > Salmo > Salmo salar. Next base: position 48,711,210 of record NC_138312.1, on the reverse strand, counting down.
GGTCCTGCTGCTGGGTTGTTGCCCTCCTACGGCCTCCTCCACGTCTCTTGATGTACTGGCCTGTCTCCTGGTAGCGCCTCCATGCTCTGGACACTACGCTGACAGACACAGCAAACCTTCTTGCCACAGCTCGCATTGATGTGCCATCCTGGATGAGCTGCACTACCTGAGCCACTTGTGTGGGTTGTAGACTCCGTTTCATGCTACCACTAGAGTGAAAGCACCGCCAGCATTCAAAAGTGACCAAAACATCAGCCAGGAAGCATAGGAACTGAGAAGTGGTCTGTGGTCACCACCTGCAGAACCACTCCTTTATTGGGGGTGTCTTGCTAGTTGCCTATAATTTCTACCTGTTGTCTATTCCATTTGCACAACAGCATGTGAAATTTATTGTCAATCAGTGTTGCTTCCTAAGTGGACAGTTTGATTTCACAGAAGTGTGATTGACTTGGAGTTACATTGTGTTGTTTAAGTGTTCCCTTTATTTTTTTGAGCAGTGTATACAGTGCCTTGCGAAAGTATTCGGCCCCCTTGAACTTTTGAACCTTTTGCCACATTTCAGGCTTCAAACATAAAAATATAAAATTGTAATTTTTTGTGAAGAATCAACAACAAGTGGGACACAATCATGAAGTGGAACGAAATTTATTGGATATTTCAAACTTTTTTAACAAATAAAAAAACTGAAAAATTGGCCGTGCATAATTATTCAGCCCCTTTACTTTCAGTGCAGCAAACTCTCTCCAGAAGTTCAGTGAGGATCTCTGAATGATCCAATGTTTACCTAAATGACTAATGATGATAAATAGAATCCACCTGTGTGTAATCAAGTCTCCGTATAAATGCACCTGCTCTGTGATAGTCTCAGAGGTCCGTTTAAAGCGCAGAGAGCATCATGAAGAACAAGGAACACACCAGGCAGGTCCGAGATACTGTTGTGGAGAAGTTTAAAGCCGGATTTGGACAGAAAAAGATTTCCCAAGCTTTAAACATCCCAAGGAGCACTGTGCAAGCGATAATATTGAAATGGAAGGAGTATCAGACCACTGCAAATCTACGAAGACCCGGCCGTCCCTCTAAACTTTCAGCACATACAAGGAGAAGACTGATCAGAGATGCAGCCAAGAGGCCCATAATCACTCTGGATGAACTGCAGAGATCTACAGCTGAGGTGGGAGACTCTGTCCATAGGACAACAATCAGTCGTATACTGCACAAATCTGGCCTTTATGGAAGAGTGGCAAGAAGAAAGCCATTTCTTAAAGATATCCATAAAAAGTGTTGTTTAAAGTTTGCCACTAGCCACCTGGGAGACACACCAAACATGTGGAAGAAGGTGCTCTGGTCAGATGAAACCAAAATCGAACTTTTTGGCAACAATGCAAAACGTTATGTTTGGCGTAAAAGCAACACAGTTCATCACCCTGAACACACCATCCCCACTGTCAAACATGGTGGTGGCAGCATCATGGTTTGGGCCTGCTTTTCTTCAGCAGGGGCAGGGAAGATGGTTAAAATTGATGGGAAGATGGATGGAGCCAAATACAGGACCATTCTGGAAGAAAAACTGATGGAGTCTGCAAAAGACCTGAGACTGGGACGGAGATTTGTCTTCCAACAAGACAATGATCCAAAACATAAAGCAAAATCTACAATGGAATGGTTCACAAATAAACATATCCAGGTGTTAGAATGGCCAAGTCAAAGTCCAGGCCTGAATCCAATCGAGAATCTGTGGAAAGAACTGAAAACTGCTGTTCACAAACGCTCTCCATCGAACCTCACTGAGCTCGAGCTGCTTTGCAAGGAGGAATGGGCAAAAATGTCAGTCTCTCGATGTGCAAAACTGATAGAGACATACCCCAAGCGACTTACAGCTGTAATCGCAGCAAAAGGTGGCGCTACAAAGTATTAACTTAAGGGGGCTGAGTAGTTTTGCACGGCCAATTTTTCAGTTTTCTATTTGTTAACCTGTTAGGGCTAGGGGGCAGTATTGACACGGCTGGATAAAAAACATACCCGATTTAATCTGGTTACCACTCCTACCCAGTAACTAGAATATGCATATACTTATTACATATGGATAGAAAACACCCTAAATTTTCTAAAACTGTTTGAATGGTGTCTGTGAGTATAACAGAACTCAAATGGCAGGTCAAAACCTGAGAGATTCCTTTACAGGAAGTGGCCTGTCTGACCATTTCTTGAACTTCTTTTCCATCTCTATCATTTACTAAGGATCTCTGCTCTAACGTGACACTTCCCACGTCGTCCATAGGCGCTCAGAGCCCGGGAAAAAACAGAATGTCGTCATTCCAGCCCCAGGCTCAAACACATTATCGCCTTTCTCAAGTGGCCGATCAAGGGACACTGGGCTTATGCGCGTGACCCGACCGCCCCCGCCTTTGGGATTTTTTCCTCTGTTTGCCGAAAAGGAGATTCCCTGTCGGAATATTATCGCTTTTCTACAAGAAAAATGTCGTAAAAATTGATTTTAAACAGCGGTTGACATGCTTCGAAGTACGGTAATGGAATATTTAGAATTTTATTGTCACGAATTGCGCCATGCGCGCGACACTTCTTTACTATTTCGGATAGTGTCTGGAACGCACAAACAAAACGCCGCTATTCGGATATAACGATGGATTATTTTGGACCAAACCAACATTTGTTATTGAAGTAGCAGTCCTGGGTGTGCATTCTGACGAAGACAACAAAAGGTAATCAAACTTTTATAATAGTAAATATGATTATGGTGAGTGCTAAACTTGCCGGGTGTCTAAATAGCGAGCCCGTGATGCCTGGGCTATGTACTTAGAATATTGCAAAATGTGCTTTCACCAAAAAGCTATTTTAAAATCGGACATAGAGTGCATAGAGGAGGTCTGTATCTATAATTCTTAAAATAATTGTTATGCTTTTTGTGAACGTTTATCGTGAGTAATATAGTAAAATTTTAGCGAATTCCCCGGAAGTTTGCGGGGGGTATGCTAGTTCTGAACGTCACATGCTAATGTAAAAAGCTGGTTTTTGATATAAATATGAACTTGATTGAACAAAACATGCATGTATTGTATAACATAATGTCCTAGGGTTGTCATCTGATGAAGATCATCAAAGGTGAGTGCTGCATTTAGCTGTCTTCTGGGTTTTGGTGACATTATATGCTGGCTTGAAAAATGGGTGTCTGATTATTTCTGGCTTGGTACTCTGCTGACATAATCTAATGTTTTGCTTTCGTTGTAAAGCCTTTTTGAAATCGGACAGTGTGGTTAGATTAACGAGAGTCTTGTCTTTAAATAGCTGTAAAATAGTCATATGTTTGAGAAATTGAAGTAATAGGATTTTTAAGGTTTTGAAAATCGCGCCACTGGCTGCCAGTGGCTGTTACGTAGGTGGGACGCAAGCGTCCCACCTAGCCCATAGAGGTTTTAAAAAAGTTTGAAATATCCAATAAATTTCGTTCCACTTCATAATTGTGTCCCACTTGTTGTTGATTCTTCACAAAAATTACAGTTTTATATCTTTATGTTTGAAGCCTGGAATGTGGCAAAAGGTCGAAAAGTTCAAGGGGGCCGAATACTTTCGCAAGGCACTGTATATAGTGCCAGTCAAAAGTTTGGACACACCAACTCATTCAAGGGTTTTTCTTTATTTATACAATTTTCTACATTGTAGAATAATAGCATATGGAATCATGTATTAACCAAAAAAGTGTTAAACAAATCAAAATATATTTTATATTTGAGATTATTCAAAGTAACCACCCTTTTCCTTGATGACAGCTTTGCACAATCTTGGCATTCTCTCAACCAGCTTCATGAGGTAGTCACTTGGAATGCTTTTCAATTAACAGGTGTGCCTTGTTTAAAGTTCATTTATGGAATTTCTTTCCTTCTTAATGTGTTTGAGCCAATCAGTTGTGTTGTGACAAGGTAGGGGTGGTATACAGAAGATAGCCCTATTTGGTAAAAGACCAAGACCATATTATGGCAAGAACAGCTCAAATAAGAAAAGAGAAATGACAGTCCATCATTACTTTAACCTGTTGGGGCTACAGGTTAGCAATGAACCCCGAGTCGGGATTGCTAACAAGGCTGGAAATTCAAAACATCAAAAATCTAATAATTTCAATTTCTCAAACAATCAACTATTTTACACAATTTAAAAGATAAACATCTCCTTAATCTAACCACATTGTTCGATTTTCAAAGAGGCTTTACGGCAAAAGCATAAAGTTAGATTATGTTAGGACAGTACATAGCCACAGAAGTACAAACATCCATTTTCAATTCAAGGTCAGGCGTCACCAAAAGCAGAAAGCAGCTAGAATTATGCACTAACCTTTGTCAATCTCCATCAGATGACACTCCTAGGACATTATGTTATACAATACATGCATTTTTTGTTCCATCAAGTTCATATTTATATCCAAAAACAGCATTTTACAGTAGCGTGAAATTCAGATTTTTTTCTTCTCTGAAATGCTTCCGGTGAACATAACAAAATTACTATTCGAAAACATTGGTAAATTATAATATTGTCATTCAAAGAATAATATATTATCATCTCGTAATTGCTACCGAATGGCCAGATCTCAAAATAACTTTACTGGGAAATCACATTTTGCAATAAACGGGGTGCTATGCTAAGAACAATAAGCTATGCTATACAGTTAGCATCATCTAATATCGATAATAACATTGTAAATATCCCCTTACCTTTGATTATCTCCATCAGAAGGCACTGCCAGGAATCCCAGGTCCGGAACAAATGTGGTTTCTTTTGACAAAGTTCATAATTTATGTCCAAATAACACCAAGTAGTTAGCGTTCATTATGCTCCCACAAAACGTGGTGGGGGGGGGTGTAACATCACGCCGAAAAGCAAAAAAAACCTAGTAAATAATCTATTTACGTTCGTTCAAACATGTCAAACGTTGTTTAGCATTAATCTTTTGGTCCATTTTTAACGTTAAACATCAGTAATATTTTCACACAACCTATCCTATGTCTAGATAAACAATAATGACAAACTCACGCTTCTCAGATTTATGCGCAGGTGCAAAAAAATGAAGTGACGACATGTCAACTTCCTTGCATTCTAATTTGCTCTCTGTTTATCATAGACGCTTCAAACAACTTTATAAAGATCGTTGACATCTAGTGGAAGCCGTAGGTGTTGCGAAATGAATCCTTTCTCACTATGGTATCTATAAAACAATGACACTAAATAGTACAGTCACAAAATTCACATTTTTTTAAATCTATTTTTCACAGGTTTTTGCCTGCAATATGAGTTTTGTTATACTTAGACACCATTCAAACTGTTTTAGAAAATTCAGAGTGTTTTCTATCCGAATGTGTTAATAATATGCATATCCTAGCTTCTGAGTTGGTGTAGGAGGCAGTTAAAAATGGGCACATATTTTTTTCAAAATTTCTCAATACTGCCCCCGAGCCCCAACAGGACATGAAGGTCAGTCAATCCAGAAAATTTCAAGAACTTTGAAAGTTTATTCAAGTGCAGTCACAAAAATCATCAAGCACTATGATGAAACTGGCTCTCATGAGGACCGCCACAGGAAAGGAAGACACAGTTAGCTCTGCTGCAGAGGATAAGTTCATTAGAGTTACCAGCCTCAGAAATTTGCAATTAACTGCACCTCAGATTGCAGCCCAAATACATGCTTCACAGAGTTCAAGTTACAGACATATCTCAACATCAAATGTTCAGAGACTGCCTGAATCAGGCCTTCATGGTTGAATTGCTGTGAAGAAACCACTACTAAAAGACAGCAATAAGAAGATACTTGCTTGGGCCAAGAAACACGAGCAATGGATACTAGACCATTAGAAATCTGTCCTTCAGTATGAGTCCAAATGTGAGATTTTTGGTTTGAACCACCATGTCTTTGTGAGACACAGTAGGTGAACGGATGATCTCCGCATGTGTGGTTCCCACCATGAAGCATGGAGGAGGAGGTGTTATGGTGTGGGGGTGCTTTGCTGGTGACACTGTCTGTGATTTATTTAGAATTCAATGCACAAGCAGCATGGCTGCCACAGCATTCTGCAGCAATACGCCATCCCATCTGGTTTGCGCTTAGTGAGACTATCATATGTTTTCCAACAGGACAATGACCCAAAACACACCTCCAGGCTGTGTAAGGGATATTTGACCAAGAAGGAGAGTGATAGAGTGCTGCATCAGACCTGACCTCCACAATCACCCGACCTCAACCCAATTGAGATGGTTTGGGATGAATTGGACCTCAAAGTGAAGTAAAAGCAGCCAACAAGTGCTCAGCATATGTGGGAACTCCTTCAAGAATGTTGGAAAAGCATTCCAGGTGACTTCATGAAGCTCGTTGAGAGAATGCCAAGAGTGTGGAAAGGTGTCATCAAGGCAAATGGTGACTTGGAATATGTGGACAACTACAAATACCTTGGTGTCTGGTTAGACTACAAACTCTCCTTCCAGACTCACATTAAGCATCTCCAATCCAAAATTAAGTCTAGAATTGGCTTCCTATTTCGCAACAATGCCTCCTTCACTCATGCTGCCAAACATACCCTCGTAAAACTGACTATCCTTCCGATCCTTGACTTCGGGGATGTAATTTACAAAATAACCTCCAACACTCTACTCAACAAATTGGATGTAGTCTATCACAGTGCCATTTGTTTTGTCACCAAAGCCACATATACTACCCACCACTGCGACCTGTATGTTCTCGTTGGCTGGCCCTCGCGTCATATTCGTCGCCAAACCCACTGGCTCCAGGTCATCTATAAGTCTTTGCTAGGTAAAGCCCTCCTTATCTCAGCTCACTGGTCACCATAGCAGCACCCACCCGTAGCACGCGCTCCTGCAGGTATATTTCACTGGTCTTCCCCAAAGCCAACTCCTCCTTTGGCCGCCTTTCCTTCCAGTTCTCTGCTGCCAATGACTGGAACGAATTGCAAAAATCGCTGAAGTTGGAGACTTATATCTCCCTCACTAACTTTAAGAAACAGCTATCTGAACAGCTCACCGATCGCTGCAGCTGTACAAAGCCCATCTGTAAATAGCCCATCCAACTACCTACCTCATCCCCATATTGTTTAAATGTTCTTTTTTTGCTCCTTTGCAAACCAGTATTTCTACTTGCACACAATCATCTGCACATCTATCACTCCAGTGTTAATTTGCTGAATTGTAATTACTTCGCTACTATGGCCTATTTATTGCCTTACCTCCTTACTCCTTACTTGCACACACTGTATATAGATTTTTTATTTTGTTATTGACTGTACTTTTGTTTATCCCATGTGTAACTCTGTGTTGTTGTTTTTTGTCGCACTGCTTTGCTTTATCTTGGCCAGGTCCTGGTTAAATAAAGGTGAAAAAAAAATTCTGATGGGCTACATCAGAGATTGAGACAGAGTGGGGAAGATAATAATCTCTCTGACTCAGATTCTATCACACCATGGAGAATAGAGTTTTAACCTTTTCACCCTACTGAGCAGAGCCAAACCGAGCTGAGGCTAGCGGATCCGAGCTGAGCTGTGCTGGTAGCCTGGTTTGATTTGACTATTAGCAGAATGTAAAACAATGAAATACTTGTGACAAATTAAAGTACCATTGATTTCCTGAGTTTGTTTGCTTGCTTTTCCAAAACCTTTACCCAGGGCCTCATTATCCCACAAATCAATATGCTCTCAGATTTTGATTGGTGTCTGTGACTTTGATATCCATTGCAATAAAATCCCTGTTGGCTACTTAGGTTGGTCTGTGCATGCTAATCTAGAGTAGAGGAATATCACACTGAATGGAAGTACACTACAGATTATCAGTTTAACAGGAACTTTGCAGTTGCTTGATATGATATGCTTGTATCAATCAAAACTGCAGATGGTGACTGTGTTAGTATGTTCAGGATGCAATTTTGGATGCAGCATAATAAAGTCCTTACAGAGTACTTGTAGTCGATGATCAGTCATTCAACAGCATAACCTGCATACATTAACCTGGAGAAGTAACTAGTGTACATGCAACATTGTTTTAAGGTCACGCCCAGGGTTTTCTGCTGCTGATGTTTATTGATGTTGCTCATGTAACAGATGTGAAATGGCTAGTTAGTTAGCGGTGGTGCGCGCTAATAGCGTTTCAATCAGTGACGTCACTCGCTCTGAGACCTGAAGTGGTTGTTCCCCTTGCGCTGCAAGGGCTGCGGCTTTTGTGGCGCGATGGGTAACGATGCTTCATGGGGTGTCAGTTGTTGATGTGTGCAAGGGTCCCTGGTTCAAGCCCGGGTTGGGGCGAAGAGAGGGATGGAACCTAAACTGTTACACTCATTTAGTTTCTGTGATGAAGGGACAAATCAAATCAAAGTTTTTTTGTCACGTGCGCCGAATACAACAGGTGTAGACCTTACAGTGAAATGCTTACTTACAGGCTCTAACCAATAGTGCAAAAAAGGTGTTAGGTGAACAATAGGTAAGTAAAGAAATAAAACAACAGTAAAAAGACAGTCTATATACTGTAGCGAGGCTATAAAAGTAGCGAGGCTACATACAGACACCGGTTAGTCAGGCTGATTGAGGTAGTATGTACATGTAGATATGGTTAACGTGACTATGCATATATGATGAACAGAGAGTAGCAGTAGCGTAAAAGAGGGGTTGGCGGGTGGTGGGTGGTGGGTGGCGGGACACAATGCAGATAGCCTGGTTAGCCAATGTGCGGGAGCACTGGTTGGTCGGCCCAATTGAGGTAGTATGTACATAAATGTATAGTTAGTTACTATGCATATATGACAAACAGAGAGTAGCAGCAGCGTAAAAAGAGGGGTTGTGGACACACACACACACACACACACACACACACACACACACACACACACACACACACACACAATGCAAATAGTCCGGGTAGCCATTTGATTACCTGTTCAGGAGTCGTATGGCTTCGGGGTAAAAACTGTTGAGAAGCCTTTTTGTCCTAGACTTGGCACTCCGGTACTGCTTGCCATGCGGTAGTAGAGAGAACAGTCTATGACTGGGGTGGCTGGGGACGTTGACAATTTTTAGAGCCTTCCTCTGACACCGCCTGGTGTAGAGGTCCTGGATGGCAGGCAGCTTAGCCCCAGTGATGTACTGGGCCGTACGCACTACCCTCTGTAGTGCCTTGCGGTCAGAGGCCGAGCAGTTGCCGTACCAGGCAGTGATGCAACCAGTCAGGATGCTCTCGATGTTGCAGCTGTAGAACCTTTTGAGGATCTCAGGACCCATGCCAACCTCCTGTGCTCTGTCGGCAGCTGACAGAGGGGCGTCTCTGCATGACAAATGGCAGACACAAAACGGCTGCCACCTCTGTAATTACGCTCATCTTCCGCTAATTGAAAACTAATATGGTTACTTGAAAAATAATAATTGGGGGATTGTTTTACTCATACATTTTTGTGAATATTATTACAACCCAGGGCAACGTATGTAACGATAAGAACACTAGGCCTTGTGTTCCAAATGGCACCCTATTCCCTATATAGTGTGCTAGTTTTGGGACGCAGGAAAGTTGCTGTGTCGGTCTTAAATGGATCACGAAATAATATACAATCACCAGAAATTGATAATTGATTTAGAAGTGCTACTGAGGTGCTAACACCTACACGAGTATGCCCTTGTATTTGCATGCGTAAACAATCTTGTGTACATGATTTTGAGGGAGGTCACCGAACAATAACATGGAGAAATGCATTCAGGAAATCAATAGCTCCATTGACACCGGCAGTATTATGCTACTGTGAATCTGTGGCATTTTATAAAACACCTCAATCTATCACGCTGTCTCAAAATAGTGGTGGGTGTTTGTTGAAAGAGCTCTCACTTCCTCCAAAACCAATAAATATTGTTTCTGCAAAACAACACCTTCAATGTATTTGTCTGAACAGCGTTTATATAGCCGTGGGAGAAAAAAAATATTGATGATTGAATGCAATATTTCATCCTTATACATTTTGACCATATATAGCCCAGTGGTATCAAGTGCTTTGCTATTTGTGTATCCACAGTGCCACTTTGAGGAATAAACAGTTTCATTTGCAAAACATCTGCAGTACCAACTGCCTGAGAAGTATTGTTGACAAAGGGCTTAATTCCTAAGATGAAATCAATGGTGACACGCTCCGTGACTTCTACAGAAGACAAGAAAAAGCTGTTAGAAGCCCCTGAAGTTAGAGAATGGAAAATGCAGTGTGTGGTGGTTTGAATGGAGAGTGGAGACAGACTTACTTTGTTGTCTGCCAAACAAATCACTTTGTATTCAGTGTTTGGCCTGTTCAGGACAGTGTTTTCTGCCATCAACCACCCCCAGATCTGTCTAGTTTCAGTTCTGATATGGTAGGAGGATACAGGCAAATATATTGATACAAGTCATCTCGTCCTAGAGAGATTTACACGGTTAGCAACAAGTCATGGCAGGGTAAGCCTACATGAAACACAACCCTTATTTGAAGTGACTCTAAAATGTTTGACCGCTAGGTTTTTTTTATGGGTATTGTGGCTCATACTGTGGTACTCAATACCTTGTTCAAAGGTACGTAAATCTTTTGTCTTGACCAGTCACCCTCTGAATGGCACACATAAAATGTCTCAATTGTATCAAGGCTTAAAAATCCTTCTTTAACCTGTGTCCTCTACACTGACTGGCTTTAACAAGTGACATCAATAAGGATCATAGCTTCACCTGGATTCACCCGGTCAGTCTATGTCATGTCTTAACGTTTTGTATACTCAGTGTATGCCATTTAGCAGACGCTTCTATCCAAAGAGACTTACAGTCATGCATGCATACATTTTATGTATGGGTGGTCCCAGGAATCAAACCCACTATCCTGGTGTTGCAAGCACAATGCTCTATCAACTGAGCTCCAGATGAACACCACATATGGTACTTCTGATGTATAATTACCATCATATTAGTTAATGATATCCTGATAAGCACTGCTAAAGCAAAACTAATCGAAGGGCAAACCACTTGCTTGATTCTGGAATGTCCTTAGTGTTTGCTGCCTGTTGCTACTAGGACTAGAAACAGTATACAAATACCAGTGTTTACCTACATCTACAATGCATCTACGACCAGAAGGTAAAAAAAATTGAACCAGTGAAATCATACCGTAAGTCCTGTTGTCCAGGCCTGCCAAGTCATGATCCAAACAGTCCACAGGTTAAGGAGCAGTTCAGGATTTGAGCCAGTTTGCTACAGCAGGACAATAATCCTGCAACAACAGGAAATGTGAAATATTATGTGGATTATAATTCATTTACATTTTTGTAGGGGTTGATACATTTTTCGTAAGGGAAAATCAAAATACACACTTCAGAAGCCTTTTTAAACCTCAAATACAGTACACATTTGAAAGTTCTCCTGCAACAGATTGATCAAATTAAGATCCTACATATTTCTGTATGCTGGTCATAAAAAGTGGAAGCTGGGGAATTACTATTTGTAAACTGTGAGCAACGAGTTGTGTGCGTTCAAGCGCTTTGAACTCATTGAGAATGCTGATTAGCTAATGGCAAACAAGCTGCATCAACCATAAACTAAAAGTACAGCTTTAATGCTCACAAAAAAATGTATAGTGTTAAAAAAAAATAATAGATTGTTTCTTATAATGTATTGCTGTTGCATTTAACTGCTGAAAATGCTGCTTCCTTAGTATGTCACATCAGAGTTCAGCAGAGCTCAGAGATTATAGACAAGTTTCCCACTAGAAATTATCTGTTGAAAGGGCATTCAAGTGGATTTTTCCCAGTGGCGTGCTGGTATTTGTGAATTTATTAGATGTTGTGAACGCAGCACTGATCCCCTGGGGCTCTTCCTGTGTCTGATCACACCACAGCCTCTCAGCTCCCTCTCCGACAACTGAAGGTAAAAGATATCCCGTGGAGGAAGTGTGGGTTATTGCGCTGGGCTTTCATTTTGACCCTCTTTGCCGTAGCTTTTACAGTGGTGCCTGAAATATTGTTCTGTGGTCATCACTTCAGCCCTGTCCGTAGAGAAAAAAAAAAAACTCCTCACAGTATTTTCAAGCGGCCCCTATTCCTATGTCCCAAAGACTTGGAGAGGAAACAGCCGATTCAAAGCAGTATCTCATTCTCAAGCACTCCAAAGACTTTCGATTGCCTAGCTTTCATATACTGAATAAAAATATCAACACAACATGTACAGTTTGGTCCCATGTTTCATGAGCAGAAATAAAACATAAAAAATGTTGCAGTAAATTGTGCAGTTTTGTCATACAACACAACAGATGTCTCTAGTTTTGAGGGAGTGGTCACACCAGATACAGGCTTGTTTTCTGATCCACACATACCTTTTTTTTAAGGTACAGTTGAAGTCGGAAGTTTACATACACCTTAACCAAATACATTTAAAATCAGTTTTTCACCATTTCTGACATTTAATCCTAGTAAGAATTCCCTGTTTTAGGTCAGCTAAGATCACCACTTCATTTTAAGAATGTAAAACGTCAGAATAATACATTTAAGTAATTTAGCAGACGCTCTTATCCAGAGCGACTAACAGTAGTGAATGCATACATTTCATACATTTTTTTCTCCGTACTGGTCCACTGTGGGAATCGAATCCACAACCTTGGCATTGCAAACACCTTGCTCAACCAACTGAGCCACACAGGACCTCTCTAATAGTAGAGAGAATTATTTATTTCAGCTTTCAATTCTTTCATCAGATTCCCAGTGGGTCAGAAGTTTACATACACTCAATTTGTATTTGGTATCACTGCCTTTAAATTGTTTAACTTGGGTCAAATGTTTCGGGTAGCCTTCCACATGCTTCCCACAATAAGTTGGGTAAATTTTGGTCCATTCCTCCTGACAGAGCTGGTGTAACTCAGTCAGGTTTGTAGGCCTCCTTGCTCGCACACGCTTTTTCAGTTCTGCCCACAAACTTTCTATAGGATTGAGGTCAGGGCTTTGTGATGGCCACTCCAATACCTTGACTTTGTTGTCCTTAAGCCATTTTGCCAAGACTTTGGAAGTATGCTTGGAGTCATTGTCCATTTGGAAGACCCATTTGCGACCAAGCTTTAACTTCCTGACTGATGTCTTGAGATGTTGCTTCAATATATCCACAAAATGTTCCATCCTCATGAAGCCATCTATTTTGTGAAGTGCACCAGTCCCTCCTGCAGCAAAGCACCCCCACAACATGATGCTGCCACCCCCGTGCTTCAAGGTTGGGATGGTGTTCTTCGGCTTGCAAGGCTCCCCCTTTTTCCTCCAAACATAACGATGGTCATTATGGCCAAACAGTTCTATTTGTGTTTCATCAGACCAGAAGACATTTCTCTAAAAAGTACGATCTTTGTCCCCATGTGCAGTTGCAAACCATAGTCTGGCTTTTTTATGGCGGTTTTGGAGCAGTGGCTTCTTCCTTGATGAGCAGTCTTTCAGGTTATGTCGATATAGGACTCATTTTACTGTGGAAATATATACTTTTGTATCGGTTTCCTCCAGCAACTTCACAAGATCCTTTGCTGTCGTTCTGGGATTAATTCGCATTTTTCGCACCAAAGTACATTCATCTCTACGAGACAGAACGCGTCTCCTTCCTGAGCGGTATGACGGCTGCGTGGTCTCATGGTGTTTATACTTGCATACTATTGTTTGTACAGATGTATGCGTTACCTTCAGGTGTTTGGAAATTGCTCCCAAAGATGAACCAGACTTGTGGAGGTCTACCGTTTTTTGGGTGGCTGATATCTTTTGATTTTCCCATGATGTCAAGCAAAGAGGAACTGAGTTTGAAGGTAGGCCTTGAAATACATCCACAGGTACACCTCCAATTGACTCAAATTATGTCAATTAGCCTATCAGAAGCTTCTAAAGCCATGACATCATTTTCTGGAATTTTCCAAGCTGTTTAAAGGCACAGTCAACTTAGTGTATGTAAACTTCTGACCCACTGGAATTGTGACACAGTGAATTATAAGTGAAATAATCTGTCTGTAAACAATTGTTGGAAAAATTACTTGTGTCATGCACACAGTAGATGTCCTAACCGACTTGCCAAAACTATAGTTTGTTAACAAGAAATTTGTGGAGTGTCACGTCCTGGCCAGTATAAGCGTTAATTGTTATTGTAGTTTGGTCAGGACGTGGCAGAGGGTATTTGTTTTATGTGGTCCGGGGTGGTGTTTTGGTAAAAGGGTGTTTGATTTAGTATTTCCGGGTTTTTGGTTTATAGTCTATGTTTATGTATTTCTATGTGTAGTCTAGTAAGTGTGTTTCTATGTAGAGTTAATTGGGGTGGACTTCCAATTGAAGGCAGCTGTGTGGTGTTGCCTTTGATTGGAAGTCCTATATTAGTTGGGTGTGTTTGTCTGTGTGTTTGTGGGAGATTGTTCTGTGTTTAGCCTTGTGCCTTGTCAGACTGTCTGTGGATTGTTCGTGCTCTTGTTTGTTGTTTTTGTGTTAATTTTGATTTAATAAATGTTCAAAATGAACAAACACAGTCCTGCTGCATTTTGGTCCTCCTTCACCGACGATAACCGTGACATGGAGTGGTTGAAAAAACAAGTTTTAATGATTCCAACCCAAGTGTCTGTAAACTTCCGCATTCAACTGTATCTGTAACCAACAGATCTGTATTCCCATTCATGTGAAATTCATAGATTAGGGCCTAATTCATTTATTTAAATTGATTGATTTCTGTAACTGTAACTCCAAATATGCCACAGTATTGTTCAGTAGTAACAATTATATTTTCAAGAAGGATTATTCACCTGGATTTAAACTAATAATATCAAAATGTATGGTCTAATGTACATGCACACTTCGAACAAAAGGGTTCCAAAAAGGTTTTTCTGTTGTTCTCATACAATAGGAGCACCCTTTTGGTTTCAAGGTAGGACCCTTTTTAGTTCCAGGTATAACTCTCTGGGGAAACAGTTCTACATGGAACCCAATAGGGTTCTTCAAAGGGTTCCCCTATGGGGACAGCCGAAGAACCCTTTTAAGTTCTTGATAAGTTTAAGTTTCTAAGAGTGTAGTTGAGATTAATGCTTTCAGGATCATTGCCTTGAATAGACGTCGCTTATTCCAATTCACCTTCATCAGAGCGAAAATAATTGTTCATTCCAAATTAGCATCTTGATCACATTAGCTAAAGGTCAAAATTGCTGCTGTGTCTGTTGTGGAATGTATGGTGGCAACCAGTCAGCTGGTCACCTGACCTATTCACATTCAATTCTTATTACTAAGTGAGTTGACCTTTTGTTCTATGAATAGTGATTATTAGCATTTAGCCTTAAAAGCGCTACCTCTGTAGCACGACATTACTCCTTTCCACAGGATTATGAAATAGTCATTATATTCAAAGGGTAACTGATATATGGCACAAAATGGGCTTGCAATTATACAGTATGGGGAAAAGTATTAACTGTGTCATTATATTTACATGGGTAGGCAATAGTAGACAGCACTTCTTCATGGCATGATGCTTGAAAATTAGTATGTGTAGGCCTCATTTGAACCACAGCTTCACTGGAATGCATCACTTATTATCGTTGTTAACTAAATGTAAATTACTTTAGCTTGCTAGTTAACCATTAGGCTAACTGTGAGGCTAAACAATACACTTACATAGTTTTATATTAAATTATGCGGCTGCTAGGCTATATTGCCACATTTCTTCTCGCAATACCTCAGCTGTTCAACTTTAGTGGGTAAATCTAGGCTAAGCTCCTTTACTAGCCTTTAAAGGTAACATATTAAAATTGTGGGTGATAGAACTCCGTTTCCCCCCGATTCCCTACCTCCACGGACACTTAGTGCCTTTGTGGAACTGCAACTCATTTTAGGCCATTGAACTGCAACTCATTTCAGGCCATGGAACTGCAACTCATTTCAGGCCATGGAACTGCAACTCCGCCAGGCGGCCTTGCAATGAATCAAAGCCATTTGCTCAGCAAATGCCTCTTTCAATGGAAGTTAGAAAATGAAAATCACCCGAAAGAAAGCAGCAGGTCAGACACCATTTTCTTGGCCACATTTTTCAATTGTACATAGTCAATAAAATTAGTTTCTGATCACATTTGTTTAAGGTGATATGAATGTCGGGGTGTTTATTTATGGCAGAAGGCTCTATTACTGGAGGGGTTTTAGAGTTTCATTTGTTATTTAGCTCATTGTTGATTAAGCAGTTCATATCTTTAAATACAAATAGGGAGAGCAAGACTAAGGCCATTTCTGGAAACAGCTTCTTTACACCATTATGATGAGAGATTCATTGAGAGAAGCGACAACATAAAAACAATGACTATGCCACTGTTGACATCACCTCCATATTCGTCGATGTAGATGCTGTCGAAGTCATTGATAGATAAATGTTCTCAAAATATTGGTTATTAATTTCACTTAATATCCCCAAATATTATATTTGCTTGTAGGTTAAAGAAAGGTTGAATAAAGAACTAACAAGGAAATTGAAAAGTACAACACAACGGTGCTGACACCCACCTGAGTTCAGATCACATTGAAAAAGGCGCGGGCCCATAAGGCTCCACACTGTCCGTGACTTCACAGATGTCCTCAGATTTACTTCCCAGCGTGCTAAAAAAAGAACACACTAGTTTTTACAATCTAAATTGAAAACTGCTGGAGGGGAAAATAGTGTGGCGGCAGCCAGCGGGGGAGGTGTCGACGGTGGAGGGGTCGTAAAGCGGAGCGTGGCGGGACGCTGTGTCGACACTCATCAGGGAGAAATTATTACCTCTATTAAATGAGAACATTGAAGAGAGGGGAGGTGAGGTTAACATCCCATTCCCCCCACGCCTCTTCACCCCAACAGACAGGCACACAGCATCAACCTTTCACCCCAACATACAAGCACACGGCATCAACCTTTCACCCAAACATACATGCATACAGCATTAACCTTTTACTCCAACAAACGGCATCAACCTTTCACCCTAACACATACGCACACAGCAACCTTTCACCACAATGCATACACACACTGTTTCAACCTTTCACCCAAACACACACACAAGTCATCAACATTTCACCACAACACACACACACAGCATACATGTTTCACCCCAAAACACATGCACACAGCATCAACCTTTCACACCCTACCACATGGACTTGCATGCATGTACACACACACACACACACACACACACACACACACACACACACACACACACACACACACACACACACACACACACACACACACACGAGGGAAACATTTTATAATGATTTAGGATGCTGCTTGTTGAAGACCACAGAGACACAGGAGTACTCTGGTAGTCTTTGGTGGAGTAAGATTGAATCAGAATATGCAGTATTCGGACTATGCACTATTCATTATCCAAAGTATAGCACAGAAACTGGAAATCACTGTGACGGTATATTTACCTTCTTTCAGTATTTTGGTTGTAAGCAAATATAGTCACTTCCAAAATTATTGGCACAACTGATAAAGACTTTATAAAACAAGTAATACAAATACTGAGCTATATTGTATGCTCCAAAAAATTGGGAAATTATATTATTTTATACTAATACAATTGCTTAGAGAAAAATATTTAGTATAACAAGTAATACAACAATTGCTAAAATATAGGTGCCAGAATTATTATCAATGATGTTTTCAACACTTGTGAGGATAACGGGACGCAGCCTTTGTCTATAATGTTTTATGACATTGGAGAAAACATTGGGAGGTGTCCCCAGGACAAGTGGAAGTAAAACAGCTCCATATTATCAAAGATTCACCACCATATTTTACAGTAGGTATGAGGTTATTTTCTGCGTATTCAGTGCCTTTCGAAAGTATTCAGACACTGACTTTTTCCACATTTTGTTACGTTACAGGCTTATTCTAAAATATATATTTTTTCTCTCATCATTCTACACACAATACCTCACAATGGCAAAGCAAAAACAGGTTTTAGATATTTTTGGTAATTTATTATAAAGAAAAAAAATGAAATACCACATATACATAAGTATTCAGACTCTTTACTCAGTACTTTGTTGAAGCACCTTAGGCAGCGATTATATATACATATATATATATATATATACATATACATATATATATATACATATATACATATATATATATATACATATATATATATATATATATATATATACATATATATACATATATATATATATATACATACATATATATATATATATATATACATACATATATATATATATATATATATATACATACATATATACATACATATATACATATATATATATATATATACATATATATATATATATATATACATATATATATATATATATATATACATATATATATATATATACATATATATATATATACATATACATGTATATATACATATATATATATATATATATATATATGTATATATATATATATATATATATGTATATATATATATATATATGTATATATATATATATATATATATGTATATATATATATATATATGTATATATATATATATGTATGTTCTCTCCTCTCTGCACAGGCCATACAAACGCTTCACACCGCGTGGCCGTTGCCACTCTAACCTGGTGGTCCCAGCGCGCACGACCCACGTGGAGTTCCAGGTCTCCGGCAGCCTCTGGAACTGCCGGTCTGCAGCCAACAAGGCTGAGTTCATCTCAGCCTATGCTACC